>NW_006399886.1:1594713-1610547 GCF_000299155.1 Elephantulus edwardii | reverse complement strand
TGGGTTTTTTGTTTCTTTTTTTATTGTGTTTTGCTTTTGAACTTGGAGCAAAACTCCTCTATGAGAAGAAAAAAAACCAAAACACAAACAAACAAGGGGAAAATTAATAGACATAAAAAGAAGCCAAACCTTTGGAAACGCTTTCAAAAAGATTTTTTTAATCGGCGTGTTTCGTTTCCTAAAGTAACTACTATAATCTGACATTTTAGTGCATAGCATTTTAAAATTTCCTAGAATGTCACATTTTATTTTATGGGTTTTGGGTTTTTTTCCTCTCTAATACTAGATTAAAAACCTTAGCTGTTAGAACTAGGTTTGTGGAATCTAGTCTTCCCACTGCTGAGTAAAATACTTGACATTGAGAAAATCCTTTAGTAGACAACATCTAATGAAAGAGCTCTTAAAAATTGTTCTGTGCCTATGTCCTGAACAGTAATTTTAGCTGCTGTTTTAGCATTGCTAATTTTTCTTGATTTAGAAGTCTTCTGAGAAGTAATGCCACATCTGATATTACAGGCTGGACTTTAGAACTGTTTTCACTTCGGTTCTCAAATGCCTACACTCATATCCTGGAAAATGTGGCCTCTGACTTTTTATTTCCATGAATAAACATCATAATAGTGACTTCCTTTTTCAAATTTAAGCCCTCTCTTTCAGAATTTTAATCTAGTTAGTCTTTTCCCCTGCAGTGTGTAATCAATACTCCAAACTTATTCTGACTTTCTTGACTCTTCATTTGAAAGCTTAGAAACTTTTTGATGTCCCCACAAAAGCTCTACTTCCAGGACAATAGATGAGAAGAACTTCTCTAATTACTTCCCAATTTACTTGGCATTTCCTCCTGGGCTCTAATTAGTTAGTTGCACTTGATGATTAATATTAAGCCACTTAGGCTTAGTAGTATAAAATATGTCAAACATAGAAATAAGGTAACAAGACAAAAATTTTAACTTTAGAGGAAAATTTTTGTTGTCTAAATACACAAAAGACATTAACATCTTATTGTTTGAGAGTATCAGGGAAAGAAAAGACATTGTACACTTCTTTTGAGGCAGATGGGTACATGTATTATTGCTTTACGTAAGAGGTTTTCTTTTTAACTCATCAACCTTTTTTCCCCAACTGCTATATGGCTATTTGGGAACATCTTACCAGCAATAGGTGAGAGCTGAGGAGTCCTCTATTAAGTTGGCATGACTGAGCTCAGAAACCTGTAGTTATTGACTTGCCTCCCTGAGGATCCACCTACAGAATCAGGTTTACTTGCAGAAATGGATGCAGTCATCAGTAACATAAGATATTGCAACACAAATTATCACTATTTACTAGCTCTCTATACATGGGTGATGAATCACACCCTGTCCAATTTGTGCTTCCAATGAAATGTCCTCCATATGCCACATACCTCATACCTTTTTCTGTTTGATGACTTAGAAAAAAAAAACAAATCAAGATTGTTGTTGTTGTTGTTATGTGCCATCAAGTTGTCTGCAACTCCTGGCGACCCTGTGTACAGCAACCCTAAACCCTGCTTTATCCTGTTCCAATCTTATTGTCTCCGACACACCATATTCCCATTACTCCTGTCACTGAATCAATCCATCTCATTGAGGGTCTTCCTCTCCTGCGCCGTCCCTCCTCCCTCCCAAGCATGATGTCCCTCTCCAAGGACTGGTCCCTCCTTGTAACATGTCCAGCGTATGTCAGATGAAGCTTCAGAATCCTTGCCTCTGGAGCAGGATGGTTTAACCTTCTCTAGGCTGAACCTGTTCATTTTCTTAGCAGTCCATGATATATTCAATACTCTTCTCCAGCACCACAAATCAAAGGCTTCAACTCCCTTCTATCATCCCTAGTTATTATCCAGCTCTCTGAAGCATAGCAAGTAATTGCAAAGACTATAGCCTGTATCAGGCGCACCTTATTAATTGTATATTAATGCCCCATGGGAAATATAAGAACTATCTTTTATATCATCTAGAAGGTAAGACTCTCTTCCTTATAAACATCTTATTACTTAAGTGATTTCTTTAATTAATACTTTTAGTTTTTCTTGACAACATTAGATGAGAATATATTTACAGAAAGAATCATGAACATAACTCATTATTTCCTTAAACTAAAATTTATGATTGAAAAGCACTATCTAAAAAAAATAAAGAAAAGCACTATCTAAGTGAGTACCATTATTCAAAATGTTTAATGGATGAAAAATAATAAGACAAATAGAGTTCATTAAAAATATACAGAATTTTATATTGGAAATATTTTCATTACTTTTGCCTTGTTATAGTTGAAAAATCTGTG
The DNA here is from genome assembly GCF_000299155.1 of Elephantulus edwardii. Lineage (NCBI taxonomy): Eukaryota > Metazoa > Chordata > Mammalia > Macroscelidea > Macroscelididae > Elephantulus > Elephantulus edwardii. Next base: position 1,608,240 of record NW_006399886.1, on the reverse strand, counting down.
TGCAATTTTAGGAAAAACTGTAAGTAAAAAGAACAGTTACACATAAGCCTGCTCTCTTCATCCTTTGAACATAGAAGTCTACTGAATAATCTATTCAAAACGTTTAATAGGAACATTTAACATTTTTAAATTTACAACAGGCAATAAAATTGCTGGAGGAAGTTAAGGCTCACAAACACTGTCCTCTCAGCAACAGAAGAAGCACTGTCAGCATCACAATATCTAAATATTACAATCTACCCCAGAGCTAAGGGTTTTTCTCACCAAGCCACTGATAAAAGACAGTTGTATCTAGAGAGAAAGTAGCATGCTGCTGGAAGCAGGTGACAAAAATAATTAAAACTCTTATTTTTTCTAACCAAAGGATATCTGGCCAAGAAAAATTTTTATGATCAAGATACTCCATTTTAATTTTTTTTACTTGTAAAGAATTAGGTAGAAGATTGTATTAGAAGAAAAAATAGTATTAGAAGACAATTATTTTCTTATGACATCAGCCTGAAGCATTGTTCTTATGTCCTTGTGAACCCATTTATGTGGCTTTTGCTGTAATGCTTGACTCAAATGTAGCTGATAATAGGGTATATCATTGCCTCTTGAAACTCTCATGGACTCTTCCCCTAATTGCTTACTGAAAATGCTGCTTCAAAGTCCTTGTGCAACAGCTAATCACTCATAAGTGCTGGAAGCAGAAGTGTGTTACAGAATTAACAGCTATCAAATATAGTTAGCAGATGGCTGCTCCACATTGTGAGGGCTACTACCAAAGACATCATTTAAGATGTGCCAAAAAGCTATAGATGTTAATAGATGGCTCTATTAACACAATGTTTTATTAGAAAAACAGCTTTTGATATTTAGCTGGGATTTCAGAGAGCTTGCATAGGCATATTTTCTCTTATTAGTAATCAACCTTCCCAATAAAAGTTTGTTTTTTTTTAAATGCACTGCATCTCAACTTGTTTTTGCTTTCTCAGTAAGGCACTACACCCCAGCTGAGTTTTTAGCAGAGCATTGCAGTAGATAAATGCACGTAATATGAGAAAAAAGACGCATACTCAACGAAGTTATGGCTTTTAATGTATTTCACACCTTTAGTATCTAAGTCTTTCTATAAAATATAAAAGCTACAGAGGTATGCTGTACCAGAGAGAGGTTTTTATCTCTTATGTTATCTTTAATCAGCTTCGTAATTTGTTTTCTTAATCATTGTTGTTGTTGTTGTTGTTATGTGCCGTCGAGTCGCTTGTGACTCATAGTGACCCGATGTACAACAGCCCTAAACTCTGCTCTGTCCTGTGCCAATCACACTGTCTCTGACACTCTCATCTCAATTATCCCAGTCCCTGAATCAATCCACCTCATAGAGGGCCTTCTCCTCCTGCGCTATCCCTCCACGCTCCCAAGCATGATGTCCTTCTCCAAGGACCGGTCTCTCCTCACAACATGTCCAAAGTATGTTAGACAGAGCCTCAGAATCCTTGCTTCCAAGGAGCCACCCGGTTTAACCCTTTCCAGGACAAATCTGTTTGTTTTCCTAGCAGTCCGTGGTATTCTCAATACTCTTCTCCAGCACCACAACTCAAAGGCATCAATTCTCCTTCTATCATCCTTGGTCATTGTCCAACTCTGATGCATAACAAGTGATTGCAAAGACCATGGCCTGTATCAGATGCACCTTAGTCTCCAGAGAGACACCATTGCTCTTCAGTACTTTGGAGAGGTCCCTAACAGCAGACTTTCCCATGGCAATGGGCCTTTTAATTTCCTGGCTGCTGGTGCCAAGACTGTTGACTGTGGAGCCAAGCAAACTAAAGCTGTGTACAATCTCAATCTCTTCACCATCCATCCTAATGCTGCCAATTTGTCCAGTGGTGAGAATCTTTGTCTTCTTGACATTGAGCCTCAATCCATATTAGAGGCTACAGTCCTTGACCCTCTGCAGCAGGTGCCTCAGGTCCTCTTCATTTTCAGCAAATTAGGCTTTAAATTTTTTTCATGGGTTTCCAGAGAAATGTATATTTTCTAGTGAAGTTGGTCTGCTAGTAGTGTCTATATTTAGCAGTTAGAGAAGAAGAACTACTGCAACTAAAAAGCTTACTAATGATTCTCATTCACAGTGGCCCTACTCTACAGGATGGAGCAGAACTGCCCCTTTGGTTTTTTGAGTTTGTGAATCATAACTGGAGCCCATTCATTGTCTTATCTTTTACCTGAGAAATTGCCAGTGGGTATGAATAGTCAAACTTTCAGTTATTCAGCCCCTAGAATATTTGTGTAGACTTAGGAAATATTGTGTTTCTGTAAAATAGACTTCTCTCAGTCCTGCAACTCAAGGCTTAAATGCATTTTTCAGTTCTCTAAGCTCGAGAAATTCCAGCTTGAAGACTAAGGTGTGCCTGATTAAGGCCATGGTCTTTTCAATCACTTGCTATGCATCTGAAAGCTGAACAATGTACAAGTATGATAGAAGGGGGGGGGAATCAATGTCTTTGATCTGTGGTGTTGGAGAAGAGTACTGCTTAAAGAACAAATAGATTTATCCTGGAGCAGGTAAGCCAGAGTGTTTCTTAAAATCAAGGATGATAAAGCTTCATCTCATATACTTTGGATATGTTGTTTTGAGGAGCTAGTCCTTAGAAAGAGACATCATGCTTGGAAAGGTGGAGGTTCAGCCAAAGAGAGAAAATCTTCAACAAGATGGATTACAAATGTTACTGCATCAGTGGGTTCACGTGTGTCTGAGATGATGAGGATGGCGCAGGAAAGACGGGCTTTATTTAGATCTGTTGTTTATAGATTGATTATGAGCTGGACTTAATTTGACAACACATAATGACAAAAACAACTAATAGACTAACACCAATGAAAAGTAATAGGAAGTTGGATGAGATTAGCTTTGGATAAGTCAGTCATCAGATCTAGAATTTATTTATATAAACTTTATTCTATATCTCTGATCAAAGTATTCTGGAAAATTCGATGGGAAGTTTTGTGGTGTACTCCAGAGAGAATTTCTCTGCTAACTCAACGATAGCTCCCCTCTTGTGGTTCAAAACCTTTAGTAGTTCTTTCTCTCAGGGAGAAAAACGGGCTTTCTCCTCCCATGTAATTAACAGTTTCTGAAAACTCACTAGAGAGTCAGCTAATAGAAGGTACTCAGCGGTAATTAATTTGACATTGTTGGTTTTTGAATGATTCATAGCGTTATTTGTTTTGATTTTATTCTAATTCAGAAAAAGAATCATTTGACTTAGATTGACTCTACCTAGAAGTCTTACGGAAAAATTGAAACCTCACAAATTGAATATAGAGCTTATAGGAATCTGTCTTTACAAGCTTTTAAGGAATATGATTGTTAAAAAATGATACATGGTATGGTGATCAGTATGTGGGGGTTTTTTTCCTCTGTGAAGAATGCATTTGATAATTTACAGCTTTTTAAAAGTATATGTTCTTGGGAAGATATGTATTTATTCTGGTTTGCTGTTAGGAATCCTACAATTTTCACATAAATCTTAGGAAGCTCATACTATTTCTTTTTTTCATCTTGTTATTTGCAGTGCATTTTTCTTTTAACCTCCCATTCTTAGATTTCAAACAGGTCATCAGTTTGCTAATTGCTCACCACAACCTATGTTTTAATCACTTGATCCATCAACAGGCCTGCCCACACTTTCTTTATTCATCTTGTCAGTAAGTGACATTCTTGGTAATGAAAACAACAAATCTATTGATAGCATCCCTCAATGGAGTGGAAAGCATCCTACATTAGCTCTGTCTTGGAAACCAGTCTATTCTATTACAATTGACCTTCTCTTGCTGATTACCACACAAATCATAGTCCTTTACCCCCCTCCTCATCTATTAGAGTATTCCTCCTGCAGCCTTTCAATTGCCTGACTGCAGTCAGTAATTGGATTCATGTTTGAAGCACAGTACTGTAAGGAAAAGCCTGGAATAATTCAAATGGAACACCCTGGCCTAGGGCTGAGACCATATGTTACACTCAGATTTGTGTCAGTGAAGCTTATTGCTTTAGCAACCTGGAAAGCCACTCTAATGTCATAAAATTTGTATTTTTCTATTTTAAACGTTAACTGGCTTCGAGATGTCAACATAATTTAATGCCTATAAAATTATCATATTAAAAGAATGGATACATTATTATTCAAAATGCTAAAAAAAAGGAAAAAAAAGCCCACTTTAAAAATTGTCCTGTCTTTCCTGCTGGGTTTCATACCTTTCTACAAGAAGATTTAAATTGTGCAGAATAAAAATTAGAGATCACCAAAAAGGCCAACTACTTTGCAGCTTGTTCTTGTATCAGTACTCAGTACTTTATAAGTGCTTCCAATAATTCCACCTTTAAATGTTTTAATTTGGATTGATAAATGCTTTCTATTATACTGCCGAAAGAGGCAAATAATTTTTACAATAAGTTGACAGTTGGTAACTTAAAAGTACATGTGGAGTGAGTAAACAACATTTTAATCTTACACATCTTTAATAGGCTTGTGTTGTCCTGTCAATCCAATTGGTTTGCCTTTCCTCTTATTCTCTTTGTCATGAATCTTAAGAAGGATTTATTATAGCATTCTGAAATGCTATAGAGTTTTACTTCAGAAAGAGAAACTTATCTCTGGATAAAATCTAGTTTCTTCAAATGTCTAAATTACCTTTTCAGGTAATTGGTCTATGACTTCATGCTCAAATAAACCATAGGAGTGTACACAATGTAAACACATTGTTCTTATGGTTGCCATTAGTGTTTTGAACTTATAAATTACATTTAGACTCCTAATGAGAATTTGCATTTCTAGTTCAGATATGCTACATCAGAATAATAATTCTCTATTTTCTAAGAATCTTCTGAAGATATTTAAGAAGTACCTTGCAGACTTGTTAAAATGAAGATTCGGGTTTAGTGTATTTGTGCTGGAAATGCAAATGCCATGAAATGAACCATTTTGAATTTCTGCTTGCCACTTAGTCAAGTATGACTCATGGAGACTTCCTGACTTACAGAGCAGAAGTGGTCCACAAGCTTTGCTTGTTCATAATTTCAATGGATCTAAACTGACAGATATTTTCTTTCAGGGAACAACTGGATAGGCTTAGACAGACAACATTTAGGTTGTTGTTGTTATGTGCCATTGAGTCGACTACAACTCATAGCAACTATATGAACAATGGCTCTGAACATTGCTCTATCTTGAACCAAATTTACCTTCTCTGATACAACTGACCCTATTTCCACATTCACTGTGTCAATCCATTTTTATCCTGATCTAACCCTCTATCCTTCCAAACAGGATGTCCTTCTCCAAGAACTGCTCCCTCCTGGCAACATGTCCCAAGTACAGAGACAGTTTCAAAAATCCTTGCTTCCAAGGAACAGCCTGGCTTCACCCTCTCCAAGACAGACCTGTTTGTTCTCTTTGTAGTCTGTGGTATGTTCAGTACTCTTCCCCAGCATTATTGTCCATCTCTCTGATAGGAAGTAATTGTGAGGACCATGACCTGGATCAGGCATACCTTAGTCTCTAGACTGACATAATTTCTCTTTAGCACTCAAGAAAGAATCCTGACAACTGATCTTTTGATTTCCTGACTGTTGGTGCCAAAAGTGTTGACTGTGGACCCAAGCAAAAGAAATTGTTAACAACCTCAATCTTTTTTCCATCTGTCATGATCTTGCCAATGGTCCAGTGGTGAGAATCATTGTTTTTGTTGACATTGACCTGCAAGCTATATTGAAGACTACTTTTTAAATGCATTTATTTATTTATTTAACCTTTTAAAGTAAACATTCCTCAATTTCAGTGAACAAGATTGTGTCATCCACATAATGCAGGTTGTTGATTGGAGTCTTCCTCCAATTTTTAAGCTACATTCTTCTTCATAAAGTCTAGCTTCCTAAATGATCTGTTCCACATATAGATTGAAAATGTATGGAGAAAGGATACACTCTTGAAGCACTCTTTTCTTGATTTTGGACATTGCAGTGCCCCCTTGCTCTGTTCATACAGAAGCTTCCTGGTCTAGGTACAGGTTTCACAGAAACATAATTATTACAGGATTCTCATTTGAAATTAGCCACAATTTGTTGTGATGCACATTGTCAAATGCCTTTGCATAGTCAATAAAGATAAATAGACAGTTATTATCTCAATAATAATAACTCACCTTATAACATCTTATAATGAAAGTGTAATAAAATATCTTATTTATCTTTCCTTACAGCTAGACTAGTTCGCTGATGCAAGCAAAGGCTTGAACCAATTCAACAAAATTATTAAACTCTGAGAATCCTGTCGTCTAAGATGTAATTATAAAACTCTGGAGTCTTACCATAAGTACAGCTCATGGCAACAATTATCAATTACTTTGCAGATGGAAAGAAATAAATGGGCCATTTCTATTTATGTCTGGCTTTGAAATTATTTTTGTATTTATATTTGCATATGGATATAACGGATTCTCGGGAAGTCAAAACACTTCAAACAAATAGTGAGGCAAGTGTGTACAACTTTACAAAGTTTCTAGCACATATGTCTAGGTGCTAGAAATATGCTCAATTTCTAAGTGTGTCACTTCGTACTAGAAACTTGAGAGCATCAGTTATCAAAGTGGAAAAAAAAATCACTCTTTCTGAGTTGTTCCCCACTCCCAGGCTCTGTCTCATAATGCAACTTGTCATTCAGAATCTTATAAGTATAGACTAAGAGTTTTCTTTTTGTGTTTTTTTTTTTAATTTAGTGAATAAAACAAAGACATTAATAAAATTAATGTGAATGGTTGTCTAACTTTTTCTCTCATTGCCATCACAAATCAGCACAAGCTCATGGTTGAGTCTCTGCCGGGTTTCTGAAGATACAAATCACAGGAACATAAATTGCTCATTTTCTTCCATCGAAATGATGGTTCATTTAAAACACCCGAGTGATTCTGTATGTTCTAATTCAAGTTGCCGAGTCTCTTCTGACATCCATTTTAGTCTAATCTTTCTTTCCTTTCTTTTGAATGACTTTTACTTCCTATGAGGATGTATGTGGATTGTTTGGTTGTTTTCATTTAAGCCCCTTGTTTAGAGACAAGGCTTCCTGGAGGACCCTTATGTTTAAAAGTTGGACCAGAGGCATTATATTTTAATCCCTTAGTACTATATTTTGGAGGAACATTCTTCTAAATCATACAGCACTCTGGCCAATTTGGTGTGATGAGGTAACCTGGGTTTGCTATGACACTGAATCTTGTGACATTTGGGTTTCAAATGCCATAAACAACTGTGCCGTAGATGTGTCAAACACAATAATGGCTGCCATTGGGCAATGTTTGGTGGAGCCTCCAAGTATGATTTAGGATTGATTCAAGTTTGGGAGTATGAGTGATATCCACTTTCTAAACCACATGCCTCTGGAAACTCTATGAACTTGGAAAAATAATGATAATTATAGAAAGGCTTCAGGCCTTTTGTTCATGGGGTTGCTATGAATCATACTTGACTCAATGGCAATAAACAACAACAACAACATGTTTAATATATTATCCGTGTTCCTCTATTGTTATGTAGAGCAGCTCTTGAAACTATTGAACCCTACTGTGTCCTGAGCCTTCTCACTAATTCTGACACACCATCTCCCATTGCCCCAGTTTCTGTATCAATCCATCTCATCTGGAGTCCTCCTCTCCTGTGTTGTCCCTCCACATAAAATTCAATAATTCTATTTCTAGCCTTATGTCTGTCATCAAGTCAGAATTTTCCACCTCCCATACCTTCTTCATTGCTTCTAACTTTTGCATTTCAGTCACAAATTATCATTAATGTATCATGATTGCATTTTTGGCCAATTTCAAGCTGCAAAATTTGTGAAAATCTTCAATTTCTTCATGCTTGAAAGACTCTCATCTGCCCGAGGCATTCTTGCCTATCCAGAGAAAGGGAGGGCAATCGACCCTTTTTATGCACCAAATGATAGAGCTGAAAAATACACAAAGGGAACATTAATAGAACTGAAAAAAGAAATAGACAACATTACAATAGTCATAGTAGTAGTTGTTGTTAGGTGCCTTCAAGATGAGTATACCTCACATTATTCCTATGAACAACAGATCTGCCATCCTGTACTATCCTGTGACAGCTTCACAATCTCTGACATACTGGAGCTCATTGCTGGAATCACTGTGTCATTGCATTTGTTTGAGGGTTTTCTTTTCTTTCACTGACACTCCACCTTTCCAACATGATGTCCACTGCCAAGGAATAGCCTCCTCTAGCAACTTGCCCAGGGTATGTGAGATGAAGCTTTATAACCTGTGCCTCTAAGGAGTAATCTGACTGCTCTTTCTCCAAGATATTTGGGGGTTTTTTGGCAGCTCATGGAATATTTAGTACTTTTCTCCAACATCACAGCCCAAAGGCATGAATTCTTCTTCAGTCTTCCTTATTCATCATCCAGGTCAATATTTGTAGCAAAGTTCCATACATCATTCTCAAGGAAAAATAGGAAAACCAGAAAGAAACTCAATGAAGATGCTGAAGACTTAAACCACACAATCAAGAAACTAAATCTCACACAGACCTATGCAACCTGTAAAAGCTCAGTATACCTTCTCCAGCACACACAGAACATTCTCCAAAATATATATTTTACATCACAACACAAATTTCAATAAATTAAATAAATCAAAATAGTACAAAGTATTTTCTCAAGCCACAATGCTATAAGAATAAAAATCAACAAAAGAATAAAGAAGAAAAATCCACACAACTAGAAGCTACACAACATCTTGCTTGAGCTATTCCACTGCTTGGAATATACCCTGAGAAAATGAGACTTGGAGCACAGAGACTTGGACACCCGTGTTCATATCAGCTTTATTCACCATCGCAAGAACATGGAAAGAGATCTCTGACAGTATCCAAAACCTATTCCTGATCAAAACACTCAAAAAAGACAGAAACAGAGGGAGATGTCCTCAAAATAGTGAAAACCCAAGTATATGTAAACCCAAGAATGAATATCAATCTAAATGGAGAGAAATTAAAGGCATTCCCTTGATAATAGTAAGTAGGCAAAGATTCTCACTATTACCACTTCTAGTCAATATTGTATTGGAAGTCAGTGAGAGGAATAAGACAAAAGAAAGAAATAAGGGCATCCAAATTGGCAAAGAGGCAGTGCAACTGTTTCTATATGTAGAAAATATGATCATATACTTAGAAAATCCTAAAGATTCTGAAAGAAAATTGTTGGATATAGTTGACCAATTCAGCAAAGAGGCAATTGATATAAGGTTAACATACAAAAATCAGTTGGATTTCTCTTCATACGTAAAGAACAAGGGAAAGGAAATAAGAAAAAATACCAATTATAATAGCTAGACTGAAGAGAAGGTACCTAGGATCAAACAATTTTTGCTTGCTCAGCTCCATAATCAAGACTCTTGGCACCAGCAGTCAGGAAAGCAAAAGACTAATTGCCTTGGAAAAGTCTGCTGTTAAAAACCTTTTTTTTAATTTCTAAAGAGTAACAATGTTAGTTTACAAATGATCCAGGCCATGTTTTTTACAATTACTTGCCACACATTAGAGAGTTGGACAATCAGTAAAGATAACAGAAGTAGAATTGATGCCTTTGAGTTGTGGTGCTAGAGAAGAGTCTTGAGCATACCAAGGACTATCAAGAGAACAAACAGGTCTGTCTTAGAGAAAGTGAGACCAAGTTTCTCCTTGAGGGCAAGGGTTTTGAAGCTTATTCTCACACACTTTGGGCAATTAGTGAGGAGGGATCAGTCCTTGTAGAAGGACATCATGAGTGGAAGGGTAAAGGGACAGTGCAGGAACGAAAAATCCTGGATGAGATGGATTGATACAGTAACTGGGGTAAAGAGGGTATTGAATTGAATTCAGGGAGACTGGCTCAGAACAGGGCAGGATTCAGAGCTATTGTACATAGGGTTGCTATGAGTCACAAGCAACTCAATGGCAAGTAACAACAGTAAGAACAATGTGACTAGAGACATCAAAGACCTATTCAAAACAAATTACAAAACAAAAGTGCTAGGGAAATGAAAGGATATACCAGTAACTGGATTGGAAGATTAAATGTCATGAAAATTACAGTTCTACAAAAAGCAATCTACAGGTTCAGTGCATTCTCAATACAATTTCATTTTTCGATGAGATAGAAAAGGCCATTTTAAATTTTGTCTGGAATTGAAAGAGTCCTTGAATAAGCAAAGGATTACTGAAAAAGAAAAACAAGGTCGGAGGCATCACACTCCCATATCTCAAATACTGCAAGAGAGCCAGGGTAGTCAAGATAGCATGGTACAAGTACAGTAGCTATATAGATCAAGAGAACAGAATAAAAAACTCAGAAATGAACTCATTGACAAGGAGAAGAATTCACTTAAGTGGGGAAATAACAGACTTTAACAAATGGTGTGAGTAAAATTGGGAAACCATCTGTAGAAAAGTGAAGTAAGACCCATACCTCACAGCAAACACAAAATCTAACCCAAGATGAAATAAGAGACCTGGAACTAAGAGTGAAAACTACAAAGTTAATCACAGAAAAACTAAGAATAATTCTAGAAACTCTACTGTATCGCAAGAATAGACTTACAAGCATAACAAAACCCCTACAACCAATGGGAGCTTCTAAACATCAAATCCCTATGCAAATTTATAAAAAAAAAGTTTTCCAACAGGGCCCACAGACTTATAAATAAATGGCCATGCAAGATCTGATAATTGATTCATATCTAAAATCTATAGAATAATCCATATCTCAGCAAGAAAGAGGCAAACAACTTAATCTCAAAATAGGTACAAGATGTGAATAGACACGTAGTTCATCAAAGAAGAAATTCAGACGGCCATCAAACATATGAAGAAATATTCAAAATCGATCTTGCATCGCTCTAAAGACCAATAAAGACATTAAGCTTCAGAAGGGAAGAACTTTTTGTTGTTTATGGAAAGAAAAGGAACTGAAACTTCCCTGGGACAAGGTTCCTTCATTTGGTGATCATTGCCTCCTCGGCTGTGAGGACAAATAGGTGCCAAATAGGACAAGAGAGTTTGGCACAGAGACCTACCAGAAAGGGTAGCTTTCTCAATTGGCACATTGAGCTGCCAGAAAGAGAGCTGTCTTGAAATGCCCCTAGATAGAAACTGCTTCAGTGGAGCACATGGTCTCAGCCACTCCATATATGAAAGAGGACAATAATGTTTGAGAGAAGGAACTATATCAAGAACAGAGAAAACCTGAAGGACTTTAGGAAAAACATTTTTTCCTCAGAAATGACTTTTAGAAGAGTGAGAAGTCTACCAGATAGAATGAACATTTTAAACTGGCAACTACCCAATAACATCATAAAATAAGAACTACCAACAACTTATGCAGACATAACAGAAATGGACTAATATTTATAAAGAAAAACTTCACATAATGTCAAGAAGCTTCAGGAAACACCATGGAAAAAAGTTAAATTATGTCTTCTTCACAAAAAGGAAAGAATATTGCAGACTCAATGAATAAGTCATAGTCAAGAAGAGTGATGATATATATTGATATGGAGACATTTGAACAGCTATGAAAGAAAGTACAAATATGGAAGAAATAATGGATACCACAAATAAAGGGAATAACCTAGAGGTAGAGAAGCAGAAGAAATATATTTATCAGGAGTTATTTTAAGCAGCTTTAGGCTGGGAAGATGAGCTGAATGGCCTAATTCTGCAAAGGTGTGTTTTCTGGCTTGTGGTTGAGACTAGGGTGTGAGCTGATTGGATTTGGCTTCATATTTAAAAAAGGCTTTCAGGTCCTTGGTACTGAAGCCCTCAAACCTGCTTTTTATGGATCTCCAGAATAAAGCAGACTTAGAAGCAGGAGTGGAATCTACTTTAAAAAAAATAACAAAAAAAACAAATCTTGCCTCAGGAAACTCTATGAACTTGGAGAAAAGATGAAAGTTTTGTGTTTGAGATTTTCATTCATAGGGTAACTATAGGTTGTCTATTTTTCTGCAGCACTTAACAGCAACAACAACAAGAAAAAGGTACAAATGATAGAAGAAACAAGGGAAAACAATAAGAAAGCAAATACTCCAGATATATGGAGCCAGAAGAAGTAATGATGAGGAGGAACTCACACAACTATGGGAGAAAATGCAAAATATGGGAGAAATGGAAGAGTGTACGCCAGGGATGTGTCCTATCTCCATACCTTTTCGACCTATATGCAGAACAGATTACCTGGGAGGCCGGGCTCTATGAGGAGAAGTGTGGCATCAGGATTGGTGGACGATCCATTAACAATCTGCATTATTCAGATGACACAACCCTGTTTGCTGAACCTGAAGAAGATCTGAAGTCTTTGCTGCAAAAGGTCAAGGACTGCAGCCTTCAATATGAATTGAGGGTAAATATCAAGAAGACAAGGATTCTCACCACTGGGCCTATTGGCAGAATTAGGATGGATGGTGAAGAGATTGAGATTGTTCACAGCTTTAGTTTGCTTGGCTACACATTTAACACTCTTGGTACCAGCAGTCAGGAAATTAGAAGACATATTGTGATGGGAAAGTCTCCTGTTAGTGACCTCTCCAAAGTACTGAAGAGCAATTGTGTCTCTCTGGAGACTAAGGTATGCCTGATACAAGCCATGATCTTTGCCATTACTTGCTACACATTAGAGAGATGGACAATGACTAGGGATAATAGAAGGAGAATTGATGCCTTTGAGCTGTGGTGCTGAAGAAGAGTATTGAGTATACCATGAAGAAGAGTATACCATGGACTGCTAAGAAAATGAACAGGTTCATTCTGGAGAGGATTAAACCAGGCTGCTCCTTGGAGGCAAGGATTCTGAAGCTTCATATGACATACTTCAGACATGTTGCAAGGAGGGACCAGTCCTTGAAGAAGGACATCGTGCTTGGGAGGGTGGAGGGACAGTGACTCGAGTAATAGGGGTGGGTGTGTAGGAGACAGTGAGACTGGCACAAGGCAGAGCAGGATTTAGGGCTGTTGTACATACGGTTGCTATGAGTCACAGGTGACTAGATGGCAGATAACAACACAACAACATAGATAAAAAGATACAAGAATTTAAAAACTCATTAAAATATAAAGGCTACAGCCAGTATAGTACTGGAAAGAACAAAAATGCATGAAAATGGCAGAAGTGTCCAACATGCTGGAGGGTTAAAATTAGAACAAAAGAGAGGCAGCAGAGATTTAAGTGAGTTGGAAGACAAGAAATCTAATGGAAAAACAGACATAAGATAAATAAAATGATAAAAACATTAGAATTATGTGAGATGACATTAAAAGGAGCAGCATGTATATGATTGGAATTCCAGAATATGAGAGGGGCATGGAAATAACTGAAAAAAATTGTGAAAGAAGTACTAGAAGAAAATTTCCCAGGTATAATGAATAACATGGAAATCCACATTTAAGAAGCTCAATAAACACCAAATAGACTAAACTAAAAAAAAAAAAAAAAAAAA
>NW_006399886.1:1591534-1594613 GCF_000299155.1 Elephantulus edwardii | reverse complement strand
AATCAAATCCTCCAAAACAAAAGAAATGATAGAATACTAAAAAGTAGCAACAGAAAAACAGTCATCTAAAAAGGAAAAGCAATTAGATTAAGTTTTGATTTTTCAGCAGAAACCATGTGAGCAAGAAGACAATGTGATGACATAGAGAAAAAGTTGCAAGAAAACAATTGCCAGCAGAAGACCCTGTACCCAGTAAAGCTGTCCATCAAATATGATGAAGAAATTAGGTCATTCACAGAAAAGATGGAACTGAAAGTATTTGTGAAAACAAGACCAAATATATGAGAACTTTTAAAGGCAATCCTTCACACAGTGACAAGAAAGGAAAGTGGATCGGACCACAGAAATCAGAAACAACAAAAAGAAAAACACAGCAAAAAGGCAATTATAAGCCTTGGTGTGTCAATAATCACACTTAAAGTGATGCACTGATCAGGGAAAAAAGAGTATTAGAACAGATAAAAAAAGAAAGCCCATCAATATGTTGTCTACAAAATACACACCTAAGAAATGAAAAAAAACCCCTTAAAATTAAAACTATATCAAGCAAATAATATCCACAAAAAAACAGGACTGGCAATACTAATCTCTGCTAAAATAGACTTCAGAATGAAAACCACCATAAAAGACATGGAAGGACACTATATAATGATTAAAATAACAGTACATAAAGAAGATTTGAATAAGAGAAGGTTTTTCTCAATATAGTGAAAACTATAAATGCAAAACCAAGAGCCAACATCATTCTCAATGGAGAAAAACTAAAGAACATTTTCCTTGTGAATCAGGGACCAGACAAGGATGTCCACTGTCAACACTTCTATTCAATATTGTACTGGAAGTACTTGCTAGGGCAATACGAGAAGAGAAGGGAAGAAGAGGCATCCAGATTAGCAAAGATATGATTAAACTGTCCCTATATGCAGATGATATGATAGTGTATACAAAAAAAAAACCTCAAAGACTCAACAGAAACTGTTAAAACTAATGAACCAATTTAGTAGGGTCGTAGTATACAAGATCAATGTCCAAAAATCAGTAGAATTCCTGCACAGTAACAAAGAGAACTCAGAGAAGGAAACCAAGAAAGCAGTACCATTCACAAAGGCCAACCACAAACTGAGACACCTGGGAACGACCTAACCACAGAAATAAAAGACTTATGCAAAGAAAACTGCAGAACATTTCTGTGAGACACAATAAAAGACCTATATAAATGGAAAAATGTTCCCTGTCCATGAATAGGAAGACCCAATATTGTCCAAAACCATAAGTTTATAAGAGACGAACTGGGACCAAACTTGGAAGGCTTAGTAGGTAGCCTACAAATACAGCTAGCAATGTAAAATCTGGAGGGAGTAAAATTGATGAATGAGACTTTCTAAAAATTAAGTCTCTGTGCTTATCAAAAACAGTTACAAACAGGGTGAAGAAAACCCTTCTGACTGTGAAAAATAATTTAGTAATAACATGTCAGACAAGGACTTCATAACAAAAGTTTACAGAATCCTACAAGGCCTCCACAAGGAAAGGACTGATAATCCACTTACTAAATGGGCAAAATATATGGAAAGACATTTCACACAGGAAGACTTTCGGATAGCCAAGAGACAAATGAAGAAATGCTCAAAATCACTGGCAATAAAATAGATGTAAATCAAAACAAAATGAGATACCATCTTATGCCAGTAACAGTGGCAAAGTTCAACAGGACAGCTAGTAATGAATATTAGAGACTGTGGAGAGGGGGGAACTCTCATGCACTGTTGGTAGAATTGTAAAATGTTACAACCACTCTGACAGACAGTTTGGCGTTTCTTCAAAAAGTTGAATCATTGACAATAAAAGAGATGCAAAGCAGAATCACAATGAGATACCATCTCACTCCAGTAGCAGTGGCAAAGCCTAACAGGACAACAAGTCATACATATTGTAGAGGATGTGGTGAGACAGGAATTCTTATACATTGTTGGTGGTATTATAAAATGATACAACCACTCTGGAAGGCAGTTTGGTGCTTCCTCAAAAAGCTGAACATAGAAATTCTATATGACCCAGCTATTCCATTGCTTGGAATACATCCTAAGAAAATGAGAACTGAAGCACAAACAGAGACTTGTACACAGGTGTTCAAAACAGTGTTATTCACCATCATAAGAACATGGAAACAGCCCAGATGTTCAACCACAATTGAATAGATTGAGAAATTGTGGTATATTCAAGGACATGAAAACAGCCCAGATGTTCAACCACAATCAAATAGATTGAGACATAATGGTATATTCACACAACGGAATACTATGTAGCACAGAGGACGAATGATTTTGTAAATTACTCCTTAACTTGGGAAGGACTGGAAAGCATTATTCTGAGTGAACTAAGTCCCATAAGGACAAATACTGAATAAAATCATTATTGTAAAATGAGTATGAGGATCCAATGGGGGGGAGGGAACAGAGAAGTTAGGATGGACAGGGAAGAGGTTAATTATGGGATGGTACAATTTGATAGCTGGGGGTATCTAAAGGAAATGGGAAAGATCTGGCGTGAAAACAATGTATTCGAACCTTGTAAATAAACCAGTATATTAAAAAAGAAATAAAAGTTGAACATAGGTACTCCACTAGTAAAAATATACTCCAAGGAAATTAGAACTGAGACACAGAGATTTGTACACCAATGTCACAACAGCATTATTCATCATCATAAAAACAAGAAAGAGACCAAATGGCAACAACTACTGAATGGATTGAGAAATTGTGGTATAGTCACAAAATTGAATACTATATAGTAGTAAGGAGCAATGATTTAAAGAAAACAAAACAAAACACAATACTGTATTATGTAATTTGGGAAAAACTGGAGAGTATCATACTTAGTGAACTATATCAGTCACATAAGGACAAATATTGCATATGACCATTATTGTAAGAATAGAAGGATAACTATTAAAATATGTATTGGTATCCAAAGGGGAAAGGGGTAGGATCATAGACATGAGAATGAGTAGGGGCAAAACCACAGAGTTACACAATTCGTTGGCTGGAGGGAGGGGATAAAGGCAATGTGAAGGATCCAG
>NW_006399886.1:1574840-1588469 GCF_000299155.1 Elephantulus edwardii | reverse complement strand
GTAAAAAGTATCTATGAAAACCCAAGAGCCAACATTGTTCTTAATGGAGAGAGGTTAAAGGCATTCCCTTTAAGAACAGGAACTAGGCAAGGATAAAATACATTTTTAAGTTTCAAAAAAGAGAAATGTTCAAAATTCCTGTCAGTTGTTGTTGCTGTTGTTGTTGTTAAGTGCCATCAAGTCATAGATGACTCATAGCGACTCTTATGTATGAAAGACCTGAACACTTGTATAACTTTCATTTCTCTATGTTCATATAGTTTTCAGAGGCAAGTTATTTCAGAAGTGGATGCCATTCCTGCTTCCAAGATTCTTTTTAATCTGGGAGCTTCACCAAACACTGCCCACATGGGTAAACATTATCGCATTTGACACATCAGTGTCATAGTGCTTAGCATCACAGAAACCATGAGTTACCTCTGTATAGCAACTGTCGGAGGGATGTAAATTAAAACAGCAATGAGATAGCAGCTCACCCCAGCAAAAACAACAAAGTTAAACAGAGCAGCAAACAACAAATACTGATAAGCATCTGGAGGGATCAGAACTCTCATTTACTGTTAGAAGGAATGCAAAATGGTACAATAATTAAGAAAGGTGGTCTGGCACTTTCTTAAAAATTGGGAAACATAAATTGCATTTTACCCAGCTGTCCCACTACTGGAATATATCCTAAAGTAACAGAGCCATGAGATGGACCCATGTATAAACACCCATGTTTCTTGCAGCATGATCCACAATAGCAAAGAGATAGAAGCAGCCCAGGTGCCCATCAACAAACAAATGGATAGGAAAACTTCTACACAATGAAACATTGTACAGCACTGAAAAATAGTGAATAAAACACTGCACAACATGGATGAGTCTGGAAGACATTATACTGAGTCTCAAATGGACCCATACTGCATAGTAACACTGTTCTAAAAATAGGATGGGGGGAAAGAGGTAAAACATCCATCTGACAGTTTGTTTTCTTGGGGATTGATTTGCATACCTTGATCAAGAAGCTGTTACTCAGATAAAGCTAGAGAACACTGAGGATTTAAATCCAGAAAAAGATGAGCATCAGAATAGTATCCTTTCTTCATACCTATTAAATCTACATGCTGAACAATTATTCACAAAGCTGGACTCTGTGAAGAAGAGTGTGGCATCAGAATTGGAGGAAGACTCATGAACAACCTATGTATGAAATACATCTCAACATCAATAAAACAGGGGTCCTCACCACAAGATCAATAGTCAACCTTATGATAGATGAAGAAAGAAACGAAGCCCTCAATGATTTCACCTTCCTTGTACCAACAATCAACACACTTGATTTCAGCTGTCAGGAAATCAGGAAATGAATTATATTGGGTAAGTCCACTGTTAGGGGCCTCTCCAAAAATGCTGAAGTGCAATAATGTCAATTTGAAGACTAAGGTATGCCTGGTTCAGGCTATAGTCTTCTCTATAAACTGATGTGCATTAGAGATCTGGACAATGAATAAGGATGACAGGTCAGAGATAAGAAGATCTCCAACTAGTTGGAGTGGCACAATGACTTAAGCAATGGGTTCTAGTGTGTTAGAGATTATAAGGCTGGCACAGAACAGGGCATGGCTCAGGTTAGCTGGTCGTAGGGTCATCATGAGCTGTACTTTACTGATAACTCCTAAAAACAACAACAACATGCCATTTATAAATAGGTATTTATATGTTTGTTGTTTGTTCTTATTAATACAATGCTTTTCTGTCAGTCACTGTACTGTGGTAATGCATGGTTTTCTGTGATGAAGGGAAATATGCCATTAGTGTGTCAAATTCCCGAAGGTTCACCAATAGTGGACAGATTGCAGCAGAGGTCCCAGGTTAAGACAGGCTTGGAAGCAGGGCTAGCTATCCACTTCTGAGATAATAGAACTTTAAAGTCCAGTAAGCAACAGAAAAACACAGGTAGCTATATAGTATTAGAGGTAGAGCTCAGATGATAAGTTGCTTAAATATGAGACAAAACATTTACAAACAACCATTAATAATTGGAACATGCAATGTATGAAGTATGAATGTAGGAAAACTGGAAGTTGTAAAAAAATTAAATGGAATGCATGGAGATCAACATTCTAGGCACTGGTAAACTAAAATGGACTGGGAAAGGCGACTTGGATCAGAGGATCATATGATCTACACTGGGAATGAAAAACTGAGGGAGAATGATGGACATTCATAATGAAAAGACAATTTCTTTTTTTTTTTTTTTTGAAAAGACAATTTCAAAGTCTATACTAAAGTGCAATGTTGTGAGTGATAGGATTAAATTCATATACATACAAGGAAGACTTGTTAGATCCACCATTTCTTTAATAAAATGTTTTTATCTTTATTGCAATTTGAGTTCAATTTTATAAAGAAAATTGGTTTTCCATTCATCTGCTCATGTACATTTAGTTTTATGATACAAATTACAATACTCATCGTGTCATTATCTTCTTTCCACTTCCTCCCTATGATTCTCATCTCCATTAATCCTTCTATGTTTCTTGTTCCTGTCTTCTGAGCTTTATACTTGAGCCTCTTGTTGTCCCATTGATCTTCCGTCGTTGATTGTCCTAAGAAATGAGTACTTCTCTGGATACTCTTATTTGCAGTATGGGCATATTTATTCTTTAGATTGAACTTGAATGAGGCTAATGAGGTTTTAGGAAATTAAAGGCTTCTTATTTTCATTTGAACATTGTGTTTCTTGCTATGGCACCTAATAACTGAAATTATCTTGCTACCAGTCTAAAATTTAGTTTGAAATGAAGGATGCAAAAAAAGAGAAAAAGAAAAAGAAATGTAGGCCCTTCATGTGACCCTTGAGCACTCTGGTGGCCTGGTTAGTAGAAGGTTGTGCTGTTGTGTCTCTGTAGCAGTTCACTCTACTAATGTATCCTGGGGAGGAAGATGACAGCACTATTATTCAAACATATATACCAACAACTAAAGCCAAAGAGGAGGGAACGGAGGAATTATACTAACATTTACAGTCAGAAATTGATCAAACACATGATCATGATATATTAGTAATTATTGGAGACTGCAATGCAAAGATTGAAAACAACATGGAAGGAATGCTTATCAGAAAGTACAGACTTGCAACAGAAAAGAAGCAAGATAGAAATGACGGAATTTTGTACATTTAATGATTTAGTCATAGCAAATATTTTTTAAAAAATATTTTTAAAAAAAACTAAAAATAAATCTTTTTAAAGCACAAATGGCAACTTTATACATGGGCCTAACCTGAAAGTCTGCACAGAAATCAGACTGACTACATCTGTGGAAGAATCCTTGAAGAAGCTCAGTATTAGAAGTCAGAAATAGACCAGGTGCTGATTGTGGAATGTGCAACTTCAAATTGAAACTGAAGAAGATTAAAACAAATCCACAAAATGCAAAATACAACCTTGAGTCTATACCACCTGAATTAGAAATCAGTGAAGTATGAGAAATTGATCATCAATGACCGAAGACCAGGGAAGATGTAGAATGAAATTAAGGACATTATCCATGAAAAGAAAAAAAGAAAAGAGGAAAAAGAAAAGCCAAAATGGATGTCAGAAGAAACTAGGAGAATTGCAACAAGGTATTGAGAAGCCAAAACAAATGGAAGAGATGCTTAAGTAAAAGAGTTGAAAAGAGGAGTTCAAAGGGTAGCTCAAGATACAAAATAAAGTATTATAATGAGATGTGTAAAGAATTAGAGTCAGAGAACAAAAGGGAAGAACTCTCTCATGGCTTCTCAAACTGAAAGAACTGAAAAAACAATTTCAAGTTTGTGTTGCAATACTGAAAGATAACCTGAGCAAAATCTTGAATGATCCAAGAATTAGTAAAATAAGATTAAAGGAATACACAGAGTCACCGTACCAAAAAGAAGTGGGGGGAAAAATTCAGGAAGCACCATATGAATAAATTCAAGGGTAACAAAAGAAACTCAAGCTGCACTGAAGATCCTGGTTAAAACACATAGGACTTCTTGGGTGTATTCCCAGGAGTGGCAGTGCTGGGTCAAATGGTTTTTCTATTTGCAACTTTTTGAGAAAGCACCATATTTCCTTCCAAATATTTGCTCCATTTTACACTCCCATCAACAGTGAATAAGGATTCCAATTTCTGCACAACCTCACAGCATTTGTTGTTTGCTGCTTGCCTGAAGGAGAGGATATATTATAGTTGTTTTGATCTGTCTCGGAGGTAGGGATTTTGAACACTTCTTCATGTGTTTGTTCACCATCTGAATATCTTCTTTGGTGAAGTGTCTGTTCATATCCTGTGCCCATTTTGCAATTGGGTTGCTTATCTATATCTTGTTGTGGCACTTGAGTATTCTATAAATTTTAGATATAAGTCCCTTATCAAATATGTCATTACTAAATATTTTTCTCCTAGTCTGTGGCTTCCCTTTTTACCCTGTTGGTGAAGTTTTTGGATATGCATAGGGATTTGACTCTTAGAAGGTCCCATTCACCTATTTTATCTTCTCCTGGTTGTAGGTTTTTCAGAATGCTTGGAAGACTGTTCAAGTTGTGGATTAATGCTTTTTTAATGCTTTTAGGGTTCTTCCAAGCTTTTCTTTAGTGAAGTTTATAGTCCTTCATTTTAGTCCTAAGTCCTTGATACACTTTGAGTTATTTTTTTGTATATGTGAGGTGTGGATCTTGTTTGAGTTTTCTACAGATGGTTTTCCTATTTTGTCAATACCATTTGTTAAAAATGCTGTTGCTTCCCCACTTAACTGATTTCATCTCCTTGTCAAAAATAAGTTGACCATAGTTAGATGGGCTGGTTTCTGGGTTCTCAATTTTATTCCATTCATCTGTGTGTCTGTCATTGTACCAGTACCACACTGTCTTGACTACCATGTCAGTATAGTAGGATTTGAAATGACAGAGTGAGGTGCCTCCTACCTTTTTTCTCTTTTTAAGGAGAAGCCAGAACTGCCAACCAAGCAGATATATGCACACCCATGTTTAATGCTGCTTTGTTCATAATAGCATAGAGTTGGAAACAACCCAAGTGTCCACTGACAAAAGAATGGATAGAGAAGCTGTGGTATATTCAGGCAATGGAATTGTATGCAGCACTGAAAAACAAAGAACTCATGAAATATTATACAAAATGGGTGACCATGGAGGGACATTATTCTGAGTGAAATATCAATCACATAAAGACAAATACTATATAATGTCACTGTTATAAAACAGATCTGACATGGGGGTTGGGGGAATTAAGAAAAGAGAGGATAAATAATGTACATGATATTGAAACAAATAAGGGAGAGAACTGTATAAAAGGAATATATGATTAGCTATTATTGGTATGACAAGAGTCCAGAATATAAATAAAAAGAGTCCAGAATAAGACTTTCATTGTAGAGTGGTTGGGTGATAACTGTGTAACAATGAAAAAACTTTTTTTCCCCAAGAAAAAAATGAACTGGGGGGAGGGCAGAGATAGGGAAGAAAATGTGCAACAATGAATGAATGAAAATACAAGTTCTTCATAAATTTTTAGTAAAACAAACAAACGAACAAACACTTATGATTACAGCTCTGAATATTAGGTATATGATCACAAAGAGGATTGAGTACGGAGGTTAGGTAATTGTACAACAATGAATGAATATTTTTTGAAACGTGAATTGGGGGAGAGGAAGGAGGGAGAGAGCATAAAATGTGCAACAATTAATGAATGAATATATGACTGAAAGTCCAATTTCTCTGTGAATGTTTATTAGAATCATTATTAAAACAAAATACTTAAAAATATTTAAAAAAATAAGGCCCAGGAATACACGGGACACTGATTAACATTTTTCAACTAACTGATGCAATCCTGAATGTGCTTACCAGTCTATGCCAAGAAATTTGGAGGACAGCTGACCAGTGAACTGACTGAAAGAGATACATACTTTTTCCAATTCTCAAGAAACATGTGGAAATTATTAAGCAATATCATTATTATCACATAACAGCAAAACATTGCTGAATATCATCCAATATTGACTGGAACAGTACTTTCATTGACAGGGAGCTGCAAAAATTCAAGTCGGATTTAGAAGAGGCTCTAGCACCAGGGATATCATTACTGATGTCAGACAGACCCCTACTGAAAGCAGAAACTATGAGAATGTCTGTGTTTTATTGACTATGCAAAAGTATTTGACTATGTGGATAACAGTAAAATTGTGGCTAACATTGAGAATGGGAATCAAAGAATGCTTCATTATGCTAATATGTCTTTGAATTGTGGTTCTAGAGAAGAGTGTTGAGTATCCTATAGACTGCTAAACAAACAAATATATCTTGGAGAAGGTATAGCTAAGGTACTCCTTGGAGGGAAAGATGATGAACTCCATCTAACATTTTGGTATGTGGTTGGAATTCGTTAGACCTTGGAAAATGACATTATGCTTGGGAAGGTGGAGGATCTGTGAAAGAGAAGAATATCTTCAATAAGATTAGTTGATGCAGTGGCTGGAGCAATGGGCTGAATATAGCAGGGATGATGAGAACGGTGCAGGGTAGGGTAGGGTTCAGGTCTGCTGTTCATAAGGTACCTATGAGTTGTAGTTGACTCAACCACATCTAACAAGAAGAAGCTAGCTTTATAAAATGCTTTAGTTTGTACACAGAATTATAAACATAACAGTGAGAATAAAGAACTTTATACTGGATAAATAATAGTGGTAAACTAATTGTATTATATTAAATATACCAAATTTCCTTAAACTTCAGTATGAAGTCATTTGTCTTTTTCAATGTCATGAATACTCCCCACCTTGATTTTTATTTATTGACTTAGAAATTATTAAAGAAGCTTTCTATAGTATTTAATTATAGGAGACAATGCATTAGAAAAGAAAAACAAAGACTGGATAAGTAATACAGCAAAGAAAGTCAGAAATGAAACTAAATTGATATATATTTCAGAAGATGCTGTATAGTTATAACAGGGGGAAAATTGAAAACAATTACAGTAGTTTGTCACGTGAATTCAAAATATATAACGATAGAAAAAAACAAAGGGTTGATAAATGGCATTGAACATCTAGCATAGAATAAAGAAAATGGATATCTATAAGCACAGATTTTCATTGTTGCATTTATTTTTCTCCAGAGGTAATCAACAACCCTGGTATTTTAAGTTTAAATACTTATTGATCTGCTAAGACCAATATTTTTATTGATTTACATTCAGATATCCATATGCATTTTGCTTCCTAATATTAATTACAATTGTAAAACGCCATTTTTTAAAAGAAAGTATATCGTGGCCTTGAGAAGTGGGAGAAGGATGGACAATCTCCTCTTAAAACTTACCAGAGGGTCAGTTTCAACTTTATGATACGCAACAATAGAAGAAGCTAGGTTGCAATCCCAAGGGCATGTGGTTCAAACCTACCAGATGCTCACTAGAGAAGGATGAGCAAATTACCGCTTATGCAATATACTTCTGAAAACTCATTGGAAGGTCAGCTATGAGTCAGTTCTGACTTGGCAATGAGTTGAATTTACTTGAGTTGATAGCACTAACAAATAGTTGCTTTATTTTTAACAAAATTGTATCAACTTCTTAAATGAATTCATTCTCTTTCTAGTCTGTCTTTGATTCCTCTTACTCAAAGCAAATAAGAGAACGAAAGAACTTCTTTTCCTTCATTCTGAGTGGCATAGATACAATGACAACTCTGGTCTTCATAAATCTGAATTGCTTAGGAAAACAGAGGCACATTCATTGCCTTTTTTTTTAAATTTCACTTTCTAAAGAGGTCTCAAAATCTTTTCAACTATAAACTACTAAACAGCTGTGTGTGTGTGTGTGTGTGTGTGTGTGTGTGTGTGTGTGTGTGTGCTCGCGCGCCCATGCATGTGTGTTTGGTTTGTTGTTGCTATGTGCAGTCAAGTTGCCTGCGACTCATAGTGACTCTGTACCAAGAGCTCTCTGATCCTTGCCCTATTATCAGCCAATTTCACTATCTCCAACACACCTACTCCCATTATTAGCCCAGTTACTGAGTTAATTCATCTCCTTGAGGGGCTTCCTCTCTTGCAAAGTTTCTCCCCTTTTCCAAGCACAATATGCTTCTCCAAGGATTGGTCCATTCTGGCAATATGCCCAAAATATGTGAAATGTAGCTTCAAATCTTTACCCCTAAGAAGCAGCTCAGTTTCACCCTCTCCAGGACACATCTATTTGTTCTCTTATCAGTCCATAGTATGTTCAATACTCTCCTCCAGCATCATAACTCAAAGGGGTCAATTCTTTTATTATCCTTAGTCATTGTTCAGCTCTCTGATGAGTAGTAAGTAATTGTGAATAATACCATGGTCTGGATCAGGCACACCTTAGTCTCTAGACTAAGATATGTCTGTAGACATGTTTGGTCTTCAGTACTCTGGAGAGGTCTCTGACAGCAAATTTCCCAGTGCAAATTGTCTTTTGATTCCCTCACTGCTGATGCCAAGACTTGTTTGTGGAAATAAGGAAGCTGAAGTTGTTAGCAATTTCAATCTCTTCTCCATCTATCATGATGCTGCCAATTGGCCAAGTGGTGAGAATCTTTGTTTTCTGGAGGTTAAGCTTCAATTCATATTGAAGATTACAGTCCTTGACCTTATGTAGAAAAGAGCTCAGATCCTCCTGAGGTGAGTTTCAGCAAGCGCCCATGTGTTATCTGCATAAAACAGGTTGTTTATGAGTCTTCTTCAATCCTGATGTCACACCCCCTCCTCATAGAATCCAGACTCCCAGACAAACTGTTCTGCATATAGATTGGAAAAAGTATGACGACAGGAAGCTTTCCTGATTTTTAACCATACAATGTTTCCTTACTCTATTTTGACAACTGCCTCCTGGTCCAAGTATAGGTTTCACATAAGCACACTCAAGTGTTCTGGGATTCCCAGTCTTCTCAAGGCAAGCCACAAATTGTTGTGATCTGCAAGACAAATGCCTTGCACAGTCAATGAAACAGAAAATCCTCTGGTACTTTCTGCTTTAAACTAAGATCCATCTAACATTGACTATAATGTCCCTAGTGACATCATCTCTTCTAAACCCAGGATGCACATCTGGCAATCCTCGTTTGCTATACTCGTACAGTTGTTTTTGGATAATCTTCAACAGGATCTTGCTTGCATGTGTTATTAATGATATCATTCAATAATGCCCACACTCTGTAGGCTCACCCTTTTTAGGACAGGGGATAAATTTTTACTCTTGCAGTCAGTTGGCCAGATGGTTGTCTTCCAGTTTTCTTGGCATGTTTTCGTGAGTTATTCCAGGCTAGCACCTGTTTGTTGACATATATCAATTGGTACCATCAATTCTTAGGACCTTGTTTTTCGGGTGGATTTTTTTTTCCAATTCCTTCAGAGAAGACTGAACTTCCTCCTTCATTACTATTGTCTCTTGATCACATGTTGTTTCATGAAATTCTTCTATGTCAGCGAATTCATTCTGTATAGTGACTCCGTGTAATCTACGTTTTATGTTTCCTGTGTCATCCAATATTCTGCCCACAGCATCCTTAAGTATTGCAACTCAAAGCTTGAATTTGTTTTTCAGTTCCTTCAGCTTAAGAAATGCTGAGAAAGTTCATCCATTTTGATTTTCCGACTCCAGCTTTTTGCACATTTCATTATAATATTTTGCTTTATCTTCCTGAACTGTTCTTTGAAGTCTGCTGTTCAACTCCTTGACTTCTTGATTTATTCCCTTTGGTTTGGCTTCTCTGTGTTCTCATACAGTACTCAGGGTTTGTGGGTTTTTGTGGGTTTTGGGGTTTTTTTTTGTTTCTTTTGTTTGTTTGGTTTTACATCCATCTTGCTCTTTTCTTCCTTCTCTGTCTTTGTAATGACCTTTTACATTTTTTATGGATGATACTCTTGATATCCTCCCACAACTCATCTGGTCTTCACTCATCAGTATTCAAGGCCTCAAACATGTTTCAGAGATTGTCTTTAAATTCAGGAGAGATAGGCTCCAGATAAAATTGGTTCTTATGGACTGGATTTTCTTTTACATCAGTTTGAACTTATATATTGGTAGCCAATAGTCTAGTCCACGGTAAGCACCTGGCCTAGTTTTCACTGCCAATATTGAGTTCCTTAATGATTCTTTCCACAGATATAATTAATCTGATTCTTGCATAGACCTTCAGATGAGGTCCTCATGTGTAGTTTCCATTTGTGTTTTTTATAAAAAGGCATTTGCAATTTATGAATCTTTGATTGTATAAAATTCTGTCATTTTTTATCTCCAGCCTCATTTCTGTCACCAAGTCCATGTTTCCCAATTTTCGATCCTTCTTTGTTGTTTACAATATTTTCATTCCAGTCACACATTGTTAATGTACCTTGGTTACATGTTTGATCATTTTCCAATTGCAAAAGTTAGTAGAAGTCATCTATTATCTCCTCTTTGGCTTTTGTTGGTTATGCATAAATTTTAATAATAGTGAGATTAACAGATCATCTTTGTATGTGTATGTATATTATTCATTCATAAACAATGTTGCATTTCAAGATGGATCTAGAAATGGTCTTTTTAACTATCAATCATTTTTCCTCAGCTTTTCATTTCCAGCATAGTAGATCATATGATTGTCTGATTAAAAATGCTCCATGTCAATTCATTTCATTTAACCTGTGTCTCATATGTTAATATTTATGCATTCCATTTCTTCCTTAGTAATCTCCAATTTTCCTACACTCATACTTCTCACATTATTTCATTTGCTATAATATATTCACGTGGATATGAATGTGAAAAATTTTAAAACTCCTAACATAAAACATTTGAAATTTAAAGTAGTAATTCAAAAATTATTTCCATTCTGTTGTAAGCTTGGGTTCATTGACCCCTTATTTGTGTGCACAGGCACGCAAAAGAAACACCTGGACCAGGTTAGAGTTGAAATAAAATGGTACCACCTGTAAAGAAAAGACAGTACATATCTCTAATACCCCAATATACCAGGAAATCTAATGGAATTCGGATGAGTAACGGAATAATGTTTCTGTATATGATCTTCTTGTGCTCCTCATTGACAAAGCTGGAATATGGTTCCTGGGTTAGTAACTATGAGGCACTTGAAAGTGACTGTTCTTTTTCATTCCTCAAATACTCATAAAATGTAAACCTATGTCCTTGTTCTGAATTGATATGACTGCTTTATCAAGTTCAAGGTAATTCTTCTGATGTCAAATCATCTATTTTATAAATATGTAAGGATTTCTTACATATAACACAATGCTTAAAGCCCTCAGCTCCCCATCAAAAAGGTTGGGAGTTGGAACCCACCGGATGCTTCATTAAAGAAAAACGTGACAATCTATTTCCTTAAGTATTTAAAATTTTGAAAACTCTGGGAGTTTACCAGAGTTAATTCAATGACAGTTTGTTTCACAAATGTACAGCTTGATAATTGCTCCTTTCATCTTTTTTTTATAGTAGTAAGATTAAACTAATTGCCATTGAGTTTATTCAAACTTTTAATCATTCTGTGTGTCAGAAGAGAATTGTGCTTAGAGAATTTAACGGCTATATGACCTTTAGAAATCACATCGGCAAACCTTTCTTTTAAAGTGCTCTAATGTAGATTTGAACCAAAAACTTCTTAATTAGTAGCTGATCAACAAAGAAACTTTAAAATACAAAGTAGATAGAAAGCATAGAGAAAACAAAAATGTGAAAACATTTCCCTATTATCTGTTATGCTGGCCCTGAAAGTAAGTTGTGAATCATTCAATGATTTGGAACCATTTAATTATCTCCAAAGATTAGAAGAGTCAGAACATTTGACCTGGCTGATTTATTGGAGTTCTAAGAACATTTCAATTTCATGAAATGCTGCTGCTCTGAACTGATGTATTCATTTTAGAATGTTTATCCACCTCTGAACTTCCCCTATTGATTTAATTAAGGTATTTGTGATGACCTCATTACCTACATGATAAAGTCAAAACAGTTTCTTCCTATTTCACTCCTTAAACGTCTCATTGCAATGATCTGCTCTACCTCAGAAAATCACATTGATGGGATTTTTAACCCTGCACTGGCTGTGAATACAGACCTTCACTGCTATTTAATTTCGCTGTTAAGTATCGTCTAATCTTTTTCCAATCTACTCTCTACACTTCCCCCTTGGTTATTTGTGGGCTTCTGCAGCCTCCCCTGACCCAATTCTCTGTTTAACATGATTCTCTCTCCTTTAGCGTCTTAAGTTTCCTTTACATAGGGGCTTTTTGTATCACTTCCAACATTGTCTTTATAAGATACTTTGACTGTGACTTCTTCTCCGTATACTCGGATTAGCTCATCTATGCTGCTGCATTCACCTCTCCAGGAGTCACAATCCCTTTTTTTCCTGAAAATGCATTTCTCTAAGCCTATTTAACACTAACTTACTGAGGCAACTGCTTTAATCCTGTCTTATATCTGAATTACTTTCTAAGTGGGAGATAAAAGTTATTGCTCTCTAGCCTGATTATGTAGAGTTGAATTGATTTTTCCCTTCAGATGAATTTAAATTCCTATATTTAAAACTTTTACTATAAATTCACATATGTGTGTTCACTCACACACATCTTTATTTCATGCATAATTTTAAAGATAACTTTATTTTCCAGAGCATTGAACTGTGTCTAATTCATCATATAATTAATGAATCCTCATATCCTTACAGAAATATTTATATTTATTTAAAACAGCAACATGTTAGTACAAACTATCTGTGGAATTTTAAAAATCAATTACTCTACAAGTTATGTAATAAGAAACTTAAAAATATTTAATAGTTACAGCTAATAAAATAGTACCTCAGTCTTCTTAATAAATAGCTGAGAATTAGAATTTTTAAGATTTCAACTGTCACAACATTGATGTAAAGAAAAGAACAAATATGTATGTCAAAATATATATACCATAAATGAAGAGAAAAAAATAAACTGCTGACAAAAAAAACCAAAAACCTGTGATATGTGAGTAAAATTTTATTTATAGTGTTCTTAATGACATCAACTATCTAAAACTAAGACCTGGATCATATTAGTCAGTAATTTGTGGTAATTTAAAAATATTTATTTCTTGCTAGTTATAATAAAAATCTATCATATGAGATAAAAATCTACAGCCCTCATAGAATCCAAACCAGTCTAATTCCAAAGTGACAGTTTCATAATTATAAGGTTTTAAATTATTTTGATAGCATTGTGTGTATGCGGGCGCTTCTATACAAATGACTACAATTTCAGGTCTAAAAGGCTGTACAGATTCTACATATCACATACATGCTTCACACTAATGGAAGGCGATAAGGACAAAAACAACATGTTCATTCATTTTAACAATAGGAGCCTTTAGTCACACCACCTCGCTCACCAAAAATTAAGTCATATTTATACAACTAGCTTAAAAGTATTCTGAAAAGCATGATTTTTATCTCAAAAAATTTTTTTTCTTAGGTTTATTTTTTGTTTTTTGGTTTTTTGCAGGTGTATGAATGAAGGAAAATTAGAAATTGTTAAGAAAGAAATGGAACGCATAAATATTGACATATTAGGCATTGGAGAGATGAGATGGACTGGCATGGGGCAT
>NW_006399886.1:1565961-1572172 GCF_000299155.1 Elephantulus edwardii | reverse complement strand
GGGGAAGACCCTCTATGGGATGGATTGATTAGGTGACTGGGGTAATCGGGATGGGTGTGTCAGAGGCGGTGCGGTTGGCGCAGGATAGAGCAGGGTTTAGGGCTTTTGTGCATAGGGTCGCTATGAGTCAGAAAGGACTCGATGGCACATAACAACAACAACAACATTTACAAAGTTTGAGTACATTGTTTTTCAAACCGGATATTTCCCATTTCCTTCGCATCTCCCCTCGCCATCAAATTGTTCAACCCTATAATTAACACAACATCCCCCCTCCTCACCCCTCTGCTTCCACCATCCCTCCCTTCTTGGATCCTCATACTCATTCTACAATAATGGTTTTATAATGTTCTCCAGTCCCTCCCAAGTTAGGTAGTAATTTACAAAATCGTTTCTCCAGCATGCTGCATAATATTCCACTGTGTGACTGTACAAGAATATAATAATCCATTAAAAAAATGCTACAACTACTCTGGAAGGCAGTTTGGTGATTCCTTGGAAAACTGAACATAGAAACTCTGTAATACCCAGCTATTCCACTGTTTGGAATGTACCCTGACTAATGAGAACTGAGGCACAAATGGAGACTTGTACACCAGTGTTCACAGCAGCATTACTCACCGTTGCAAGAACATGGGAAAAAACATCTTTCAATAAAAATCAAGGTTTCATGACTTAAGAAGAAAACGGAGAGACCAGTTATGCTACAATTAATTGTAATGATTTTTTAATGCTGTTTTACTTACAAACTCTGTATACATTGTTTTTCACACCAAATCTTTTCGATATCCTTTACCTACCTCTCTGTCTACCCATTAAATTGCTCAACCTTATTATTAAACTCCCACTCTCCTTCTCCCATCCTCACTCCTCTGCTCCCACTCTCCCCCGTTGGATCCTCATACATGTTCTACAATAATGGTCTAATACAGTATCTGTCCTTATGGGACTAGGTTAGTTCACTTAGCATAATGCGCTCCAGCCCCTCCCAAGTTAGGTAGTAATTAACAAAACCATTGCTCTTGCGTGCTGTGTAGTATTCCATTGTATGAATGTATTCTAATTTCTCAAACCATTCTATTCTGGTTGTTCATTTGGGCTGTTTCTATGCTCTTGTAATGGTGCTGTGAACAGTGGTGAACAAGTCTCTGTTTGTGCCTCAGTTCTCATATTCTAGGGGTATATTCCAAGCAGTGGAACAGCTGGGTTATATGGAATTTCTATGTTCAGTTTTTTGAGAAAACAACAAATTGCCTTCCAGAGTGGCTGAGTTTCATATTTGAGCATAAATTATTCGTTTTTCCTCTTCTTTACAAAGATTCTCACCACTGGGCCAATTGACAGCATTATGATAGATGGTGAAGAGGTTGAGATTGGTAATAGCTTTAGCTTGCTTAGTTTCACAATCCACATTCTTGGTACCAGCAGCCAGGAAACCAAGATATAAATTGCACTGGGAAAGGTGGCTGTCAGAGACCTCTTCAGGGTATTGAAGAGTAATGATGTCACTCTGGAGACAAAGGTACACTTGATCTAGGCCATAGTCTTCACAATTGTTTGCTATGCATCTGAGAGCTGGACAATGACTATGAATGATAGAAAGATAATTGATGCTTTTGAGCTGTGATGCTGGAAAAGGGTGATGAATATACCAAGGACTGCCAGGAGAACAAACAGGCTAGTACTAGAGAGGGGGAAGCCAGGCTGGGCAAGGATTCTGAGGCTTCACCTGACATACTTCGGGCATGTTACAAGGAGGGACTGGTTCTTGGAGAGGGACATCATGCTTGGAATCGTGGAGGGATGGGGAAAGAGGGGAAAATCATTGATGAGATGGATTGATACAGTGATTGGATTAACGAGGGTAGGTGTGTCAGAGACAGTAAAATTGGCACAGGATAGAGCAGATTTCAGTGCTGTTGTACTTAGGATAGCTGTGAGTCGCAAGGAACTCAACAGCACATAACATACAAAGATATAACTGACTCAATTGAAGCCAATGCTAGTGATTCCCAGATCAGAGTGAAATCTACCAAATAAAAACTTGCATTACTGCAGGCCATGGGGTTACCATGCTTTGACATGATATCAATGAGACTTCCAATCAGAAGTTAAATGTTAACCAAAAGCCACGAAGTGGGTTTAAGATTTGAATATTGAGTCAAAATAATTCCTCAGTTCAGTACTAGCCATGAAAACCATTCAAACTTCTTGACACAAATAAACACAAGTTGATGGTTTGTTTTTCTCCCACCAATTCAGTCCATGAATGTAAGTTTATAGAAATATCTTGGACTTTTTAAGTTCTGTGATGTTAGTTTGAATTCAGTGACTGCATTTACAGTAGCATAAAACACTGCCTGATTCTTACCATCCTCATAAATCTTATCATGTTTTGACACAGAGATTGCATGGTCATGCTAATCCATTTTATTGAAGATTCTTTTCTTTTTAATTTACATGCTAGTTACAAAGTACAATATCCTTCTAGAGGGACTGGTCCCTCCTGTTAACATGTCAAAGGGAAGAAATAAAGTTTCCCCACTCTCACTTCCTGTGTCTAGTGGTAATATGTTATACTGTCAACTGTTTGAGTCAATCTTCTGTTTGATGAGAAAAATCTTCTGCTTGATGAGATGTACATTTTCCTTTCATGCAGCTTATAGCCCCTGAAACCCCCCTGCCGGGTCAGCTATGAGTCATTATTAATTTGGTGGCACACAACAAGAACAACAACAATTTTTTACTTCTGCAACATCATAGCTCTACTTTCTCCAAGACAGATGTGTTGGTTCTTCTGGCAGCCCATGGAATGTTTAATATTTTTTTAATATCATAATTAAAAGGGCTCATTTTAATTTTTTAAAATTCATTATACAGCATAAAAATTAAGCAAATGAGAGTCAGACACACCTTAGTCTTCAAAGTGAAGTATTTGCTTTTTAAGACTTGCAAGAGATATGATGCAGAAGATTTGTCTATATGACTTTTTAATGGATAATTGCATGGACATTACTGAGGATACAAATAAAATTAACTCCTTTACAACTTCTTTAATTTTTCTTTTTGTTGGACTATTGCCTACTAGTTCAGTTGAGAGGATTTTTATTTCCTTCCTTTTGAGGCATTACCCATATTGAAAAGTGTATACTTCGGTCTTCATCAGCAAGTTCCTTCAGTTCTTCTTAGCTTTCAGCAAGCAAAATTGTGTCATCTGTATATTGTAGATTATTAGTGAGTCTTCCTTCAGTCTTGATATTGAGTTCTTCATTTAGTCCAATTTGTTGGATTATTTGCTCAGCATGCAGATTTATGGAGAAAGAGTGCAATCCTGACACATATCTTTCTTGACTTTTAATCATTCAGTTGAGTGTCTCCTTGTTCTGTTCAAAGATTACCTCTTGGTCTTTGCACAGGTCCCACATCAATACAATTAAGTGTTCCATAATTCACATTCTTCACATTTTGGACATAATCTTTATAACCCACATAGACAAGTATGTTTGAATAGTCAATAAAACACATGTAAACATCTTTCTGGTATCCTCTATTTCAATCAAGATGCATCTGACCTCAACAATGGTACATTTTATTCCACATTCTCTTCTGCATCTAACATTAGTTTCTGACAATTGCAGTTTCTTGTATTGTTTTAACCATTCTTTTTATTTATTGTCAGTAAAACTTTACTTGTAGGTTACAGTTATGACATATTCAGTATTTTCTCCATTCTGTTAGAGCATCTTTAGAATGGACATCCCTTACTTTGGTCATATTCTCAGAAGTGGTAAATTCCTAAATGAATACTTCATGCTTGATTGGTGTTGTTGTGTGTCATCAAGTCAGAACTGGCTCATAGCTGGCCCTTTGCCTGGTTTTCAGAGGCAGTAAATCACATAGGAGAAAATTGTCTATCCTTCTCCCATGGAGAACCATGGAGGATTAGAAATGGGTGTCTTTGCAATTATGGTGCAGATTCTTAAGTCTCTGCCACCAGCAGGTCAAAAAGGAAAAAGACTCCCAATAATATATACTGGCACTATGACTGGAACAAAGTGGTAAGAAACTGTGTTGGTAAACACGTGGTTTGAATCCACCAGCGGATCCATTAGAGAATAGGAAAAAAATATAAAAACAAACCTCACTGGAAGGTCAGCTATAGGTCAGTTGTAACTTAACAGTAATCAACAAAAAACATGTCTGGAACAATGTACTTAAGCATAGTAAATTTTAGGAGGATTGTACAGATGAGGCAGGGTTTGGATGTGATGGACATAGGGTCACAATGCATTAGTCATCTCCTTGGGACTTAACACACATTGTCATATAAATTATTTCCCAAAGTTTGCTATGCTAATTAAAACGTAGGTGTGATCGTTCTTCTTACTCCCTCTAGTTTGCACTACCATTTCCAGTCCTGTCTTCCATTGCAGAATAATTAATCTTTGTATGCAGTTGTTTTGCATACAAATTTGTCAACCCAAAGGGGCTAAGTTTTAATATACCACCTACTCTGATGGAGAGAGCTGAGAAATCTCTTTTCAAACAATTTACAGCCTCAAAAAACTTGCTGGATGGTCATTAAGAGTTGCTTTTAAGAGACCTCTGGTGGCCTAGTGACAAAAAGCTGCACTGCAATCCCAGAGAAATGTACACAGTTAAAATCCACCAGATTCCCTGATGGAGAAGGAGGATTAATCTCCTCCTGTAACATTCAGATCCGATTTGATGGTACACACAAAAAAAATTAATAAAATAAAATTTTTTAAAAAACAGTTGGTTTTGACTAGATAACAATGAACTCAGATTTTCTTCTCTATTTCCTTGTGTCTCTCTCTCTGTCTCTGTCTGTCTGTCTGTCTCTCTCTCTCTTTCTCTAGTTTCCCACATAACTGTATATTGTTGTTGTGGTTGTTAAGTGCCATGGAGTCATAGACGGCTCATAGTGACCCTATGAGCGAAAGACCTGAACAAATGTATAACTTTCATAGTTCTCCAATTTCATAGTTTCCAGAGGCAAGCTATTTCAGAATTAGATGTCACTCCTGCATTTAAGTTTGTTTTAATCAGGGAGTTCCACCAAACACTGTCCACCATAAGTAACCATTATCACTTTTGATGCTGTTTCGGAACTGGATACCATTCTGCTTCCAAGCTTGTTTAATTGGGGAGTTCCACCAAATAGTGTCCACCATGGGTAACCATAATTGCATTAGAAAACAAAATTATTTTAGAACATATTAACATATATCCTTAAACATATTTGTAACCATTCAAAAGATCATATTTTTAGTTTATAATCATTCTTTTCTATTTAGGAATAGTATAGTTCTAAAACTGAGTTAATCACTGATACTTCAGTTTGAAATTTTTTTTAAGAAATCTTAACAAACTGAGGTTTGTTCCTTTTCGTCTGTCTCTAGGAAGATACTTTAGAAGGAACTGTGGATTGTTTTCCTATTATTTCCCCCCATACGATTCTTTCCAAAACTGAGAATCCATAGAATCAATAGCACAAAATTCTGTCTTTAAATATTTTTATTCCATATTCTTTCTTATTATTGTCCTGAAATTTCAGATCTTATGTTACTGACTTGGAAAAATTTCAGCCTTAATTGTGCTGAAACTAATTCTGTAATATACAGACCTCCTGTAGTGTTTACTTCTTTTGTAAGCCAAACAATCCATTTCCCCATTAACGATTTTTTTCTAATACTTCTCAGCTGCAAGAATTATAGCCATGTTCTTCATAAGTTAATGAGTTCTTCTTAAGTAATTCTGATTTCTATCAACACAATATTTTTTGGATTTTATTTATAACTTTTCTCATAGTATATATCTATGAGAACTGCTTTTCTTTTCCAGCCCATCAAGAAGAAATTATTTAAGATTCATATTTAATTTAATTTTGTAGTTATCTTAATCTATCCTTTGGAAACTAAGTATAGGTTTTGGTTCCATTAATATATAAAATAAGTGTTCAATCTTCTCTCCTTGGGAAGAACAGCAATTTCTACCCAGAAAATAAAGTACCAAACTGATTATTAATATGCATTTTTTAATCATATAATATACCCAGTGCTGCCAAAGCCATTTTGACTCATAGCAACCCTCTATTGGATTTCTGTAGGCTGTCCTGAAAGAACTCCTTAACCACATAATTAACAGCCTCGAATCTTACTTTGTTGCATGTTGTTGTTGTTGTTGTTGT
>NW_006399886.1:1562760-1563626 GCF_000299155.1 Elephantulus edwardii | reverse complement strand
GTTCGATCAATCTCCGATTGTAAAAGTTGGTAAAAGTCTTCTATCTCCTCTTCCTTGGCTCTGGTTGTTGGTGCATATATTTGAATGATAGTGGTTGCTTGGTCGGTTGCATATGATAAGGAAATTAATTTTGTTCTGTTTAGTGACATCAAACAGTCAACCATTCTAGTATAATAGCAGGAACACATTTAATGTTAAATAATTGAACATTTTACATTTATTTCTATCTAGTAACCCAGCATCCGTAGTGGTACAATGACTAAGCACTTGCTTACTAATTGCAAGTCTGGTCATTTGAACCCTTCCAGAGAGTGGGGGAGAAAAGACTGGGTGATTTGCTCCCATGTTGATTACTCTGTCTCTTGAGGTCACTATGACTAGAAATCAACTTGATAGCATTCAACAACAAGAAGGTCTTTTTAATCTTTTTTATGTAATAAATGATTAAAAATTGTTAGATAAAATGACATTTTCATAACTCTCCATTTAAAAATACTTGGATTTTTGATGCTTATCTGTTCAGTAATTTATTTAATATTATTTTATGATCATCTGTTTTGTGTCAGATGCTGGAAACCAGATGAAAGAAAAAACCCTGGTGTTCCTTGCCCTCATAAGATTCTAGAGAACAGTAGGTACAAGTGACACTGAATGTATGATTAAAGCAAATAATGATTTAACTGAGTTTTCTATAAAGTAAAAGTACATAGTATTATGTGGATAATTACCAGAGGAAAAGACATGTAAGTAGAAATTAAAGTGTGAGTAGGAGTTCCAGGATAATGAAAAATATGAATAGATACAGGTCTTCTCTCCGAACATTCTCTCTGTAAATGATCCTTAAATAAAGTCTGTTGTTGTTGTTG
>NW_006399886.1:1550661-1561905 GCF_000299155.1 Elephantulus edwardii | reverse complement strand
CTGCATATAGGTTGAAAAGGTATGGAGATAGGATGCATCCCTGGCGTACGCCCTTCCCAATTTTGAACCATGCAATGTTCCCTTGCTCTGTTCTGACAACTGCCTCCTGGTCCAAGTATAAGTTTCGCATTAGAACGATCAAGTGTTCTGGGATTCCCATTCTTCTCAGAGTCAGCCATAGGTTGTTATGATTCCTCTGGTGTTCCCTGCTTTCAGCCAAGATCCATCTAACATCAGTTACAATATCTTTAGTACCACGACCCCTTCTAAACCCAGCCTGGACTTCTGGTAGTTTTCTGTTGATGTGCTGTTCCAGTCGTTTTTCGATAATCTTCAGTAAAATCTTGCTTGCATGTGAAATCAGTGAGATTGTTCTGTAGTTTCCACATTCTGTTGGATCATCTTTCTTTGGGATAGGAGCAAATATCGATCTCTTCCAGTCTGTCGGCCAAGTGGTTGTTCTCCAGATTTCTTGGCACAACTTGGTGAGCACGTCCAGGACAGCATCTGTTAACTGAAATATGTGAATTGGTATACCATCTAGTTCTCAATAAACTGTTTCACACTCACACACATATGCATGTGTACACACATAGACTATGGTTCTCTGATGTTTAGACCCTTTGTGGCATCCTCACCTCTTGATTTACACTAAAATGAGAAAATCTAAACACCTCTATCATCAAATATTAGGCTAACCTCTCTGTAGCTGAAAGCTGATGTCCTCCAATGAGGCCCCTTCAGAAAAAATACTTCTTTGAAACTTTGCTCCCAGATTTCCTCATCCTAAATCTTGAAATCACCACAGATTATTTAATGTTCATGTAGCTGATTGATACTATAGCATCTAACCCATTGCTTTTATAAATTCAAATGGTTCTCGCCACCCCTTGCTATCTATTAACTTTTTCAAAACCTGTTTCTTTCTCCATTAAATTTACAGCCTACATTACATAATATAAGCCATTTGTGTATTTGTGTTGGTCCACAATATGTTTTATTCATTTTCTTTCTTTCAAACGTGTTTGTAATATCCTAGCTTTAAATAAAATCAATCTAAACCAGTTTGTTGAGAAGAAAAAGAGAAAATGTTTATACCTGTGAGAAGAGGGTCACTACGAATTTATAGTTTCTAAACTCAACAAGGTTTGGCCGTTCTGTCACCTTTTTTCTCTCCAGCTAGTTTCCTTGTTTTCCAAAAGGAGTATTACAAATTCCGTTCAGTTAAAGCAAGAACTCCATAAACGCCCTACTCTTCTTTAGTAGATGAGTTTACTATCTCCTCCAAATGCAAAACAAAAGATGAGAAAAAACAAAAGCACTATCTGGCCTTTCCCTTTTTGTTTCTATTGCACTTACGGGTTTTGTTTTGTTATGTCTCTGTTTTTGGGTTTTTTTTTAATTTCTTCTCTTTCTACATGCAAGATGGTATTCGCCCATACAACTATTTGTTCTTCTGTATTGCCAACCCTCTGTTTACTAAAAGATGAAAAATCAGCTTCTAGCTCCTATGTCTTACTAGGTTAATACTCTTTCCCTTTTTCTAATAGAAAATGATTCTTTCTTTTCTTTCCCCCCCCCTCTTCTATTTTTTACATATTCATTCCCAAACAAAGAACTTTGCTCTCCTTGGAACACTGAAAACTTAAAGAGTGCAATCAATACATTCTACTGACTTCTACTGGCAGAAGCTGTAATATTGGTGTGTGTTTTGCAGTGCATAACCTTAACAAGAAAACAAAATAAATATTAAAGTCATGTTGTTGTTGTTGTTATGTGCCGTTGAGTCGTTTTTGACTTATGGCGACCCTATGCACAACAGCCCTAAACCCTGCCCTGTCCTGCGCAAATCTCACTGCCTCTGACACACCCATCCCGATTACCCCAGTCACCGAATCAATCCATCTCATAGAGGGTCTTTCCCTCCTGCGCTGTCCCTCCACCCTCCCAAGCATGATGTCCCTCTCCAAGGACCCGTCCCTCCTGGCAACATGTCCAAAGTATGTCAGACGAAGCCCCAGAATCCTTGCCTCCAAGGAGTAGCTTGGTTTAATCCTCTCCAAGATGAATCTGTTTGTTTTCCTGGCAGTCTCTTCCCCAGCACCACAGCTCAAAAGCATCCACTTTCCTTCTGTCCTCCCTAGTCATTGTCCAACTCTCTGATGCGTAACAAGTGATTGCAAATACCATGGCCTGTATCAGGCACACCTTAGTCTCCAGAGAGACACCGTTGTTCCTGAGTACTTTAGAGAAGTCATACTGTCCCTAAATTCATCTGCATTCCTTGTCCCACAATCAAGTGGAAACTTCTTAAGCCTTAATTTACATTTCTCTGAGGAATAGTTAGAAAGAATATCACAGTGGTATTTTTTGAAGACTGTGAAATATTGTCAAATGATGATTTCTATTTCCTTGTTGGATTCTTTTTGTTGTTGTTGTTAATTTCATAAATTTTTTTTCCTGTAATTTACTACACTGTGTTTTCAGATCTGGGTTCAGTAAATAGCTACTGCTTTATAAACTTATTGGTGCTGTTATGTGCCATCAAGTCATCTGTGACTCATCTCAACCCTATGTACATTAGGTCTGAAACATGCTCTATCCTTAACCAATGTCATTGTATTCAACAGACTTAATCCTATTGCTTTAGTCACTGAGTAAATCCATCTAAACCTAGGTCTTCCTCTCCTGTGCTGTCCCTCCAACCTTCCAAGCATGATGTCCCTCTCTAAACACTGGTCCCTCTTGGTCACATGCCCAAAGTATGTGAGACGGAGCTTAAAATTCTTGCCTATAAGGAGCAAACTGGTTTCACTCTCCTCACAAGGATGAACCTGTTGGTTCTCCTGACAGTCCAAGGTATGTTCAACACTCTACTCCACTACCACAACTCAAAGGCATCAATCCTTCTTCTATCATTCTTAATTATTGTACAGCTCTCTGATATATAGCAAGTAATTGTGAAGATCATGGCCTGGATCAGGTTCACCTTAGTCTCCAAACTGATATGATTGCTATTCACTACTATAGAGAGGTCACTGCCAAGAGTCTCGGTGGTGAGAATTTTCATTTTCTTGATTTTGGACTTCAATTCATATTGTAGACTACAGTCCTTGACCTTCTGCACCAAATGTCTCACATCGTCCTCAGTTTCAGCAAGCAAGGTTGTGTCATCTTTATTAGATCTGTTCTTCATATAGATTGAAAAGGTATGGAGATAGAATGCATCCCTAATGCAGACCTTTCTTGATCCTGAATCATATAGATTATTACTATTTAATTTCTATTTATTAAGTTAAATAAACATGTTTCTATTTATTTAATTTTTACTAAAAAAATCTATATCCTTCAATTTAACACTCTAGCATTTGTGTCTTCCCTTTTCATCTTAAGACTGTGTTTCTCTCACAGAATTCTTTCAGAGCCATTCCACAGATGATAAGTTTCAGTATAAGTGTATTTACCAAAATTTTGTACTAAATGTTTAATATTTCCTAAGTATTATAGCCTATTTCTTTGTTTAATTAAAAGAATGATTTTATATTCCCAAATATATAGGAAAATAAACCTTGTTTTTGTAGACAATACCAAATTTAACTATTTTTTCCACTGTACTTTTGTTTACTTCCCCCATTTGTGTTCAGAGCTTCTTCATCTTCTAGTTTTTATTTATTATTTATAAAAATTGGTCTGAAGTTTGTTTTTTTCAATCTATGAACTTTATCTTAACAAAGTACTACTTTTGATAGCTCAAATAAACATTTTTAATGGATGAGTCTGAAATATTCAATGTTTAGATAATTGGACACACTTTGAATGTATACATTAGTCACTGAGATTTTATTTATTCAG
Organism: Elephantulus edwardii; assembly: GCF_000299155.1. Lineage (NCBI taxonomy): Eukaryota > Metazoa > Chordata > Mammalia > Macroscelidea > Macroscelididae > Elephantulus > Elephantulus edwardii. The sequence goes on along the minus strand of NW_006399886.1, from coordinate 1,558,053 downwards.
AAGTTCAATAATCCACAAAATGTTCTTTTTTCATTCTTACATTGATACCACATTTTTAAAATCTAGCATGTATCTGTATAGTTAAATATATATATAATTAATTAATTCTGTATTATATTGTTATGTATTATCTTGTCAATATGGTTTGCATTTCCATGTCAAGAAGACAAAGATTCTTACCACTGAACAGATAGGCAACACCATGATCCATTGAAAAATATTTAAACTGCTAACAGCTTTATCTAATTTAGATCCATTATTAATATCCTTGCTACAAGCAGTCGGAAAATCTAAAGACATATTGCAATGGGAAAGTCTACAGAGAGAAAACCTCTTCAAATTATTGAAGAATAATGATGTCAGTTTAAGGACTAAAACGTGTCTGATTCAGGTCATGGTCTTTCTGTTCATTTGCTATGCATTTGAGAGCTGAACAATTAATAAACATGACAGAAGAAGAAATGATGCCTTTGGGCTGTGGTATTGGGAAAGAGTGCCGAACATTCCACGGACTATCAATAGAACAAACAAATTTGTCCTGGAATGGGTGTAGCCAGAATGGACTTTGAAAGCATTTGGTTGTGTGTATCAAACCTGTGGTTAACACTGAGAAGAATTCAGAATATTTAATTTACTTGTGTATCAGTTTACCATATATCTATTCCAAGAGGCTGTAGAACAAAGGAACATTGAACAGTTTAAAATCAGTGCGTGCTGTGTTTTGGGCTTGTATTCTTCTCTGTACCTGATGCTGACCAAGTTTTTGGGAAGTTTGGCAATATGAAGAATATGGCATCAGGATTGGAGGAATACTTATCAAGGATCTGCATTATGCAAATGACACAAACTTAATAGTTGGAAGTGAAGACTTAAAGCACTTGCTGTAGAAGATCAAAGACTACAGCCTTCTATATGGATCACATCTCAGTATCAAGAAAACAAAAATCCTCACCAATGGACCAATGGGTAAAATTGTGGTAGATAGGGGAAAAAATTAAGTTACCAACTATTTCATTTAGCAGTGTTCATTTTTTTTATTTTTTTTTAATTTAGGTTGTTTATTTTTCATCTCAATGAACATCTACAGAGATTTTGGGATTTCATTTTACTTGGATTTACAATCAACACCTATGGTACCAGCAGTCAAGAAATCAAAGATATGTTGCATTGGGGAAATATGTTATTATGGACTGTTCCAAAGTGCTAGTGAGTAACAATGTTGTTTTAAAGACTAAGGGATACCTGATCTAAGCCTTTATAATTTCTTCATTTTAATTTGAAAGCTAGACAATAAATAAGGATAACAGAAGAGCCAATATCTTTTATTTATGGTATTGGAGAATAGTACTGAGAATCTCATGGATTACCAAAAGAACAAACAAATCTAACTTGGGTAAAGTATAACCAGGGTTCACCTTAGAGGCAAGAATGATGAAACTTCATCTCATATGCTTTGGGTATGTTGTTGAGAGCCATGGAGTCTAGCCTTTGAAGGATATCATGGAGGCAAAGATGAAGAGTCAGAAAAAGAAAGGAAGACTTCCAACAAGATTGATCGGAACAGTGACTACAATGGAACAATGGATTTGAACATTACAGAGATCATGAAGATGTTGCAAAAGGGGTAAGGTTCAGACCTGTTGTTCGTAGGATTGCTTTGAGTCATAGCCAACCTTATGGTAACTAACAACAACTTGACATCTTTTAAAAAAGTCCTGTAGTTTAATTCCAACTGCTTCAAGTGGGTTTAAATGTTGCAGAGTAGTGCTTTTTAAATGCTATGAAGATCTTGGCAAAACAAAGGTTTAAAAGAACTGGGAAAGAGCTAAAATTCAATATTGTTAGCATGTCCATAGGTTAAGCCATACTTTGAGAGGTATGGTTTTAAAAGGCTGATAACTTGTAATTAGAGGAATAATACTTATAAATGTATCCCTAATGGTCTCCTTTCCTTTAGAAATATTTTTAAATTACTACTGTTGATGTTTAAAAAAATGAAAAAAGAGTTTTATTAAAAAGATATAGCTCAGGTTTGATACCTTTGAGACAATCCTTGACATTTGGAATCTAACTGAAAGTACCATCTTCCTCAAAATGACAACTTTATTTAGGAAATGAAGTCCTAATGAAAGAATTCATTTTCAATGAAATGAGTTTCATTATAAATACTTCAGAATGAAAGCATAAAACGCATAATTATTCTCATCACTGTTTTCATAGAAGGAATATTATAATAATGCGCATGAAATACTTGGTGCGTCCGTGGTTAAGAGCTCATCTGCTAACCAAGAAGTTGGCAATTGTAACTCACCAGATGATCCACAGAGACAGATGGAACAATCTGCTTCTATAAAGATCACAGTCTTGGATTATCCTATGGGGAAATTCTACTCTGCCTTTTAGGGTCATTATGAGTTAGAATTAACTAAATGGCAAAACTTTTAGTTTTCATTTTAATAGTGTAAAAAGAAGGACATTCACAGGTATTAAACATTAATAGAGTCTCAGGATTCAAAGAAAGTTTAGTATTGGTTTTAATGAATGAAATAAAAAATATCCCAATGTCTGATGAGTATTACTTCAAAATAAAGACATTAAGGTAAAATATTTAGTTTAAACAGTTTATGAGTTTTAATTTTATCCTAAATGGACAAAAATGTGATAGAATATGGGAGAGTTCAGATTTCAGGTGTCTAGAGTCTGTTGCTGAGAGTTGAAATCCCATTGTTTCCAACTACGGTAGCTGGGATTTGCTGTGCAGTAACAAGAAGAATTGGCCATTATTCAGGCTAGTGACACTTTTAAAGGGTAAAAGCTACAATGCACAGTAATGCTGCCTCATAAACATGCATTTGCTCTGGCTTTCTAAAGGAATTACACATGCAAGTCCCATTAACATTAGCAGGAGACAGAAGTTCTATATCTAATTTCCTTCTCAACAGGCTGGAAACAAACCCCATAATTTGGAGAATTTTCAGCTTTATGCAAGTTAAATTGTGATTGAAAATTGCATATGATGAAATTGAAGTGTTGGGAAAAATGTCGTGTCCATAATTTTAAATGACCGTAAGTTTCACAAAGTGTCTCACACACAAATTAAAATATAGTTAACTGCCAACTAGCCTTTATACCTAATAATGCAAGTTGTGGCCCCAGTGAACTGATCTATTAAAAATGGTGAGTTTAGCTCCTTGAAATGCCACTTGAAGAATTCCTTTTGTCTCAACTGCAGAATTTTTCCTGGAAAACAGTTCAATGACTACAACTATATGGTAACTCTCTTTAGTGATTGACAACTATAATCAATTAAGAGAGTAGAAGATAGTGGTTAGAACGTTAAGGACCTTTCTTTGAAAAGGAAAAAAAAAAGTGTATGTATAGAAAAGAACTAATAATCTGTTATGGCATTATTTTAATGGACATTTTTAGAATTGCATCAAGATGGAAGAATTTTTTTTTTACATTGACAACAATCTAAGAAACAAGAGTCACTAAATAATTCTAAGGCAATAGTTATTAGCACTCGACATTAGTCTGTCATCAGAGGACGGAGGAAGCCTGGTGCTGCAAGTTCATATGAATTCTTGATCTTTTAGCTCTCTTATCTTGTAAAGAAATAAACAAAATGAAGTTAATATGTTACTTTGAAACTAAAATGTACAAAAAATGAAATTTAATATCAACATTTAAAAATTATCAGATAATACCCCAGTCACTGAATCAATCCACCTTATCCAGGGTCTTCCTCTCTTGTGTGTCTCTCAACCTCCCAAGTATGACATCCCTCTCCAAGGACTGGTCTCTCCTAACAACATGTCCAAAGTACGTGAGTCAAAGCTTCAGAATCCTTGTCTCCAAGGAGGAGACTGGTTTCACTCTCTCCAGGGTGAATCTGTTTGTTCTCCTAACCTTCCATGGTGTATTCAATACTCTTCTCCAGCACCACACTGAAAGGCATAAATTTTCCTTCTATCCAATCATTCTTATAAACTGTGTTTTATAAAATTAATAGTCATTGTCTATGCTCACCATACCCTGTCTTTTCCGGTTTTCTCTGGATCCTTCCTGTTTCCTTTACTGCCTCCCTCCACCCCCAAATTGTGCAACCTGTAACTTCTCCGCTACCCATGCTCACCTCTCTTCTCTGCTTCCAACTCTGCCCCCTAGAAACTCAATACACTTTTTTTTTTAACATTTTTCCAGTAAGTCTTTATTATTAGTTAAGTCACAATTTAAGATTCCGGCAGAAAGGTAAGGTGGGCCAGTTCAGATCTTCCCAGAGAATGTGCCTTCTGCCCTGCGGTCATCCCAGGCTGACACCCAGGACAGGGGGCAGAGGGACTTGTATACGTGCCGATACCATTCACACAAGGAGACATCTCCACCTTTGGCAGTCATTGCCTTCTCGCAGCGGTGGAAATCCAGGTAGTTTTGCCAGCAGTTCTTGGTTTGGTTCTGGTTGGGAAAGCGGCTATCAAAAGGGGCAGTTCGGTAGTTCTTGATTTTGGTCTTAATGTCTTCCGCCATGGTGGTGATTTCTAAAGACTTCCCTCAAAGCAGCAGCAGCTCAATGTGACCCTCAGAAGAGATGTCTGTGCGGGGCCGCTCAATACACTTTTTAGTAGTTATCTTTCTACTTTTATAATAATGTTCTTATGAAGTATTTGTCCTTATGAGGCTGAGTTAGTTCATTCAGCATAATGTTTTTCAGTATCTCCCAAGTTATGTAGAATTTTTTTAAATCACTGACCCTAAGTGCTGCATAATAGTCCATCATCTGATTTTGCCACAACTTTTCAATCCATTCGATTGTGGTTGGACATTTGGGCTGTTTCCATATTCTTGCAATTGGGGTAACACTGCTATGAACATTCATGTGCAAATATCCACTTTTATCTCAGGTCAAATTTCCTTGGGGGGGGGTGTGTCTAGGAGGGGAATTGCTGAATCATATGGAATTTCAATGTTCAGCTTTTTTTTTGAGAATAATTATCCGTGCATCTTTATTACATGTTTGATCAAGTTTAGACTTCAGAAGTTGGCAGGAATCTTCAATTTCTTCAACTTGACTTGTGTGGTTGGTGTATAGATCTTAATAATTGTCCTTTTCAAATGCTATATAAGACTATTATTGTAGAAATAGATAACTAGTACAACAGGTATGAAGATACAAGGGAGGGTATGATCAGTGGGGTGAGAATGGATAGAGGGATAATCGTTGTTGTTGTTTTGTGCCTTCAAGTTGCTTACAACTCATAGAAACCCTATGCACAATATCTCTGAACCTGGCTCTATCCTGAGCCAACCTTATCGTGTCTTCTACACCTTGCCTCATTACCCCAGTCACTGAGTTAGTCCATCTCGTTGAGGGTCTTTCTCTCTTGTGCTGTCCCTCCACTCACTCACCCAAGCATGAAGCCCCTCTTCAAGGACTGGTCCCTCCTTGCAACATGCGCGAAGTATGTCAGACAAAGCTTAAAAATTCTTGCATCCAAGGAACAGCCTGGTTTAATCCTCTATAGGATGAACTTGTTTGTTCTAGTTATTGTTGTTGTTGTCGATTGCCTTCAAGTTGAGCACAACTCATAGCGACCCTATGAGCAAACGCCTGAACTCTTTCTATAACTATTAACATTTATCAGAGTTCATAAAGCTTACAGTGGCATAATGTTTAGGATACCCCTCTGGCTTCCAATTTGTTCTAGCAGTCCATGGTATATTCAATACTCTTCTCCAGAACCACAGCACAAAGGTATTAATTCTCTCTTTGTCATTCCTCATTATTGTCCAGCTTTCTGATGCATAGCAAATAATTGGAAGACCATGGCTTGGATCAGGTGCACATTAATCTCCAGACTGACGTTGTTGCTCTTCATTACTCTGGAGAGGTCTTGTCCCTGACAGCAGACTTTCCTAACGCAATTAATTTTTTTTTTGTTTTTAATTTTCTTCCTGTTGCTACCAAGAGTCTTACTGAACATTATTTTTTAAATGGCTGAAACAGTGCATTGATTGAGAATTGCAATAAATTCAAATTGGTTTTTGAAGAAGCTGTGGAATAAGTGCTATCATTGCTGATGTCAGATGAATCTTAGCTGAAAGTAGAAAATGCAAGAAAAATGTTTATTTGTGTTCCATTGTCTATGCAAAGACATTCAACTGTATTTAACCGTAAAGATATTTTCACAGATTACTGAAAACTTTAAGAATAATAAGAATCTCAGAGCACCTAATTGTTCTATGTTCAGCTTTTGAAAAATGAAATCCAAACTGCCTTCCAGAATGGTTTGTTCTATTTTACAATCCAGCCAATGGTATATGAGAGTTCTCACCTCTCCACATCCTTTCTAACACAAATTGCTTGTTATCGTGGCAATCACTTTGCCACTGCAACTGGGGTGAGATCTTAGTGTGCTTTTAATTTCTATAGCTCTTATTTCCAGTGATTTTGAGCATTACTTCGTGTGTCTGTTGGCTGAATGTCTTCCTCTGTGAAAAGCTTTTCCATGTTTTTTGCCCATTTTGTAATTGGGTTATCATACTTTCTCTTGTGGAAATCCAGGAGTATTCTGTAAACTTTGACTATGAGGCCCTTGTCTGAAATGGTATCGTCAAACATATTATCCCAGTTGATAGGGTTTATTTTCACCCTATCAGGGAAAAAAATGTGCATACAGTGATTTAATCTTTAGAAGGTCTCTTTCATCAGTTATATTCTCTCCTGATCATGAATTTATGGCTGCACAATCTCTATCTTGTGAGGATTTTTTTTAAGTTCTTTTACCTCTTTATCTATATTTCCAACACTTTCTTTTATCTTTTGGATTTTCTTCTACAGTTGTTCAAGTTCTTCCTTATTAACGTATTTCGTCTAGATCTCTGTCTCTGGAGTATTTGCTTTCTTAATGGCATCTATTATGTCTTCCATCATTTGTACCTTCATCCATATCTGTTCAATTACCTCTATATCAATATATATCTTCTTTCTTCTTGACTCTGGAGTGTTCCTTGCATCTCCAATATGTTCTACTTTTTTTGGAGAAGGCTTAATTTGTTTATTCATAGTGTTTGAAGTTGTCTGCTGCCTTCTTGACATTATGTGAACTTTTTCTTGGTGTTAGGTAGTTTCTCTTTCATCTATGTAAGAAGTTTATAGTTTCTGTCTTTATGATGTTATTGATTAGCTAACAGCTTAAAATGTTTAATCTATGGGCTAAGCCATTCATTATATTGCAATTTCTTTATGGAAAATTTTGCGTTTCCTAAAGTCCTTTGGAAGCTAAAAGGGCCGAACTCGTTCAGCATTTCTTAAGCTCAAGGAACTGAAGAGCAAATTCAAACCTCGAGTTGCTACAATCAAGGATGCTTTAGGCAGAATGTTAAATGATCCAG
>NW_006399886.1:1547595-1549166 GCF_000299155.1 Elephantulus edwardii | reverse complement strand
TAATCAGGATGGGTGTGTCAGAGGCAATGAGATTGGCACCTGATAGAGCAGGGTTTAGGGCTGTTGTACATAGGGTCACTATGAGTCACAAATGACTTGACAGCACATAACAACAAGAACAAAAATACAACACCAACAAAGTCCTTCAGGTTCTTTCTTGTCTCCGATGAGATGAAGTCCTGACGAATTCTCCCCTTATTGTAGTTCCTGCTCCCAAATTCTATTGTCCTTTTTCTGTGGAGTGGCTGAACGGTATGAGATTAGCTGCTCTGCTTAAGCAGTTTCTGTCCAGGGAGGGGGGAGTCTCAAGTTGGCTCTCTCTCTCACACATCTCAGCTTGCCAGCTGAGAAAGTGAATCTTTCCTCTGCTTGAGCTCTCTGTCCTAAACTCTATTGTCCTGTTTGGTCCCTGAAAAGGCTCTGTGGCAGCAGGGATCCTTAAATGAAGGTAACTTTCTGGAGGGAAGTTTCAGTCCCTTCTCTCCCAGACTCCTGAAAGTGCTGACTCTGGGGTAATGTATCTCATCTAATGGCATCTTCTCTCCTGAAGCCTAATACCCTTACCTTAAGCAGTTTGTGTCCATTGGCAGTGAAGTCAGCTGACTCCTCACAGCTCAGTATGCCAGCTGCAAAAAGGGAATCTTTCTCCTGCTGATAGTTCACTCCCCAAAACTCTACTTTCCTGTTTGGTCAACATGGTAGTATTTATTTATAATCAAGAATTTTCCAAATAATTACCTTTTCTTTCATTTTCCCCACCCATTTTCTTCTGTTTTTTAAAAAAATTATTTTATATTGATTTAAATACAAAATTCATTTACATTGTGTTTGACATTATTTATCATCATTTACTAACATCATGATATGGAATAGTTTGCCTGGATTTTGAGTCATTTCATAAAGAGACTCTCTCTAGTTGACTTTTCATCATCATTCATATATGTAATGTGTTTCAAGTAAAACACGCTATTCTTTACAATGAACTCGTGGTTTCCCCTTGTTCAGAAGCTCTCCTGCATTCACCTGCATTCTCTAATGCTTTTTCATATCCTTATGCTTAATGACAGCTTTATTCATTTTAAGCTTTACTTTCATTTGAAGGTATGTTTTCCATTGTATTATATGTTTGGAGTTAATTTCTTTATCCTTCCTTTTAGATTATTTGTTTATCAAGGACAAAGGTAACCCAAGTATCAATATTCATTGCAATTATCAAAGTATAGATTTTGGTAAACTGTAGATACTCAGGAAATGCATGCTTTGTCTTTTAAATACAGGTTTTTATGCACATTTACATTTTAAAAACACGATATATATATGTATGTGTGTGTGTGTGTATATATATATATAAAACTCATTTATAAAAATATTCATTTATACATTCAAAAAATCTGTATGGATAACTATCATGGCTCACTTAAAGCATAGATGAATACCTGCACATCTCAGGTACTCTAGTCACCTGCATTACATATATGTATGAGTCAATATATAATTAAAACACACTTAGTTTCAAGTCTTATCTCTCTCTCTCTCTCTGTAAGTATGTATGTGTGTGTGTGTGTGTGTGT
>NW_006399886.1:1525189-1547390 GCF_000299155.1 Elephantulus edwardii | reverse complement strand
CTCTGTATATATACTCAATACACTCTATATACTTAATATACTCTATATACTTAATATTTAATATGTTCTGTATATACTCTTTCTCGCTCTCTATATACACACACACACACACGCATACACATACACACACACACACACACACACACACACTTTATCTATCTATCTATACATTCATACACACATAATTGTTTTATATGTGATCTCTGGCAGTTTAGTGGCAAGGAATTACACTGTCAACCCAAAGCCTTGTGGCTGAAATCTACCAGCTGCTTCATGGGAGAAAGACGAGCTAACTCTTCTTGTGTGATTTAAACTCTGAAAACCCACTGGAGAGTCAGCTATGGGTTGTTTCTAACTCAGTGGCACATAACATATACACATATGGTACTTTAAAGACTAAAGTGCTTCTGAAGCAAGCAGCCGTGATATTTTCAATTGCCTCATATACTTCTGAAGGTGAACAATGAATGTTGTTGTTATATGCCATCCAGCTACCCTATGTACCCCTCTGAACCCTTCTTTACCCTGAGTCAATCTCATCATCTCCAACAAGATAAAGATAAATAATCCAATAGAAAAATGGACACAGGATATGAACAGACACTTCACCAAAGAAGACATTCAGATGGCCAACAAGCATGTGAAGAAATGTTCAAAATCCCTAGCCCTGAGAGAGATGCAAATCAAGACAATTATGAGATATCATCTCACCCCAATGAGAATATCAAAATTTAATAGAAAAGCTAGCAACAAATGCTGGCAAGGTTGTGGAGAGACTGGAACACTTATTCACTGTTGGTGGGAGTATAAAATGTGCAACCATTGTGGAAAGCAGTGTGACACTTTTTCAAAAGGTTGCGAATAAAGATACCATTTGACCCAGCAATTTCACTACTGGGAATATACCCTGAAGAGACCATAAATGACATCCAAGCAGATATATGCACACCTATGCTCATTTCGGCTTTGTTCACAATAGCAAGGAGTTGGAAACAACCTACGTGCCCATCAACAAATGAATGGCTAGAGAAGCTGTGGTGTATTCGCACAATGGAATACTACAGTGCATTGAAAAACAAGGAACTCATGCAATATTATTCAAAATGGGTGACCCTGGAGGACAAAAGCACAAATATTATTTGGTGTCACATTGGGGTGGAGGTAAGACTGAGAAAAACTGGATAAATTATGTTTACTGCATTGAAGCTGATGAGGGAGAGAATAGTTTAAAATTAATATATTTTAGGGCATTATGATTATCGTAAGAGTCCGGAAAGAGGGTTGCAGAGTGGAGTGTATTTGAGGTGGGGGTGGGGGATTGTGTACCAATGAAGGAGTTTTTCAAGGAGAGGAGCGAACTGGGACTGGGGGTCGGGGTTGGGTGGATGGGGAGAAAAGTGCAGCAATGAATGAATGGAATTCCAAAATCTCTCTAGATGTTCATTGAAATTAATAATAATAATAATAATGAACAAAAGAAGATAAATCAATGTGTGTGAGTTGTGATGCTGGAGAAGAAATCTGTCTCCGAAAGAATGAAGTTAAATTGCTCATTAGAAGCAAATTTGTTGAAATACCATCTCACATACATTAGGCATATTGTCAGAAGGGACCAATATTTGGAGAAAGACATCATTCTTGGGAAAGTAGAAGGTTCATGGAAAAAAGGAAGACCCTGGATAAGATAGATGGATACAGTGACTGCAGTAGTGGAGACAGGTATGACAGAGATGGTGAGGCTGGTTCAGGTTTGGACAAAGATCGCTGTTTATAGAGTCAGTATAGATTATAGATGACTCAACAACACATCACAAAAGCAACAATGCAATAACTATACATTTCTCTCTCTCTCTCTCTCTCTCTCTCTCTCTCTCTCTCTCTCTCTCTCTCTCTCCCTATCCCTATCCCTATCACTATCCCTGTCTAGGGAGCTCTGGTGGCCTAGTGGCAAGAACCTGCTCTACAATCCCAAAGGTAAATGGTTAGAGGCCACCAGCTGCTCCACAGTAGCAGGATGGGCAATCTCCCTCAAGCTTAACTGCCTCTGAAAACCTGCTAGAGGGTCAGCTATGGGTCCATTCTGACTCTATGGTAAACAACAACAACAACCCCAAGACCTCGAGGAAAGCCTATGTACTTAAAAGTCAGTTGTTATACTTTGGAGGAACATTTTTCTAAGTGGTACAGAAAAAAAAAAAGAAGTCTTCTGTCAATATGGTGTACTGAGGTAACCTGGAGTTGCTGTGATGCTGAACTTGTGTCATTGGGATGTCAAATGCCATAACAATTACCCATGGTGGACAGTATTTGGTGGTGCTCCCAGTTTAAGACAGGTTTGAAAGCAGGGATGGCACCCACTTCTTAAACAGCATGCCTCTGGAAACTCTGTGAACTTTGATAAACGGCCATGGTTGTGGAAGGGCTTCAGGTCTTTTGTTCCTGGGGTTGCTGTGAGTTGTTCTTGACTTGATGGCAATCAACAATAGCAACAACATACATACTTACATACATATATGTATATATATATATACACACACACATACATATACACACACACACATATATTTTTGCTGTTGTTAATGTTTTGTGCTATCAAGTTGGAACTGACACAGAGTTAAACATCCAGTGGGTTTTCAGATTGAAAAAACTACACAAATAGCCCATCCTTCTCCCATGGAGAAACTGATGGATTCAAACTGCCTGCCTTCAGGGTTGTAGTACAGTTTCTCACCACCAGTCCACCAGGGCTCCCAATATATGTGTGCGATGTATGTACATATCTATATTGTGTATATCCTGGAGGGTAAGTTGGGGACCTTTCCAAATTATTGAGGAGTAATGACAGCAGTTTGAATACTAAGCTGTGTCTATATTAGGCCGTAGTCTTTCCAATTACTTGTTATGCATCTGAGAGCTGTTGTGTTGTTGTTGTTACGTGCCATCGAGTCGCTTGCGACTCATAGCGACCCGAGGTACAACAGCCCTAAACTCCGCTCTGTCCTGTGCTAATTGCACTGTCTCTGACACTCCCATCCCAATTATTCCAGTCACTGAATCAATCCACCTCATAGAGGGCCTTCCTCTCCTGCGCTGTCCCTCCACCATCCCAAGCATGATGTCCTTCTCCAAGGACCTGTCTCTCCTCACAACATGTCGAAAGTATGTTAGACGGAGCCTCAGAATTCTTGCCTCCAAGGAGCCACCCAGTTTAACCCTTTCCAGGACAAATCTGTGTGTTTTCTTAGCAGTCCATGGTATTCTCCATACTCTTCTCCAGCACCACAGCTCAAAGGCATCAATTCTCCTTCTATCCTCCTTGGTCATTGTCCAACTCTCTGATGCATAACAAGTGATTGAGAAGACCATGGCCTGTATCAGACACACCTTAGTCTCCAGAGAGACACCATTGCTCTTCAGTACTTTGGAGAGGTCCTTACAGCAGACTTTCCCATGGCAATGCACCTTTTAATTTCCTGGCTGCTGGTGCCAAGACTGTTGACTGTGGAGCCAAGCAAGCTAAAGCTGTGTACAATCTCAATCTCTTCACCATCCATCCTGATGCTGCCACTTTGTCCAGTGGTGAGAATCTTTGTCTTCTTGATATTATCTGAGAGCTAGATAATGAATAAGAATGACAGAAAAAAAATTGACACCTTTGAGCTGTGGTGTTGGAAAAGAGCACTGAACATCCCATGGGTGGTCCAGAAAACAAACAAATAAATATCTTGGAGAAGATGCAGCTGGAGTTCTCCTTGGAGGCAAGAGTGATGAAGCTTTGCCTCACATACTTTGTACATGTTGCTAAGCCATGGAGTTGATTACAACTGATCCAACTCTTCAAGGATTTCTAAAATCCTAAGTCTTTACTGGAGAATATTGTCTATCTTTATTCCTGGTAGGTTTGAAACATTCTTTTAGTTAGTAGCTCAAAACATAATGCTTGATAACATTACCAGGGCCCTTTAGAAAACCACATTATAAAGCATATACAATTTTTAAAGCAAAATATTTACTATTGTGTGAAATATTGTACCTGTGAATACACATCTAGTGGGTGGGGTGGAATTGCCTGCAGCTTTTGAGAGAATGCACTGGCCTGATGTCATCGACCTGCAAATAGGCTTGAGAAAACCGAATGGCTAGAAGCAGTCAGGGGAAAAAATTTTTTTTCTTGTTGTTCACACTTCTTTCATTCTTTGAAATGCAGGAGATTTAATGAAACTCCTAGATAGAGCAACAAAAGAACTTCGTGTTATTTTACTAGAGTCACAGAAAAGAAATCTAAAAATAAAATCCCTCTGCTTCTGAGGTGTGAGCACTTCATGTGGCTTTGTGATTGGACATCACAATAAATTCCAAGGGAGTCTGTGAAAGCAGGGAGGAAGCTGAGGTCAAGGAGCAGCGGGTTCCAAACCTGTGCTTGACTTACTTTGATGATCTTATTTGTTCTATCAAATGGAGCAGGGGAATAAAAAGGCTCTCCAATGAGCATAAGAAGCTACTCTCGGTTTTAATTCACTCCCTTTGATTTCGCTCAGCAGCACAGATTAAAGATGGGCCGTTCTTCCGCTTAGTGTGTCTCACTGTGGTACTCACTAGGAAAAAGAAAGAGGAGACTTTAAAGAATTCATTGTCCAACATGGTCTCTTTAACTGCTGAAACATCTTCCAGGATGAAGTGCCAATGTGTTTGATGTTGGCTGAACTAGAAATCACTTTCTGTCAATCAAACACACACACTCAGGACCTGGAAGCCTAGTTACAAAAACCAGATTAAAAAAAGAAAGCTCTAGATTAAATATTTTCTTTAAAACTACCTTGCTCCATTCATTTGCATAAATATGGAAGCACCAAATGGAAAAGGTCATTAAAGCAGCTCAGCTGAAATGATCAGTAGTGTTTTTTAATCTCTGGTCCCCTGGCATACACTCTGATAAGGGTTCGTAGCTCTCCAGTCACAGCCCACTCACCTAAAAGTTGGTCATAGCAAAGGCGAGGCTTCCAAATGAGCAGCCATTGCCAGCCCACAACAGCAAACATGTATTCAACATATGTTTTACATGTTGCAATCAATCCATATGCAACTAGTGCATCTAACACTATGTATATGGCACTCATGCAGGCAGAGAAAGAGCTGTGCTACAGAGAGATAACACATTTCCCAGATCATTGGAGGCTCTAATTCCCCTCGTATGCCTCATAGCACTTTCCAAGAAGTGTGTTATCTTGAATTAACACACCCGTGGCTTGTGCTTTATTGCTTAATTATAATCCAAAAAACGTCAGATCAAAATAATTGCCATCCCATTTTACCATTATCCATTGTAGGCTTTCTGACTTACCCTAAGTGAGCATTTGAAAAATATGTTAAAGTTTTATTGACCTTGGAAGAAGAGATTCATTCACTCTTTACTGTAATTATTCATTGTAAGTGGAGCATATATGAGGAGTGGAGCAAAGAATCAAGGAGTTAGTGATTTTGACACTGTTTTGAACCTAGCCCTGCTTCATAATTTCCTCTGCATTTCAGAGTACACACTTTTCATAGAGACTGTGAATGCATAATATCAGCACTCATATGCAGCAAAAACAGACTTTGTGTATAAAACAAGACAGTTAACTTGATAGGTTCTATGTCTTGAGAAGTAACATTTATCCTTCTTCTGCCCTTCCATCTACACCATTTATTTCTAATGAACACTGTTTTGCTACACGTCTGTGTAGGAGGCTCCCCTGTGCTGCCTCTAACAACAACAAAAACCTCTCAATGTCTTGACTTTATGGTTTTGCTTCTTTGTTTTGTCCACTAGATCCTCAGCCTGCAGCAGATCATCCTCTGCATTCATCCCAAATGCCATTGCCAAGGTCAGTTTTCAGATATGTCACTGTAACTGTGTTACATACTCCTGCTGCTTTTAAATATCTGAATTCCTAATCCTACAATTAAAGATTCTGAAATACAGGAGCTAATCAATTTCCCTAAGAACTTTTCAGTGAATCACCCTCACTTGCTTCATCATTAGAAGAAACTTAAAAGCTTCCCGCATTCACACTGTGATTCCTAAAATTATGGCTGTTAGTCAAAATTTCCTTTTAATATTTCTCTCAAATTTTTTTTTATTCTCAAAATTTCAACTGAATTCAGTCTCCAATTCTCTCTACCAGACAGTGAAGGTGCAAAAGTGAATAGATTGTCATGTGATAAATAAACTCCTATAAAGTAATATATATCATGCAACATAAGAAACTTTGCATTTATAAGCAGTTTTCTATTGATTGCTAACATAAAGGTTGGAAGTTTGTACCTGTCCAATGTCTTTATGGAAGAAAGAACTGGAAATCTTTAAGGATTACAGACAATAAACCCCTATGCAGTTTTACTCTGGAACACATGGACTTCATAAATTCAGGACAGTCAACAACAGCAGCGTAAGAAGCACTATAACATACACAAAGTTGCTAGGTGTCCAAATAGAAATAGCTAACGCAGTCACCTTGCAAAATCAAAGAAAGCTTCTTGGAAGAGTTAACCTTGGAGGAAAAACTAAAGACACAGTATGGAATTAATAAGGGTGAGATAAAGCAAAAGGATGTTCAGGTTAACGGAACAGTGTGCTCTGCTTCTGGGTTCCTTGCCATTGTTCTAAATAAGAACATGTCTGTCTCTCATCTTAACTCGTTCACCAGCTTCCCTCATTCCACTCCAGGTGGCACATGGCTCCAGAGAGCTTGTATTAAACCTAATTCTTTTCTCCGAACCCATTTAATTTTTCAGAGAAAAATAAGCTTTCACTCAAGTCAGAGTCCTGAGCTTCCAAGCTTCCCAAGCTGTGAGAAAATAAATTTAATTTTTTAATTTTTTTATTTTATACTGACTTGCTTACAAAGTTCATGTATATTGTTTTTCACAAAAATCTTTCTCATTTCCTTTAACCACCCCTCTCCCTACCCATCAAATTGTGAGACTCTATTATCATTCATTTCTGATATTTCTATTATTGCAGCACCAGATAACTAACACACATACTCATTTTAACCCACTTCCACTTACCTATGCAGCTGGCATGAGGGTAGTTAAGTCTGACCTTCTCTAAGTTGTTATTGTTAAGTGTCATTGAGTTGTAGATCACTCATAGCTACCCTATGAACAAAAGACCTGAACATTTGTGTAAGTTTCGTTGTTTCTCCAAGTTCATAGAGTTTCTCAAGGCAAGCTATTTCAGAAGTGGATGCCACTGTTACTTCCAAGCTTGTTTTAATAGGGAAGCTCCAGCAAACACTGTCTCCTATGGGTAACCATTATCATATTTGACACATCAGTGTCACAGGGTTTAACATTACAGCAACCACAAGTTACCTCTGTACAGCAAAAGGACAGACCGAGCTATACCACTTAGAAGAATGTTTGACCAAAACCAATTAAAACCAGGCCTGAGGGCTACAGATTAAAATCACCCACCTTTGGCTTGGTAACATAACTGTCTATCCACTAGGCCAACAGAGCTCTCTCTATGTTGTTGTGTCATCGCGTCGTAGATGACTCAAAGTGACCCTATGAACAAAAAACCTGAGCACTTGTTTAACTTTCATCATTTATTCACATTCATAGAGTTTCCGGAGGCGATGGTGAAATAGTCACCATCAACATCAACAACACAAAACTGATTTCTATAAGATCAGACATGGCACTATGCTTCCTCACTTAACTCTATCAATTCTAACACCAACCATCTCTCCCAGGACTCTCGATGATGCTCGACTACTGAGTCTGCTGATCTGTTGCAATGATCACACAGACCTCACAAAAATTATGTGCTGTTTTATTAGAGAAGTGATTGTTGTTCTGTACTGTCAGTTTGGTACAGACCCATAGCTGATGCTCCAGGAGGTTTTCAGAGGCAGTTAATCGCATGGGAGATTTCCTATTACAGAAGTTAGTAGTTTTAAATTCATGCACAGAACAATCGAGATAAAATTTTTCCAGTCAGGACAACTTTCAATTGTACACAAAGGCCCTCTAACCTTGTTCTGGTGACTCTAGGCCAGCTTTCTCAGTCCTACCAATTTTGGTATCTCCCCCTCAAGTCTTCCAGGAAGTTTGGGCGAAGGCCTTGACTCTGGCTTTGACTTTGTGCAGCGGCAGTCCTCAGTCAGCCCTGTCTGCAGTCAGTTCCCACTACTGTTGTTGTTGCTGCTTCTGTTCTCATTTAGGTCCCACTCTGATTTGAACATAGATAAAAGCTGGATTCTCGGTTTCTCTCTTGTTGAACTCTTCACTTCTTTCTTACTGATAATAAGAATTCTATTTACTGTATCTCTAATTTCTTTTTTCAATATTAGACTATAATTCAATTAGTAACTACAACCATGTTTTACATATTCCCATCCAAAATGTACTACTCATCATATTTACTACAATAGTATCATAGGATCCTCAATAAAATGGGTTGACACAATGACTGTAACAATAGACTTGATCATGAGAATGGCACAGGAGAGGCAAGGTTCTGATCTGCTATTCATAGGGTCACTGTGAGTCATAGTTCACTAAACAGCACTTAACAACAACAAAAACAACAACACCCCACCTAGCCACAAGAGTACCCTGCACTGATCAATTATTTTAACCTATTTTCGTTTATAGTGTCTAAGGATTATTTGTATATAGAAGTGTGAGTAAGTGTGTCTGTATCTGTGAGATTCAGTGGGGTCTTTTAAATAAGTAATTTTAAAATTATAAGACAAAAGTTTGAAATCTAGAAATAATTTTAGTACAGAAAATTAGTACAATATTTCTTCTTATGATTCTGCTGTTTCCTTTCTGCACATGGCTGCTGTTTTGTGATCTGTAATATCAAACTGAAAATATAGTGAAAACTTTCAGACTCAAAATTCAACTAAACGGCCTTATTTTTCTAAGCCTCATACATTTTCTACCTTTCTATTTCCCTATTTCAATGGCCATTTCTTATGAGGATGGGGGGATTACATCTTTCTTCTGTCTTATACAGTCGCTGATTTCCAAAGACTTTATTATATTGATCATGCTCACTAAAGGAGTTTCTATAAAAATCAAGTACGTAACTCATATAACACGATGTATTCTTCAATCTACAATGCAAGTGACTATCAAGAAATAAAATTTTCTGTAATTAACAGTTATATTTTGGTAGCCATAGCAATGAACTTTTAACAACAATGATGTTACAATACCAAGCAATGTCATACTCTGTTATACCTAATGTCACTATGTTTTGAAACAAACTCAGGGCATCTAGGAACAGCAATATGGTATATTAATCACATACTATCACCTAAAGATCTTGAGTTCTTCAGTGGCTTCTTCATACTTTCTCTCCGTTATGTTGAATTCTCTATTATATTGTAGAGATACTCTATTTCTTTTGATAAAAACGTCACTCTCTGATAAAGATCAAAACATCAAATGGATTTTGAATACCTGAGCAGAAACCTGGGGATCCATCAGCATATTATAGATATGATATGATTTTTAATAGAGTGATGCAGTGCCTAAAGTTGTGGATTTTGTTTGTGCTTGTTGTTGTTGTTTTATTGTTCTAGGAGAACTTATGACTGTATTACACACAACAGCTAGGAGTATTTAAGTCACGTAAAATATTCCTCAACTGCAGCACCTTAAACCTTATAAAAATTCAGTTGCTCTATTTGTCCTTATTATTTGCTGATATTATACTGTTGTTGTTGTTATTGTATACCTTCAAGTTAGAACCAACCCATAGCTGACCGTTCAGAGAGTTTTCAAAGGCAATAGCAGCTGGTGGAATAAAACTGTACACTTTTGTGTTGGCAACACAATTCCTTACCACTAAGCTACTAGAGTTCCCTGAAATTATACAAAGAACTTCCATTTTCTACTAGCTAACTTTTAGGAAAATATCGTCAACTAGTGATGGTGATCTTCAAGAAAGTTGGTAGAATAGACTCAATTTAGAAAAGTCTCCTTAAATATTCTTAATTATTCAGGAACATGCATCACTAGATGTTGGCTGAACAATATTTCCAAGTATATTCTACTGTACCATCTCTTAATAGCCATTTCTTTCTTTTTATTGACTTTAGTGATTAAAAGAATAGATGATAACTAAAATATAGGCATTTCAAGTCCATCAGTGTCTCCACAGAAGAATGATCAGATGATATTCTCTTATGAAGATTACGTGCTAGAAAATCTTACAGAGCACTTCTATTGTGTCATAGGAGTTCCCTATGAATCAAAATATACCTAGCACCAGATCACCACAATAATTTCTAATAGGTGATGTATTAAAAAGTTATTTTTTAAAAGGAAAAAAATAAATATTCATTTGCTCAGTATGTTGAGATGTCTCTTCACAAGATTGTGTGTTTGACCTTTCAGTTAGCATCACAACAAATAACCTTTATCCTATTAGGAACTCTGATGTTCTAGTCTGCAGGGACTTGTGCTGTAAACCCAAAGTTATGATTCTCTGGCAGATTCTTGGTTAGAGGTTGGTATAGTGCCTAAAAGGAGCTCTAGTTGCCTAATCCATAGGGAATAGTTCTGTTAACACAAAGGCTATATTTTGTTAGTGGTTCAAAACCAATAATGGTAAAAAAGAGAGGGTATGGTTTCATTTAGGGTGAGTTCTCTCCCCCATTTCTATCCCCAGACCTACAACATAATCTGATAAATAGTAAGACCTCAGCAAATATTTATTTTTAAAAATGAATAAATAAATAAATAATTTTAAAGAGTATTAATAGTACATACCATGCTTAATAAGGGTCTTTCATGAAAAAATAAACTTGTTTTCTTTATTTATTAAGTTTCTTTCATGGCTCATTTCTTTCTCTACATATACATTTATAACCATTAATTACTCCTAATTTTTCTATCTTGTACAGTAGGTACAATTTTAGGATTTACAGTATTTTAAATTTAGTATTTATTCACCAATATGGAATTCTTTTGCAACCACCTCCAACTCTAGTTACAACTACAGATATCTTTACAGTTGTTATATATTTCCTTCTTAACACTCTCATTTTTTCAGTCCAAACAAATTTTCTCTTCCATTTTTTATAGCAGTTTACTATATTCTTACTGTAGTCCACATTTACTATAGTTTAAGGATGCTTCTGTCCCTAAATAAACACTAGAATTGCAAAAATTGGTGGTGGTTGTTATGTGCTGTCAAATCAACTATCAACAACTCTTATTGATCCTATAAACAAAGGCTCTGGACCTCACCCAATTCTGAGCCAACCTCACTGTCTCAGACACTCCAGACCGTAATCACTTTGCCAATTCATCTAGGATTTTTCTCTCCTGTGCCTACCCTCTACACTTACAAGCAAGTACTGGCAACAATGACCAAAGTATGTCAGACAGAGTTTCAATTTCAAAATCCTTGTCTCCAAGGAACAATCTGATTTCACCCTCTCCAGGACACCCTTCTTTGTTTTCTTGGCAGTCCGTGGTATGTTTAATACTCTTCTCCAGCACCACAACTTAAAGGCATCAATTCTTCTGCTGCCATCTTTAGTCATTGTCTGGCTCTCAGATGCATAACAATTGAGAAGACCGTGGCCTGGATCAGGCACACCTAGCTCTCTAGAGTGACACTGTTGCTTTTTAGCACTCTGGAAAGATCCCTGACAGCTGACTTTCCCAAAGCAACTTATCTTTTGGTTTCCTGACAGCTGATGCCAAAAGTGTTGACTATAGACCCAAACAAGATGAAATTGTTAACGACCTCAAACTTTTCTCCATCTATAATGATACTACCAATTTGCCCAGTGGCGAGGATCTTTGTTCTCTTGATGTTGAAATGCAATCTATTGTGAATTAGAAAGAAATGAATTCATTTTCTTTATCTTTTGGTGTCATATGATACCCATATTTCAAATATTTAAAAATTAATTAGTGGGAATTAATTAGTGGGGGGCAAAATAATCTACTGCAATGTCTTCAGTAAATGTCTATAATATTACTGGGATTCAGAAGTTGATGCTAAAATAATCACAAATTCTAGTTACTTTAAAACATTTATTTTTTAAAAAAACAGGAGTTCAGTTTTATTTTAACAGTTTGGGAAGAGTTAGGAGTAAATCTGCAAAATCATCTATTCTCTCTATAAAATTTTGTATATTCTTGAATTTGAAGTGGACTCTGGTGGCTTATTGGTAAGTATTTACATTAATAACCTAAAACACATGATACAAATAAACTAGTTGCCCTGCTAGTATAAAAAGAAGGGAACTCTCCTCTCCATGCAAATTACTACAACTGTTGAAAGGTCAACTATGAGTGAGTCCTTACTGGTATATAACCATATAATATCCCTCTAGACTTAATAGTCACTACTATTTCATAGGGGGGGAAAATACCAGAAATCTTGTATCATCTGAAGAAATTGGCAGTATTCTGTTTTCTGTCTGTGCTAATTCATGTGAGTCAGGGAATATTGAAGCTATTGTGTGTAGCCTTTAGTGTGCCCTCATTTTCATCCAATAATATCGACCCTCCATATCTAGGCCAATGAATACATTTTGAGTGAGTGACTGAGTTGGCACGGTGAGGGAAGAGAGAGCGTGCGTGTCCTCTCACACAGGAGTGTGTGTTCTGATGGTAATGAGTAAAGTTCAAGAAGTAAGCTGAAACAGGTCCTTTTTCATCTGAGCCTTCTCTATTTCTAAAGCTGTTTCCTGATGGGTGGGCAGCCAATAGGTATCAGCACTTGCCAGCATCCCTGACAGAGCATCTGATCCTGTTCTTTGTGGCCATTCTTAACATTAGTAGAAAGCTGCACATATCGACACTGGAATCAACTTAAAAGCGAGATTCCTGACAACTATACTTCAAGTAGGCAGAGCCTTTTAAAATGCACGTAAGCACATAGTGTTGACAGCAGGTACTATTGACTTTTTCTGCTGAACAATCCCATGCCAAAGGCTCATAAAGGCACAGGAACTAGGTGAAGAATACTTTTTTTCCCCCTTAGAAACTACCTGCTGTCAGTCCATTTGTCATGTTGTGGGGCAGCAGGTGCTTTACAAGGTAAAAAGAAAGCTCATTAGAGAATTTTCTTTTTCAGTCCATTTTTTTTAAAGAGGATTCATTGACAGTGGAATCTGGTTGCAATGAAAGTTCAGGTTACCTAGACAAAAGAGCTTTTTCTCTAGGCTATTAACTTGATCACAGGCCTGTGAAGATTAAGGAAAAGGTAAATAAGGAAATGTGACTTCCCTTTTCTTGACTTGCTAACACCTCACCCACCCACTTCATTTTCCTTTCTTTTTTTGCCTCCCTGCACACACACACACAAGTGATAGCAGGATGTAGAAAAAACATGGCTTCATTTCAAATACTATACCCAAAGCCAATTTTTCTAGGCAAGTGGAACAGATTAGTTTTGTTTTTCTTAGTGTCATTTTTTTCCTCTGTTTCTTTAGTTTTGTTTTCTCTTTAATCTGTCCCTTTTGACATCTGTGCACTACAGGAAGCTTGTACTTTTCATGATGCTACCATGTCCTGACTGAGGTGGATGAACTAAATGTAAGGTCAGCAGATTAAATGCAAGTAACACTGTGCTACGGCATTGGTCATAATTTACTGGTAGAAGAAGTGACAGTGTGCAATGTCAGAATTTCACAAGTCAAATTCCTATTCTACGGTGATAATACAGGGCTGCTTCTTATCTGATGAAGTGGCAAAAACGTGTGCTTGTCTGCACAGAGGTTACAAAAAAGTCCACAGAAGACGTGGAAGCTGACAGAATGTCAAACACTCCAACACTGAAAGCAGCACTAAGCATGATCTATTTGAGAAACACAGATTTACTATATATTTGTACAAACCAACCCAAAAATGAAACTGTAAAGTCAAATCTTTACTCATTTAATTATACTCACAAGTGGATAGACAATTAGAAGGAAAAATCCCTACAAAATACAAAATGTGAAATGTTATTAAATACTACACCAATATGAATTTCAAAAATACCATCTGCCTGACCAATTAATTTTCTCATGCATCTCTTCATGTAGAAACAGAGTTGTTGCTTTTACTTTTTTGTTTGTTTGTTTCATAATCATTTGTTCTTTGTCTAACGGTGACATTCATGTCTGTCTCTAGAGAGGAAAAAACAACCTGAGTTCGTTCTTTTCAACCAGAGCTGATCAAATTTTCTCAAAATCGATAGTTTAGAAAGTATTTCTCTGACTTCACAGTTCATTGGTAAGACATGCCAAGACATGAGCTGACCTGGTGGGATGCATAAAACTAGGACTTCCTCCACAGGCTCCTCAGTGTGGTTTTTCATACTGCTGCAGGGTGGTGGTCTACAAACCCAGGCATGCTGGTAATGATTTTATGCATAAATTTCACCCTGGAAGAAAGCAAATAAATGGTGTATTTTAAATTATTTACACTATATTATGAAGAATATTCTTCAAAGGAAAGTAGCTCTTACTAGACACACATGAGTACCAAATTCTCGACCAATCTGCAAGATTTTCAACAGTTTCTGTTTGCTGTATGTGCAGCCCTTGTTGAAGAACAGGGCTGCTTGGGTTAGGGGCTGTCTAGATTCCAAACTAGGAGACAGGAATATCGGGGAGAGGAATGCGGGATTCTTTTTTTTTTAATTTTTACTTTATTATTTTTGTGTGAGTGTACCATCAAATCAGATCTGACTGGTACAGGAGGAGATTGTCCCTCCTTCCCCGGCAGAGCATCTGGTGGATTCGAACCGTGCGCCTCTGGGATTGTAGTTGCAGCTCCTTACCACTAGGCCACCAGAGCTCCCCTTGGGATTCTTAACGATGACAAAGAATTTGATGGTATTTCGCATGAGTTCTGGCATGTAATGCATACAGAGCTGCTCTGCTAACCCCAATGTGGAGTCTCTGACGGTTCAAATTGACCAGTGGCAACGCGGGAGAAAAAATGAGCAATCTCTTCCTCTGAAATCTGCAGCCTTAAAAATTTTACTGGAGCGTCAGTTATAAGTCGGTTCTGACTCGAAAGCAGTAAGTGACTGCTTTCCTCATTGGCTTAGACTAATTCTTAAAATTATGTCTATCCTTTTAAGATAGATTCTACACTATAAACATACATGTTCCACTAGATTACTCCTGTTCTTTTTCTTTGATTCTTACTTTGACCTTAATTAAATACCTTGATGGTGCTATTCTCATAAAACTGAGAGAAAATAAGGAAAAAAAGAACAATAATCTTGGTTTCAATCATATACATCTGTGTTTTTATGACTATTCTTCATAGAAATGTATAATACAGTATTTCATAGTACAACTATTTTCTAATTTCCTGAAATAAATGTAAAATTTGGACTTGTTTGTGAGATGGACAGGATTTAAAAAAAAATGGACAAGTTGTTCTTAGATTTTTCTTTCATTTCCTCTGCCATTATAAGACTTAGTTGCATTCTTGCAACTATTCAAGATTATAAGTAAATTATATTGTTGGAAATAAATGCAAATCTTACAATGGTTCTATCCAACAATGTATGAAGGAGTGAAAGTTATAAGGATAAAAGTATTTCATTCAATGAGAAAGTAATGAAGAGTTCTTAAGCACATGAAACAATCATTTGTATCTTAGAAAATAAATGATTTCTGGGAATGAACTGTTTGAGCAACTATCCCCAGAAGCATTCTGTTCTGCAACTTTGGATTCAAACTAGATTGAAAGCTTCATGTGGCCAAGAGAAGAAAATATTCTATGCTTTGTCTTAATTCACATTTCACACAAGATAATTCTTTTGTTGTTGTTGATAGTCTTTTTTTTTCAGTAAATGAAGTGCTTGGAATTGTTAATATTTTTTATATTGGTACACATAAAAAATTTGTATATGCTGTGTTTCACACTATCTTTTATTCACATTGTGTTTCATATAATCATTCCTATTCATCGCACCTTGTGAAATCAATCAACTTCAAACTTTGCTTGCCATTACCCTGTCGTTTCATATCCCGTTCAGACCTTTCTCATTTCCTTTATCCCCTCTCTCAACTCACCAGATTGTGCGGCCCTCTAAATTTCCCCTCATCCATCCTCATAGCTTTTCTCCCACTCCTTCCCCCTTTGGACCCTCATACACATTTTACTAATTATCCTTTTATTTTTACATTGTAGTATTTGTCCTTATGTGACTGAATTGGTTCACTCAGAACAATGATCTCTAGTCTCCCCTTTTGTAGTAATTTACGAAATAATTGTGCCTGAGTGCTGCTACATAGTATTCCACCGTATGAATGTACTACAATTTATGAATCCATTTGGTGTGGTTGAACATTTGGACTGTTGCCATATTCTTGCGATTGTGAATAATGCTTCTAAGGACATTGATGTACAAATCTCCATTTGTACCTAAGCTTTAATTTCCTTGGGGCATATTACTAGTAGTGGTGGGATATATTCTTAACAGTGAAAAAGCTGGGTCATATTGAATTTCTATGTTCAGCTAGAAATGAATTCTCTTGGGAGAAAATAAGTAAATAGATGCTCAATTGACATTGTTTAGATGTTTGACTTTCCACTTCCGCTTGAGACCCTTTTATAATACAGCATAAAAGTCTGATTTTTTAATGCATAATCTCTATAATTACCATTAAGCATTCAGACAACTTAAAAAATGAAAACAAATCTAAAGCAGCTGTAGAGAAATGGAAATGGATGAGTGTGGCTCTCTTCCAAAAGAACATTTAATGACTGAATCTGGTCTGCCAGCCATAGTTTAACAACCCTTGGGTTGATAACAAATTAAAAAAAAAATTAAAACGTATACAGATCATTCAAAAAGTAAGACTTTATGAGGAAGAATGCAGCATCAGGATTGGAGAAAGATTTACGTTATACAGATGATACAATTTTGCTTGCTGAAACTGAGGAGGACCTGAAACGCTTGCTACAGAAGGTCAAGGACTGTAGTCTTCAATATGGATTGAAATTCAACATCAAGAAGACAAGAATTCTCACCACTGGGCCAAATGACAGCAAGCACCATGATGGATGGAAATGAGATTGAGGTTGTTAACAATTACAGCATGCTTGGCTTCACAATCAACACTCTTGGAACCAGCAGCCAGGAAATCAATAGACAAATTGTGTTGAGAAAATCTGTCAGGGGACCTCTCCAGAGTACTGAAAAGCAACTATGTCTGTCTAGAGACTAAAGGGCACCTAATCCGGGCCATGGTCTTCGTAGTTACGCCCCATGCGTCAGACAGCTGGATAATGATTAAGGCTGACAGAAGATTAATTGATGCCTTTGAATTGTGGTGCTGGAGAAGAGTCTTGAACACACCATGGAACATGTGGAAAACAAGTAGGTCTGTTTTGGAAAGGGTGAAACCATTCCTCCTAGGAGGCTAGGATTTTGAAGCTCTGTCTCACATACTTAGACCATAGAGCCCAGTATACCAAATAATTCGTTCTGCATATAAGCTGAAAATGTATGGAGAAAGGACACATCCCTGGCATACACCCTTCACAATTTTGAATGGTGTCAATTCATTTCATTGGGGTCTTCCTCTCCTGAGCTGTCCCTCCACCCTTCCAAGCATGATGTCCATCTACAAGGACTGGTCCCTCCTGACCACGTGCCCAAAGTACATGAGAAGGAGCTTTCAAAATATTTTCTTCCAAGGGAGAACCTGGCTTCACCCTTTCCAAGACAGACTTGTTATATCAAGACAGACCATGGTATTTTTAATACTCTTCTCTAGCACCACAACTCAAAGGCCTTAATTCTTCTTCTGTTATTCTTAGTTATTGTTCAGCTCTCTAATTCATATTAAATAATTGGGAAAACTATAGCCTACACTAGGTGCACAGTGTCTAAACAGACATCATTGTTTTTTGGAACTTTGGAGAAGTCCCTGATCCCTGACAACAGACTTTCCCAATGCAATCCATCTTTTGATTTCCTGACTGCTAGTGCCAAGAGTGTTGCTTGTGGAGCTGAGCAAGCTGTAACTGTTAACAACCTCAATCTCTTCTCCATTCATCATGGTGCAGCCATTTGCCCCAGTGGTGAAAATCTTTGTTTTTTGATTTTAAGCTTCAATCCATACTGAAGGTCCTTGACCTTCTGCAGCACACACTTCAGATCCTCCTCAGTTTCTACAAGCAAGGTTGTAACATCTGCATAAAGTAAATTGTTGATGAGTCTTTCTCCAATTCTGAGGCTAAACACCTCCTCATAAAGTCCAGCCTTCTGAATGGTCTATAGAATGTAGTTATGTAATAATTCTCACTCTCTCAATGTTGTTCTATCTCTTTCAATGCACAGTTGACCCTCCACAGTTTTCTATGTCTGTACATCCCATGAGAGGTGACTAGCCTCTTTCTCTCAAGGAGCATTCAGTGGAATAAAATAATCAGAGAAATTCTATCCCTTTGGTTTACCAGAACAATTCTAAGCACTTCACCACCAGAATTACAGATTTTTCTATGGCTCATTTGACACTAGAATGATAGAATTGAACAGTTGCAGCAACTAGTTTGTGATTTGCAAAGCTTTAAATATTTGCCATCTAGCATATATAGAAAAAGATTTCTTAAAAATGCTGCAAAAAAACCATAAATGTTAAAGTTCCTTTCCATGCACTTTCTTCACTTTAGGCCAACAAATAACTAAGTGAGTAATGAGTGGAGAGCTTTCATTAGGAAAAGTCATTAAGTAGCTAGATAGTAAATTATACTTTTGTTTAAGAAGCCATTGGATTATTGACCGTGAATAAATTTTACCAAAATAGCATTTTCAAAATACTTGAATTATATATGAGAAAGTAAATTTAAACAATATAGTGTCAATTAAAATCAAGCTATAAAGAGAATTAAAATCTTTCACTTTTTTTTATTTTACATCACGATGAGCTCTTGAAATCAATGTTTTTCAAAAGCATGTGTTCTCATTTTCTACTCTCACTAAATAAGTGTTTGGTTAGTTTCATGCATATTGACTTATTTCAGAAGAAATCAAAGTCATCAGCTAATTCTCTAGGTAAATGAACGATTTTAGTTTTTTTCCTTTATGCATATCAGTCTTTTCCCCTCCAGGATCCCTGTGACCCAAATAAGATATGTTTTCAGATATATGTGCAAAATAATGAAAATGTATTGAAGCAATCAAAATCAATCAGTATCTATTGACTTCCGTGAAGATTACAGATAAGCCTAAAGAAGTACATATTTGTTGGAAGATTGTCATACCAGTTCTAATTTGTTTCCACCAAAAATTAAAAATATATTTCCATTGCTTTGCATTTGAAAATTTGCATATACTACTCCACTGAATATTTTATTATTTTACACTGAATTTTATTATCCAACTACTAAGTTGATGGCACGTAACAACAATAACAACAACTAAGTATTGTATGTAAGTGGAATTTCATTTTACTGCTACAGTAATTTCTTCAGTACGTAGTTGAATAAGTACCATCTTCTGGCTGCTGAATATTTACTAATTATAGAAGATATTTCGCCTAGGAAGATTTTATGATATACTTGCCTTTATCCTCTTTGAAAATGTGCTACATAATTATGAGAATTACAGTCACCTGTCACTATTATTTCATAATTTTCATTTATTTAGCAGCTTCTGTGTGATTAATTTGAAATACTATTAGAGACATGGTTAAAAACACTATGAAATATTAAAACTTAACCACATTAAAGTATCAGATTGTTGTGGTGTACCAGAGAGTCTGAACCAGCCCATAGCTCACTCTCCAGTGGGTTTACAGAGATGGATAATTTCACAGGAAGAGAATGTGCTACTTTCTCCCACTTAGCAACTGGTGGGTTCTAAATCACACTAGAAGAGATTGGGTGCCTTTCTCTTGTGAAGCAGCTGCAGAATTTGGACCATTTATCTGAGGTTGACAGTACAAATACTTTTGTTGCTGTTGTTGTTGTTATGTGCTGTCGAGTCACTTGCAACTCATAGAGACCCTACGTACAATAGCTAAACTCTGCTCTGTCCTGTGCCAATCACACTGTCTCTGGCACTCCCACCGTGATTACCCCAATCACTGAATCAATCCACCTGATAGAGGGCCTTCCCCTCCTGCGCTGCCCTTCCACCCTACCAAGCATGATGTCCTTCTCCAAGGACTGATCCCTCCATACAACATGTCCAAAGTATGTTAGATGGAGCCTCAGAATTCTTGCCTCCAAGGAGCCACCCAGTTTAACTCTTTCCAGGATGAATCTGTCTGTTTTCCTAGCAGTCCATGGTACCCTCAATACTCTTCTCCAGCACCACAGCTCAAAGGCATCAATTCTCATGGCCTGTGTCAGATGCACCTTAGTCTCCAGAGAGACACCATTGCTCTTCAGTACTTTGGAGAGGTCCCTAACAGCAGACTTTCTCATGACAATACATCTTTTAATTTCCTGGCTATTGGTGCCAAGAGTGTTGACTGTGGAGCCAAGCAAACTAGAGCTGTGAACAATCTCCATCTCTTCGGCATCCATCCTGATGTTGCCAATTGGTCCAGTGGTGAGAATCTTTGTCTTCTTGACATTGAGCCTCAGTCCATACAGAAGGCTGCAGTCCTTGACCCTGTGTAGCAAGCAATTCAGGTCCTCCTCAGTTTCAGCGAGCAGGTCTGTGTCATCTGCATAATGCAGACTGTTGATAGATCTTCCACCAATCTTGACCCCACATTTCTCCTCATAGATTCCAGCCTCCCAGATAATCTGTTCTGCATACAGGTTGAAAAGGTATGGAAACAGGACACATCCCTGGCATACGCCCAAATG
Source organism: Elephantulus edwardii (assembly GCF_000299155.1). Classification (NCBI taxonomy): domain Eukaryota; kingdom Metazoa; phylum Chordata; class Mammalia; order Macroscelidea; family Macroscelididae; genus Elephantulus; species Elephantulus edwardii. The sequence goes on along the minus strand of NW_006399886.1, from coordinate 1,526,591 downwards.
CCTTCAGTTCCTATTATCTTATGATCATATGATTGATACTGTTGTAACCATTCAACCTGATGTCATGAGGTAAAAGCCTTTATCTTCTCATGAAATGTAAGCCTTTTAAAAAATATTTCTTCGTTTACTCAAATTTTATTAAATTATCACCACATAGAAACCTTCACAGTAATAGTATAACAGCTATATTCCTATTTGCCAAGATGCCATTAAATGGTTGAAATGGTATTTACATTCCAAATAAATGGAAATTGTGGTGAATCTATAAATAGAGTACAAAAAACAAAACAAAAACCCAATAAGCCAAACATAAAACAAGTCATTGCCTTCCAGCAAGAACCTTATTATTATTATTGCTGACCCTCTGTTGGGTTTCTGAAGATGTAAATCGCATGGAAGGAGATGGCCAATCTTTCTCTCACAGAGTCACTGTTGATAGATCCCAAAGGAGAGATGAAAAATTAGCAGGACAACTTCTGATAGACTATGTCTGGAAACTCTAATTGAATACTATTGTTGTTGTTATGTACCATTGAGTTGGAAGCAACCCATAGCTGCTCCTCCAGAGGGTTTTCAGAAGCAGTTAATGGCACAGGAGGAGAGTGACCATTCTCCAGAGCAACAGCTGGTGTCTTTGAACTATATATATGCCTTTGGGATTGCAGAGCAGCTTCTTACTACAAACTGCCGAAATACTTGGAGGAGATGCAAGTGAATATTACAAAGTGAAAGAATTCAGGTCTCAGATTGAACAGGCTAGATGACATAGTCAGTTATATGTTACACTGCTAAAGAAAAGGTTGGCAGTTAATATCCATCCACTGCTCCAGGAAACAAAGATGAGGCAGTTTGACTCTCTCATCCTTACATATTTACTGCCTTAAAAATCTGATGGAGTGTTGCCATAGTCAGTCAAATCAATTGAGTTGCAATGGGTCTGGTTTTGGTTTGGCATAATTCTAACTATAGAATTGTTTGCAAGATAGAACCATAAAGACAGTGATGATGTCAATACATTACAGGAGTTTAGCATAATGAAACTACTCTGTATGATATTGAAATGTTGGACAAAGGCCATTGTTTATATTAGGGTTCGTTCTTTTAATGCAATTAATTTAAATTAGCAATGCACCAGTATAGGTTTAGAATTGCAAGAATTCAAAATATTAACGATGGATGAAATCAGTGAACAAAGAGTAGAAGCATGCATTGGAATCTCTTCAATTTAAAACATTTTTTTCTGGGAATATAAAATTGATCTGAAAAAGTTAAACCTAGAAAAGTATACATTGAATATTACAAATAAATTATCCCTCTATGCTGATGACATGATAGTATACTTAGAAAACCCTAAAGACTCAGCAAGAAAACTATTGGACGTAGTTGACCAATTCAGCAAAGT
>NW_006399886.1:1508527-1522907 GCF_000299155.1 Elephantulus edwardii | reverse complement strand
CAAAAAAAAACACAAAAAACAAACAAACAAAAAAACAAATAAATACATTGGTAATTGCCAAGGGAAGTCTTGATTGTACTTACAAATTAGCAATGGCTTTTTCTCTTGAGATAAACAATTACAATCTCCATCGAGCTAAGGTCTAGTTGGTACAGGTTCTATATACCTAATAATCTACAATCACGATATAATTTAAGTCAGATTACAGATGCCATTGGGTGGAAATTATTCATTAATGTACTACTAGTCAAAATGAGCTTAACTTTCTTAACACATAATGAGAAAGGAGTCTTTCACATGAGTTTTCTTGGGTTTAAGAGCTAAAAAGGTTTATTGGAGCAACTTCTGCACCTGACATACAGTGGTTCCATAATGGGTCAGACCCATTCCAACTGTGAGTAAGTCTTAGTCCTGCAACCAGAACCCTGCATCCATGTGACCTACTGGCCTTCTATGTTAGTATAACTCATTAAAATAAAATTTTGGGGGGGACTGTGTATGTTGGAAATGTTTCACATAATTTCTTATTTTTTCATTTTTATACCCACTCCTATCCATCAATATATATTTTTCCATTTTACTCATGATCTAACATGAGCACAATGTTTGTTCCTGACAAACATAAAAGTATTTGGATCCCTCATGCCAATCATGAAAAGGGAATGAATACTTGGATGTGGTAGATAGAGAAGGAGAAGGGTCTTAGAAACAAATATTACCTTTCAATACATATCAATAGAGTTCCATTGGTCTGGTGGTAAGGAGCTACACTTTCAACCCTAAAAGGCACACAGTTCAAATTCATCAGCTGCTCCATTGAGAAAGATGAACAATGTCCTTCCATGTAATTTTACTGTCTCTGAAACTTGCTGTAGGGTCAACTGTGAGTCAGTTTTAACTTGATGGTACTCAACAAAAAATTACATGTCAAAAGTTTTTATTTTGCAAATTTCGCCTAAATATATAAGATTTTAGGGTTTTTTTTGTTTTAATTATTCATTGTTACATATTTTCTTCCCTCTCCCTATTCCCCTCCCCAGTCCACTTTACAATTAACTTCTTATTTCAGATTGTTGTACATTTAATACTTAATTATATATTCTTTTCAGATAGTTATTCCTCTCATCTGTTCCAATGCAGTACTCATTATCTATCCACTCTTTTCCTATTCTCCCAATCCCCCATGTTTTGCTATTTTACAACAGTATTTTTTCTTTTGTGATTGGGATATTTCACTCAACATTATGTCCTCCAGGTTCACCCATGTTGCATAATACTTTTGGAAATCACTGTTTTCAGTGCTGTGTAATATTCCATTGTGTGAGTATACTATAAGTTTCCACATATTGGTCTGTTGATGGAACTTCAGTTGATTCCATCTCTTTGTTATTGTGAATGAGTGTGCATACTTCTGTTTGAGAAGTGCCTCTGGTTTCTTTAGGTACACTCCCAGTAGTGGAATTCCTGAGTCAAATGGTATTTCTATTTACAACACTTTGAGAAAGTGTCAGATCGCCTTCCATAGTAGTTGTACCATTTTACATTTCCATCAGCAATGTATACAGAATCATTAGATACAATTAATAGAGAATAATGGACCCATGGGTGGTGCAACAGTATGATCTTGACTACTTAAAAAATTGTATGTTGTAAGATCACAGTGACATTCAGATCACAGAGTGAGCTATATTTCACAATTGGGATTCTAATGATCTTGGTTAGTTTTTTTATAGTTAAAAGAATAAAATGAAATCATTTTAACAGATCTATAATAAACATGTATATGAAATGCATACTTATTATATGACATTATTATCACATTGCTAAGAAATTTAGCTATTAGAGAGTTCATCTTTTCTTCCTCTTTTAATTTGCTTGAGTCTTTATCTTTATACACGATGTATGTATATAACCTTGAGTTTGTTTACTCATTTGTAGTCAAGTAACGTGGGAGAGATGGAGAAAAATTCCAAGAAATAGGAATGAAACTGTCGGTGAAGAAAATGGAACTTATAAAATGGATAGGATTAATTGCTAATTTTCAACTCTGTCTTCCTGACACTCCACCCAAAATCTTACAATATTATGAAGAAATTTTAATGATTGAAAAAACCTCTGCATAAAACATTCCTTTTGCTTATAAACATCTAGAGTGAAGTATTTGATTTCTTTAAGTTGGTGTTTTCACTTGAAATGTTATAAGCAAAATGTATTATAGCAGAATTTATTCTGAAATAATTTTCCTAAAATCAAATACTTGAAAAAGAAAATAAGAAAAAAATACAAAAGTTTCTGAGAAATTTTTAAATCCAGTGTATATGTCTTATTATTAAATACTTGGTTACAGATGTCTCCTTTGAATCATCAGAAACACAATACAACATTATCAAAGCCTTATATGATGTAATGATGTAGGTAAGCCACGTAACATTAACTGTTAATGAACATATTCTTTAGATGTGTACACAGTATATCATAATATTATGTCACAAGTGTTGGAATAGTATCATAGACTCTATATTTAAGCTTTGGCATGCTCCAAGTGCAAACATTCCAGTGTATAATGTGATTCTCATTGAAAAAATACATAAATGATTCTTTCTTTCAACTATACAGCAAGACGACTCCATCATTCAGGGAACCAATGACCTTTGGGTCTCAATTGGAAAGTGTTCTGCCAAACTTACAAACATATTTCTGGATTCCCCCCCTCCCCCGCCTTGTATGAAGCTGTATTGTAAAGAATACTCATTCACCTTTAGACTACCCCCTTAGTGATCTCCAATCTTACAATCATTACAATTTTACCTTACTTCAAAATATGAAAGTACTTTTATCTGTTCTAAAGGTATTTCTCTATACTTTTGTTAAAAACAAAGAATAAATAATAAACAAGTAATAGTTCCTATCTATTGCTCACAAACCAGTTGCCATTGGGCCAATTCTGACTTATGAACTCAAGTCTTTCAAAATAGAATTGTACTCCCTAGGATTTTCAAAGTTCTGATGCTAGGAAAAGATAAGTCTTTCTTTTAAAGCACTTCTAAGTTGGTTGGAATTGTCAATAAAACATGTTGAATGTGTTACATGAATTGTAGAAAAACCAAAAAAATGTTAATAGTTGTATAACTATAATTAAAATCTGTTATAGTATTGTAATTTTGTATGCATTTTGTGACTTAAATAAAAATATTTTCTTTATAAATAAAGGAAAATATGTCACTCTATACAGATTATTTTGCTAATCTTGTATTTATTTTTTTTCCCCAAAAGCGAGATGTTGATGAGTTGGCACACTTACGGATAGTCTATTCAAAGCACCTGGAACACTGGTTTGTACTATAGATTCTAATCCAGACCTGCCAAGGAGGTACATTATACTGGTGATTTTGGTCCTAGGATTAAACTTTAAGGAATGAGGTTGCAGTCTTTATGTATAGAAAATTTTGCCTAATATAGATACACTTTTATCAGTCTGATCTTTTTTGTGTGTACTGCAGAGTCAGAACCAACTGATCCCTCAGGAGGTTTTCAGAGGCAGTTAATCATGAAGGAAAAGATGCCCATCCTTCTCCCCCAGAAGAGCTGGTGGATTTAAAACATGTGCCTCTGGGCAGTTAAACATCTTACCACTAGGAAACCAGTGCTCCCTGTATGACCAGAAGTATGTGTAATTGAAATTAATGATTTGCAGAGTAATTCTTAATCTACAAATCCATAATACTGAAGATTTGTACTGAAAAAAGGTTCATTATATAGTCGCGTGTCATTGAGAGTCAGAACAAACTCATAGTTGATGCTCCAGTGGGTTTTCAACTGCAAGGGGGGGAGATTGTCCATCTTTCTCATGCAGAGCAACTGGTGGGTTCAAACCATCTGCCTTTGAGTCAGCAGCCCAACTTCTTACCACAAAGCTACCAGAGCTCCGGAGTAGTTCTAAATGTTGTTGCTAGGTGCCATCGAGTTGAGTACGACTCATAGTAACTCTATATACAAAAGATCTGAACCTAGTCCTGTCCTGTGCCATCCTCACACTTCCTGACACACAAGCGCCCATTTCAGCGGTCACCATATCAATCCACATAGTTGAGAGTCTTCCTTCCTCTCCTTCACTGACCCTCCATCCTTCCAAACTTTATGTCCTTCTCCACGGAATAGCACCTCCTAGCAATATGTCCAATATATATGTGAGGCAAAGCCTCATCATTCTTGCTTCCAAAGAGCACTCTGGCTGCACCCTCTCCAAGACATACCTATGATTTCAAAAAATTCTAAATATACAAATTCCTAAAATCAAAAATTTTCACTAATCAAAAGCTTTATTATATTATGTATTTATTAAATGAGTAGTAAACCTTTGACCTAAATAATTTATCTATTTTGTATATCAAATCCTTATATAGTACTTAATGAAGAACGGATCCTGCTCCACAAATTTTTTTCCGTAAGAACATCTTCCCTTCTTAAAATAACCTCTGTGGTAAGCACTAGGTTGTTTTAGTTTTTTGTTCTTGAAACAGAGAAGTTAAATAACTTACCTTATGTCACGTAGACTATTAACTCTAGATTCCATCATCCATATTAGCTCTAGATTTTTTTTTCATACTGTTTGCTAAATTTTTTAAATGTAATGACATTCAACCTTTTTTACACCTAATATGTTTTTTACACTCTGGTCAAGAGGTTTTGGGTTTTGTTGTTTGTTTTGTTTTGGTTTTTTTTCCCTTTTAATTTTCTTAGGAACCTGGAAAAGACCACAATGAGAAGAGTGATTTCAAAGAAGTTATAAATTGTTGACAGCACCACTATTTATGTCATTATAATTCACATCAGATTTCCCCCTCTGTATGTTATATTGTGCCCAGTACACACAACTAAGAATTGTAGCAGATTATTTTAAAATAAGATTCAGTTTTGCCTAGGATTAACTGGACTTCTTTTTAAATGCATGCAGTAGATGAGTTAACATTTTGAGACTTCATCATTTAAATATACTGATTGTTTTACTTATAGTTGTTAAATAATATCTAATTCATCTATTCAATGATAATGTCACTATATCTTTTAAAAAGGACAACAGGATAATTTACTGTTGACTACAAAAAGGTGAAAAAACAAGTGATTCAAAATTAGATGTTACTTCTAATTATTAATAAATGCCCAAACTGGTTGTAAATTTAAAGAAAAATAGGTCATATGGAATTGCTGAATTGTTTCTTTGTATCTAGGATACTTGGATACTGTTAGTACTTTTGATATTTCGTTAATTGAATTAAACAATACATTGCATTGAGTCACACTTGACTCAACGGTACCTAACAAATAACAAATAATTTTAATAATCAATTATTAAAACTGAGAGGATTCAGTGGGCAAAAAATACCAGGAAAATGTAACCAAAGAAAAAGATGGTCATTTGGTTCTGAATGTGTAATAGAATTTAAATTTTATCCCTAAACACACAAGGTAAGAGGAGACAAAACCCTTGGGAAGCCAGTGACATTAATGGAACAGCTGGAATGAGGAGGTGCAGCTGCAAGATGTCTTTTACTCAGAGATGGTATTACTGCAGACAAGCCAATCTGCAACTGCCAGTCAAAGACATAACCTTCACAGTCACCTTTAGCAGACTATAGGGATGATAGCATCCTAAAACAGGAATGGATGCCCATGGATATGTATTGTGAGCGACACCTACTTTTAAAGGTTAATCCACATTTTAAAATAAAAGTCTCATTCTGGTATTATAAGCAAAGGATTAGATTGGTTTTTATTGTCTGTGTTTTACACTTAACTCTGAATATAAGTGTTGGAACATTGATTTTCATTCATTCATTTTCTCTTTCTGTCTTTATTTCTGCCCTTGTCTCTTCCTCTGTTCTTTTCCCTTTCACATTCTCCAGAGACAGAGTGAAGGAAGCAACATTAGACAAAAATAAAAGAATATCCAAGCAATTCTTTTTAGAGAGAGAGTTCATGCTAATGGATTGTATGTATATTCCAAATATTTTCAAATGGCAATTGAGAGCAATTTATAGCAATTTACGTTATCTCTATAAAAACTTACTTATATGTCATATACAAGCTATTTTCTCATGCTTTTCTGGTCCCTCCCAAATAAAAATCCACCTTAAAAGAACAACAACAACTAATAGAGATTTTTGTTTTAAATCTAGTATTGTGGATGGGAAATAAAAGAGATAATTCATTAGCAAAACATTTTTAAAATTTTTTAAACAACCCCTTTAGTCTCTATTCTAAATCTAGTCATTAAGCTCCACTTCCTTTTTTTTCTTCTTTCAGCACTCTGTGTTTTTTATTGCCGAATCTTCCCTGCTCTGAGATTTCTCAATTCTGTTCTCTTTTTCTGCTCATTTTAATCTCTAATCATCGCTCCTAGTGACAAGAAGCTGCATTTCAAACCTAAAGGCATGCGGTTTGAATTCACCAGCTGCTCCATGAAGGAAGGGTGGGCAATGTCTTCCTCGTGATTAACTGTCTCTGAAAACCTGCGAGAGGGTCAGTTATCAGTTGGTTCCAATTTGACGGTATACAAAAACAAGTATGTGAAAATAATTCTAGAGAAGATGAAAAGGCTTTTAGATACAAAAAAAAAAAAAAAAGAATCTCCTGTCACATTAAGAGAAAGAAGAATGGAATGCATAATGAAAATGTTTCCATCTTGTTAATAATGTTTGTGAGAGAGGTACAGGATTGTTTTCAGTTGTATATGGTTTCACTGGGAGTCAGAGTAATAATATTCTAAAGTTCACAATAAGGACTTCTTACATGCATCAAAATGTTAACTATGATGAGACAAACAATTAAGTCCTTGACTACTAAACAAAACGTACCATTTAAACCCATTCTGAGAAAACTTGGAAGAAAATTCCAGTGAGCTGTTTCCAAAGTCAAAGTTGTGGAAACTCTGTGGAGTGTAGTTCTACTCTGTAACATAAGAGATTGTTAAATAGGAACTGGCTCAAAAAATAACTGGTATTGGAAAAACCAGAAGCAAGACCACCATACATATCTTGAATGTGTAAGACTTACAAAAATTCCACATAGTTGAACGGGAGTCCTAAGAGAATTGACTATCATCTAAATTTCACATCTCACAAGGACAGATATTCCTTGGTTTCCCTGCTGAATTAAGTCAGTAACTTGAAATAGCATGTGGAAAGTTGGTCTTAATTAGAAAATGTTATAAGTCCTAGAGTTCAGCATCTGGTACTATCAGTCAGTTATGGTCAGCTACAACTCTTACTCATGGACCTAAGAGGTAACTTTTCATAACTACCATAGTCTCAAAAAGAATGGAGAAAAGATAAGGATATAAAGAACACAATCTTCACAAATGCAATTTGAATAAGGTAAGAAAAAGAGTAACATTGACTCACTGCAACTGCAAAAGCACATGATACAAATCCACCAACTGCTCCACAGAAGGATGAGCATTATCTTCTGGTGTGGTTAATGCCTCTGCAAACCCACTGGACAGTCAGCTGCGGGTCAGATCCAACTTGATGGTACACAACAAAAACAACATTTTTAATAGCTGCCATTTTGGTTTTGACATTTACCATGATGTATTCATTTCTTATAAACAGAAAATAACTGAGCAATATTTCAAAGTAGGGAAAAGAAAGAAAAGGAACATGTAGCATGTGGAAATGTATTAATGTAAAGAAGTACCTTTAAAATCAGACTCTTTATTTGCTAGCTTGTTTTACCTTTAGTATTTTTTATTTCATCTCAATAAATATCTATAATTATGGAGGAGAGATACTAATTTAGCTAATTTATTCACATAAATGGGTAATTTGCTGGGGAAATAATCATGTGAACCACAGGCATAGTATTTGCTCTCTTATGCCATGTTGTTGTTGTTGTTAAGTGCCGTCGAGTCACAGGCGACTAATGGCGAGCCTATGAAGGAGAGTCCTCGATGCTCGGGTGCCTTTCATCCTCTCTCCAGGCTCATAGGGTTTCCAGAGGCAAGCTATTATGGAAGTGAATGCCTTTCCTGCTTTCAAGCTACTAGTAATATATTGCAAGGAAATTAGAACTGAGACATAAACAGAGATTTGTACACCAATGTTCATAGCAGTGTTGTTCACCATCACAAGATCATGGATATGGCCCAAAGGCCCAACTACAACTGAACAGATTGAGAAATTATGGTACATTCACACAATGGACTACTATACAATGGACACATAATATTAGCACAACAACAACAACAACAACTTGCTATAATAAGACAGACTAATATTTTATATTTAGATAAATGTATGAAGGTTAAATATGAAATAATATTCACTTTCCAGAAATAATTAATCTCTAGATCTTATAGGAGTGTTTATTGTGGAACTGAGCAAGCTGTAACTGTTAATAACCTCAATTTCTCAATTTCTTCAACTTGCATCAAAATGCTGCCAACTGGCAAAGATGTGAGAAACTTTGTCTTCTTTTTTTTTCCTCTTTTTTTATTAGTGACTTTTTCTTTTTTTTTAACAGCATATTCTTTCCATTTATTCATTCATTGTTGCACATTTCCCTCCCTCATCTCACTTCCCCCCTCCAGTTCTTTTTTCTCTCTGAAAAAAAAAATCTTTCAATGTTATGCAATCCCTTCCAAGTCCATAGTCCATTTTGATACATATTTATTTTTCTGGAATCTTGTCATGAAAATAATGCCCAGTCCTGTATTCCTTTTAAATAATTCTCTCCCTCATCTATTTCAATGCAGTAGACATTATTTATTGCCTCTTAGGTTTCCCCAACCCTGACATCAGTCCCATTTTACAACAGTGGCATATGCACTATTTGTCCTTTAGTGACCGGGATAATTTACTCAGCATTAGGTCCTCCAGTATCACCCATTTTTGTATAATATTTCATGAGTTCCCTGTTTTTCAATGCAGCATAGTATTCCATTGTGTGAATATACCACAGCTTTTCTATCCATTCTTTCGTTGATGGGCACTTGGGTTGTTTACAGCTCTTTGGTATTGTGAACAAAGCCACAATAAATATGAGTGTGCATATATCTGCTTGGGTGGAAATTATGGCTTCTTTAGGATGTATTCCCAGTAGAGGAGTTGCTGGGTCAAATGGTATTTCTATTTCCAATTTTTTGAGAAAGGACCATAAAGCCTTCCCTAGTGGTTTCACCATTTTACACTCACACCAGCAGTGTTCCAGTATCTCCAAAACCTTGCCCACATTTGTTGTTTGCTGCTATGTTGATTTTCGCTAGTCTTACTGGGATAAGATGATATCTCATAATTGTTTTGATTTGCATCTCTCTTCGAGCTAGAGATTTTGAACACTTCTTCATGTGTCTGTACAAAAACAGGCATATAAATTAATGGAATATAATACAGAACACAGAAATCAGCCCATCTACCTATGGTCAACTGATTTTTGACAAGGAGATGAAATCTGTTAAGTGGGGAAATGATAGCCTTTTGAACAAATGGTGTTGGCAAAATTAGAAAACTGTCTACAGAAAACTCAAGCAAGATCCAGACCTCACTCTATACACACACAAAAATACCCCAACTCAGAGTAGATCAAGGACTAGGACTGAAACCAAGGACTATAAACTTCACTAGAGAAAAGCTTGAAAGAACTCTGGAAGTCCTAATCCACAACCTGAACAGTCTTCTAAGCATCCTGAAAAACCTACAACCAAGACAGGATAGAATAGATGAATGAGACCTAAGAATAAAATCCCTATGCACCTCCAAACACTTCTCCAACAAGGTAAAAACAGAAGCCACGGACTAGAAAAAATATATTTGACAATGTTATGTCTGATAAGGACTTATATCTAGAATTTAGAGAATATTTGAGTGCCACACAAGATAAAGGTAAATAACCCATTTGAAACTTTATCTTCCTAATGTTCAGCTTCAATTCATACTGAAAACCACAGTCCTGGACCTTCTGCAGCAAGTGCTTCAGTTCTGCCTCAGTTTTAGCAAGCAGGGTTGTGTTATCTGCATAACGAAGGTTGTTGGTGAGTCTTCCCCTCCTCATAAAACTCAGCCTCCCTTATATTCTGTTCTGCACATAGATTGAAAAGGTATGGAGACAGGACACATCCCTAATGCACTCTCTTCCTGATTTTGAAACATTCAGTGTTTCCCTCCTCTGTTCTAAGCACTGATAACGGGTACAAGTGTAGTTTTCATATAAGCATAATCAAATGTCCTGGGATTCCCATTCTCCTCAAGGTTAGTCACAATTTGTTGTGATCTCCACAGTCAAATGGCTTTGCATAGTCAATGAAACACAGATAGATATCCCTCTGGTACTCTTAGCTTTCTGCCAAGATCTAACATTAGTGGTAATATCTCTAGTCTCATAGCCTCTTCTAAATCCAGTTTGAATTTCTGGCAGTTCACTGTCAATATACTGTTCGGATCATTTCTAGATAAAGCTTATAAAACCAACAATGTGGAAGCTAAATAACAACCTGCTAAATCATGATTAGGCACAAAGAATAAAATTTAAAAGTTCCTCATAGTAAATGATAATGAAAATACAATGCAACAAAACATCTTGGATTCAGCTAAGGTAGTCATAAAGAGCAATTAATAGCAATAGGAAGACACATAAAAAAAGAAGAAAAATTAATGATCTAATTCAATATCTTCATCAAATAGTAAAAGGACAGCAATCTAACCCCACAGCTTTTAGAAGAAAGGAAATTATAACAACAAAGCTGAAATAAATTGACAACATCAGTAAAACCAGGAGCTGACTTTTTGAAAGGTTAAAAAAAATTAAAAAAACCCTAAAAATTAACAAAACAAAGGAAACTTAAAAAGAGAGAGAGAAAATATACATAATTTGATAAATGAATGATCAAGGTGACATCACAACATAATCAGAGGAAATTAAATCTTTTACAATTGGAATATTATGAAAAACTATACTCATAAATTTGAAAACCTAGAGGAAATGGACAAATTCCTTGAAACACAGGCCTTACTTGTTGACACAGATAGACGTACAACACTTGAACAGACCCATCACAAAAGAAATTGAGCAGGTCATAAAAAGACTCCCTGCCAAAAACTCCAAGACTACATGACCTCATGGCTGAATTCCACTAAACATTTAGAGAAGCTATGTCACTGATTCTACTTAAAGAATTTTAAAAAAATAGAAAAAGAAGAAACACTCTCAAGGCATTCTATGAAACAAGCATGACCTTTACCAAAAACTAGGTAAAGATAGTAACAAAAGAAAACTACAGACCAATATCTTTCATGAATATAGATGTAAAAGTCCTTAACAATATCCTAGCCAAAAGAATTCAAAAGCACACTTAAAAAAAGCATCATCATGACCAAGTGGGATTCATAACAACTATATAAGGATGGTTCAACATAAGAAAAACAATCAACATAATACACCACATTAACAAAGAAAATAACAAGGACTACATAATCCCAGAATTTAATACAGAAAAAGCATCTGACAAAATCCAACACCCTTCCTGATTAAGACACTCAACAAATTGAAATAGAACGACATTTCCTCAAATAGTATAAAGTATATACGCAAAACCAAGAGCCAATAGCATTCTCAATGGAGAAAAACTAAAAACATTTCCCTTGCAAACAGAGACCAGACAAGGATGTACACTGTCACCCCTTCTATTCAATTTTGTAATGGAATTGCCTGCTAGGGCAGTACAACAAGAGAAGAGATCGTTAAACTGTTGCTATATGCAGATTGTATTATAGTACAGAACACCTCAAGGACTGAAAAAATCTAAAAATCTATTAGAGATTGTGGACCAATTTAGTAGAGTGTCAGGATGCAAAATCAATATCCAAAAAGTCAGTATGATTCCTCTACAGTAACCAAGAAAACTCAGAGAAGGAAACCAAGAAAGCAATACCTTTATAAGCCAACCACAAATTGAGATACTTGGGCATGAACGTAACTATTGACAAAAAAGACCTATATAAAGAAAACTAAAGAACTCTATTATTAAAGAAACAATAAAAGACCTAAAGAAAAGGAAAAATGTTCCATGTTCATGAATAGGAAGACTCAATATAGAGAAAATGGAAATCCTACCAAAAGCATTCTACATGTTGAAATGTAATCCAAATACAGGGACCAAATTAGTTTTTCAAGATCAAAAGTGAGATTGACATGTTTGTTTGGAGAGGAAAGAGATCCTGAATAAGAAAAGCATTTCTGAAAAATGAAAAGGAAGTGGGAGGCATAGTACTCCCTGACGTTAAAACTTACTGTTGTTGTTGTTAAGTGTTGTCGTGTTGCAGATGACTCATAGGGACCCTTTGAGCAAAAGACCTGAACATTTGTAAAACTTTCATCATTTCTCCATGTTCATAGAGTTTCTGGAGGCAAGCTATTTTGGAAGTGCATGCCACACCTGTTTCCAAGCTTGTTTTAATCAGGGAGCTCCACCAAACTCTGTCCACCATGGTAATCATTATCACATATGACACACTAGTGTCACAGTGTTTAGCATCACAGCAACCATGAGTTACCTCTGTACAGCAAATGGACAGACCAGTGCTTTACAACTTAGAAGAATGTTTGACCAAAAACAGTTAAAACCAGGCTCAAGGACTGTGGGCCCAAGGTCTCAAATGCATTTTTTAAATAGGAGGCCGAATATAATCAGCTCACAGCCAATGGCTAGTAAATATAGCACCCAAATTCTCACCAGAACCAGAGCTCAAACCTCTGTAGAATTGGGTTGCTTCAGAATACTCAACACCTGGATCCCAGTCCCATACTGGAGACCAAATGTGTTTTTAAATAGGAGGCAGAATACAATCAACTCACTGCCAATGGCCAGTAAATATTACACCCAAATTCTCACGTACAGAGATCAAACCTCTGTAGAATGAGACTGCTTCAAAATACTCAACACCTGAATTCCAGTCCAAAAACCTACTACACAGCTATAATAACCAAAACAGCATGGTACTGGTACAATGACAGACATATAGACTAATGGAACAGAATTGAGAACCCAGAGCTAGACCTAACTATTGATATTCTACAAGGAAATAAAACAAATCAAATGTGGAAATGATAACCTATTCAACAAATGGTGTTAGCAAAACTGCCCTGCTACAGAAAGCCAGAAGAGGATCCACATCTCATATCATACACAAAAATCAACTCAAGGTGGATAAGAGACTTGGGAGTAAAACCCCAAACCATAAAGTTCATCAGAGACAAACTTGGGTGAACCTTAGAAGGCCTAGCCTAGGTACAAAGAAGCTGCCAAATACAAACAGAAATCCACAACCTGGGGGGGATGAAACTGATGAATGACACCTTCTAAAGATTAAATCCCTGTTTGCATCATATAGTTTTTCCAACAAGGTGAAAAGAAAACTACCAATAGGGAGAAATCATTGGGTAATAACATCTCATACACGGCCTTTAATAACAAAAGTTTATAGAATAGTCTTAGACCTCCACAAGAAAAAGACAATAACAAAATAGGCAAAATATATGGGAAGACTATTCACAGATGCAGACATTTGGATGACCAGCAGACATACGAAGAGACATTCAAAATCACTGGCAATAAGAGAGGTACAAATCAAAACTGCAATGAATCCCAGTAGCTGTGGAAAGGTTTAGTAGGACAGTAAGCAATAAATGTTGTAGAGAATGTGGAGAGGTGGGAACTTCATTCAGTGTTGGTGGGATTATAAAATAATACAATCACTATGAAAGGCAGTTTGGTGTTTCCTCAAAGAATTGAACTTAGAAACTCCATATGAACCAGCTATGTATTACCAGGAAAATATCCAAGGGAAATTAGAACTTAGACAAACAGAGATGTGTACACTAACATTCATAGCAGTGTAATTCACCATTTTAAGAAATGGAAACAGCCTGAATGTCCAACCACAGCTGAATAAATTGAAAAATTGTGGTACATTCACACAATGGAATATCATGCAGCGCTCAGGAGTAAAGATTTTGAAAAATCTACATAACTTGGAAGAGACTGTAGAGTCATACTGAGTGAACTAAGTCCATCTAGTAAGGATAAATACTACATAAGACCACTATCGTAAAAATAAAAGAATAACTAGTAAAACATGTATAGAGAACCAAGGGAAGAAAGGTGGGAGCCGAGGGGTGAGGATAGGTAGGGGTGAAATCACAGATTTAACTCTTTGGTGTGTGGAGGGAAGGCTAAAGAAATGAGAAAGGTCTGAATAAACAGAGTAATGATGGGCATAGTTGAATAGTTTTTAATTTTATAAAACATAATGAATAGGAATGATTGTACAAAACACAATGTCAGTGAAGAATAGTATGAAATAAATTGTATACTAACTCTGTAAACAAA
>NW_006399886.1:1504024-1508394 GCF_000299155.1 Elephantulus edwardii | reverse complement strand
AATAAATTAAACAAAATTTAATACTTTTCTATTTGCACCCTCATTTCTGTCACCACATCCATGCTTTCTGCCTACTGTCTTCTTCCCTGTTCCCAGCTTTTGTCTTCCAGTCACCCATTATTATTAATGAGTGGTGAAGAAAAAAGTAATGAACAATGCTTTGAGTTTATAGAATGCTTTGTTTTCCTGATCTACTACATATATTCATGAAATTCCAGAATTTATATAATTCTTATTTAGTATGTGAGCTTCATGTCATTATAAATAAAGATTTATCAAGACCAAACTATAAGATATAGTTTATTTTGCTGTTTTTGCTTGTCTTTTAACTTCTAACACACAAATAGTCTTCAATCTTAAAAGGAACCTAAGCCTTTCTGACCTTTACATAGGAGCTTTGTAGAAAAGTAGTATTTTATATTTGTTGCTCACTTTTTCCTCCATATTAAAATCAGTTTTCTCAAGAGTAAAATTTCTTCCCTCCCTAAATTAACATTTGTCATCAAATATTTATTAATGTATGTTTTACAAAATGACTTGTGTCTGATAGAAAATGAAATTTTTGAATGTTCACACATTTTATAATATTTATTGGAAGCCTATAATGTTCTATTATGCTACATTACAGAAATTTTTTACAAAGTGTTTCAGCTTCTATAGGCAAGACAGAAAAATATCGCCATGTAAAAACAATCAGTAAGTAACTAATTTAACTACTGGATTGATGAGGTAACTCACACAGTGAGTTTGCATATGGCAGATTCTGATAATGGTACAAGACAGGGCAAGGTTCAGATCTGTTGATCATAAAGTCACTATGAGTCATAACTGACTTGATAGTATAAAAAACAAGTACAATCTCACATCAAAAAAATGTAAATAAAACATACTATAGTGTGTTAGAAAATCACTATTTGGGCTTGAGGAACAGTTTTAAATTTAGATAATCGGGTGGCAGATGCTCTCTAGGGAAAGATTATTTATCATAACACTTGAATAATAATACTAGCAATGATAATACTAGCAGCTGAAATGAAATGAATACTCACAATATGGCCAGTGTTATAATGTCACTCTACCAAAAGAACAAGAATGTTGTTATTGTTATGCTATGTCACGTTAGAACAGATTCATAGTTGACCCTCTAGCAGGTTTCAGAGATTATAAACTCTACGTATTTTCATCTTTATCCTGAAAAGCAGCTGGTGGATTATATCTATGTGCCTTTGCATTGGCACACAACTCCTTACTAATTGGCCACCAAAGTTCCCTAAAAATAAGAATATACCAAAGCAAAACAATCTACATTGCAATAGTCCTGAAGTAGAATAAAGTTCAGTGTATTCTTTGTAAGTTCAGGGGATAAATAATAAAAGATGAATTAAATAAAGATGAAGAAGATAAGTAGGAAAACTATGAAAGGATAAAGGTGTAGACGTAGCTAGGGCTCAGGTCACAGAGGACCTCTAAAGACCATTAGAAGGAGTTAAGTTCTATTGTAAGTGAAATGGAACACTCTTGAACAATTATAAGCAAGACAATAATATTCAAATATTCTCTTTACATAGGCTATAATGTGGAAAAAATGGGGAAAATGTACATGGTAAAGAGCAAGGAGGTTAGTATATAACTGTGACAGAGACAAGGGTGACTAGAGTTGCTGCAGTCTGGTAACAGAGATGAGAAGTGATCAAATTTTAGTCAAATTTTTTTTAAATAAGAGTTAATATACTTGATAATAGTTTTATTTTATTTTATTATTTTTTAAAGAGGAAAGGTTTTATTTTACATCTGAGCAGGAACAAGATTATTGTACAGAAATTATCACACTCCCTGAACCACTTTGTCCTGGGCTTTCTTTTCTTTTTTTTTTTAAATATATTTTATTTTATATTCGTTTGCTTTCAACGTTCATATACATTGTATTTCTAAAGATATTAAAGTTAGAAAGATTCACTTAAGTTAAGTGAATAACGATTATTCCTATTCCTGACAGAGGGAAGATGTAGATTTACTTTGAAATAACATATTGGAAAGAAACTCAGTCACTCCAGAAAATAATTTTCTCTTGAGAGTATGTTTACCTTACCTAAAATGCTGTTTTGCTACTTACATAGGTCTTATATAAATCTCATCTTTCTCCACATTTTAAGAGAGTAATATTTCTGACCACTTTCAATTTTAATAGATAATATTTGTTAATTATATATCTGATTACTAATGAATGTTTACAGTTCTATTTTGGTTTTGGTTTTTCTCATTGTGAATTGTGTCACATTGGTAAATAAATGCCCAAAAAGCTTTACTCCATCTATATTATTAACTTTGATTCTATTTTGAGGAGCGAACTCTTTTATTATTGTATTTTGAATGCCTTCTAACTTGACAAGCTCATCTTCCAAGACTTTTTCAAACAATGTTTTGCTGTTGCTTTTAATCTTTTCCAGTTGTTTCAGAAGTAGGTCACTGAAATTTTCTTCCAAGTCTGTCTTAGTCTCTACTGAAGTGGATCCGTGATAGATGACCATAGTGGTACTTGAGATGTCGGCAGAGTATCTCCTAGCATTACAGCAACATGCCAGGCCACTGAGTGTGACAAAATGACAAGTATGTTGTGCCAGACAAGTTGTGATTTGTTTTGTGGGTGTTTTTTTTTTGTTTGTTTTTAATCTTTAAATTAATTGCACACTTGATCCATTGTTCATTTGATCATTGCTTTTCTCCCATCTATTTAAAAAATCTCAGGTCTTCAATATGGAATTTCCCTTAAGTTATTGTGTGATACATTGGTGAAGAAAGAGTAAGGCCAGTGAGATGAACGAGTTTGACCACTATAAACTCTACAAAGGGGGAACTGTCCACATAAACAATATCCACAGTATAAAACTGGTCTCAAGTTAAGGTCAGACATAGTCTTTCACATTGTTGTTGCACCTACTTCTACTTCTACTAATAACTGAGTGTGATATTTATTGTCAACTGGTTAATAGACTTGACTTTACTCACAGGTATGGAATTTATTCAGGAATGAGAAGGGCAGGTGGGGAAAGAAAAGATAACACACAGTGAAAGTCCAGATTTAGTGAGGAGGTGTCCCAAGACAGGTTAACAGATAGACACAATTCTTTAATTAGTTCAGACAGCCTCTCAGTAAAAAAGTGGAAGTCGAGGAAAATGAAAAGGGAAATAAGTGACAGTCCAGGTTTAGTCCAACAACACAAATTCAAAAAAGTCTCTTATTTCCTCAATTGTTCAACAAGCTTTGTCTCATTACAGTCACAAGTCAGATCATCCTTTAATTGTCCCATAAACAAATTCCTAAGCTCTACCTCCAGGGCTCCATCAGACAACGCCTTACATCAATCTCTCTCCAGCCTGGTTAGATTTCTTTTGGTGATGTTGTTGAAGACATTGATCAACGGTCAACCATGTTTGCTCAGTTGAGGCAACTGAAGACTGTGGCCACAGAGAATGTGAAGGCAATAAATAGAAAAGCCTTTTTCAAAAGTCCTAACACCAGAAATGTGATAAGCACATATTAAATAATCTGCATTATGTGTTGTGGAAATAATTGTGGAGAAATAAAAATAGTTTCATGTTCCAAGTGTTTAAGTTCCAAAGAAAGTAGTTGAACATTCTGAATCAGACTAATTCCTTAGTAATATTTCAGTTTACTTAAAATGTAACATATTTTCTCTGTAATTATTAGATTAGATGAATGCCAATGTTGTGATTGTTAAGGCTGTATGTAAATTTATATGTCTATGATTCTTTGATTTGGCATTTAATATGTTGTCATTTTCTTTATGATACCCTTGATACCAGCAACCATGAGATTAGGAGACATATCGCACTGGGAAAGTCTATAGTCTCTGGGACCTCTCCAAATTATTGAGGTCTAATGATGTCAGTTTGAGGACTAAGGTCCATGATTCAAGCCATGCTTTTTTCATTCACTTTTTATGCATCTGAGAGCTGGACAATAACTAAAGATAACAGAAGAATTTATGTCTTTGAGCTATGGTCTAGGAAAAGAGAACTGACTATCCTGTGGACTTCCAAAAGAACAAAGAGATATATCTTGGAGAAGGTTCAGCGAGAATATTCCTAGGAGGCAAACAAAAACTTTATCTCACATACTTTGGTCATGTTATTAGGGGAAACTATTCTCCAGACAGAGACACTATGTTTGGAAAGGTGGAGGTGTAGTTCTGACCCACTGATCTGGGATTTGTCAAACTAAGCCAATGAAATTAAGTATCTCTGTTTACACATAGATACACACACACATGGTGATAGATAGATAGATAGATAGATAGATAGATAGATAGATAGATAGATGATAGATAGATAATAGATAGATAGATGAT
>NW_006399886.1:1467826-1503534 GCF_000299155.1 Elephantulus edwardii | reverse complement strand
ATAAATATAAAGTTGGCATAGATCATAGGGTCTTGTGCTTTTTAAAAAAATGCAAGGGCCACATAAGGATATATCTGACTTTTGCCAACTTCACAAAGGGGAACTGCCTCTGGCACCAATGTCAACAACAAAAAACTAATTACTCTGAGGTCAGATATGTCCACACTCCATGTCTCTTTCTACTTATCCCAACACCTATCCTACTATTTTACTGGGTCCAACATATGCTGCAATTTCTCACAGACCCACATTAGGGAATTCAAAAGGCAATTAATTCATATTAATAATACAATACAATCATTCAGTCAGTGTAGTTGCTGCCAAGTACTCACAGGCACCTCAGCTTTTAGCCTCACAGATTTTGGGTGGTCCTACCAATTATGGCTTTCCCCCAGGTCCTCCAAGAAACTTGGTTAAAAGTCTCTCAGCTCTGCTTCAATGGCACAGCAGTCCCAAGGTCCTCTCCATATCATGTCATGTCTCTGGTTCTCCTCTGCAGCTTCTATGGCAACAGACCACCTAAGCTCTGGTCTGACTGACACAAGAGTCTCTGGCCACTAAAGATGTGTTATGCTCTCTTGCTTATTCTCTGCTGGTCATGAAGTTTTCAAATTCTGCTGGTGGATCTGTTCAAATTAATGGCAAGACTAGCCCGTTCCCTGTGGACAAGCTAGCACATCCTATGCCTCCCCAAGCACATGGCAAAGTCATTTAATGGCTAGGGAAGCCATTTTAAAAAATAAACTCTTAACAGCTGCTAACCCAAAGGTGGTTTGAATACTCTCTGGTGGTTTGAATACACCAGTGATTCGGGGGTGGGAAGATGATCAGTCTCCTCCTGTGTGATTTACAGCCTCTGAAAATACACTCAAGAGTAAAATATGGGTGGCTTCTATCTCCACAGGAATAAGATAATGTCCATGATGATGAATTTCATAATGAAAAATATAGTGTTTTTGAAACTATTTTTGTAATGTTACAATTTTCACTCTAGCTTCTGTGCTAAGATGGAATAGGAAGAAATATCAGGCAATATATTTTAAAAGTCAACCTATAAAACTCCCTCTAATAGTAATGTTCTAATTAACAACTGGACATGATAATGGCTCAGGACAACACAATATTTTGTGCCTCTGGATATGGCACAACCATGCATCAAGGTACATCTGACACCATAGTGGCTAACAGCAATCATTATTTTTTCCCTAATTTTTTAAAATGTATTTATTTTTTATGGTCGCTATGAGTTGTGAGCGACTTGATGGCACATAACAACAACACAACAACATACTTGTAGGAAGCCAAATTTCATATTCAATATTTATAATAAACCAAATGAGGTGAGGTGGATAAAAGCTGGAATTCACCCTGAAGCTCTAATGCATCCTTAAATGTTTACAGGGGTAGACACTAAGGGGATCCTTCAGCATTTACAGGATTCTTGTATTTGCTAACCCCTCCCTCCTGAGTCATGAATAAGATGAATTAGGTTTTCAATAGAAAGAGCTTCATTTGCATTGAATTCTCTTTGTGATTTGCTCCCTGGCAATTTTCAACAAAGTCACAGGGAAGCAGAGATCAGAGCTTCAGTTCACTTCAGTTGTTCAAGAACTGTTCACCTCCTGCTTTGCCTCTTTATTACTTCTTGGTGTTCTGTCCCGTTATTAATACTTATTAATGTAAGGTATAGAAGGCGCAGAGAACCGGGCGAGGTCAAACAAAAGAGTTTATTAGTGGCTCTCGGGGCAGATTTACTGTCTGAGACCAGAGAAAGGCAGGGTCAGGCAGTAACGTTACCAGTGAGGAAGAGTTACAGGTTAAACTTTATAGGTAGGGCTCAGGGGTAGGGAGGTCAAACTGGTGGTCAGTTCTCATGGAGAAAGTTGATTAGATGCCCTTTTGTTAGTTTCTAATGACGGAGCTGCTCAGTCACGCAAGATGTGGTTGATGGCTGGGTTTCCTTCTGATTGGCCACAGTGTCTTACACCAGGTAGATTGGGATGGGGATGTCCCTTAGAAGGTGGAGTCAGCACAGACTTTGCCCAGTCCCCAAGCTGACCTTTCATTTAATATACTTTACCCTTGGTCTGCAGCATATACTGGTTTACATACAAATCATAGCAATAATTCTTGTGATGAGATAAATTATATTCCTGTAAAAAATACAAGCAGTACATTTTTTCAGAGTTTATTTCATTATTACAAGAGGGGCTCTAGTTTGCAAATCCTAGTAAGGATCCTAAAACTTTTTTGTTGTCCATAGTAGCCAAAACACTTTTATGTGGTAGAATTAAAAGGGGCAGAAGTAGAATTAAAAGGTGCAGAAAGAACAATAAGTCAGCTATATCATGTAAAATGTGCACTTTATTATTGTTTGTTGTTGCTGTTCTTAGGTCCCTTAAACTAAGTATGACGACTCATAGTGACCCTATGAACAAAAGATCTGAACCCATTCTATCCTATAGCATCCTCACACTTCCTGTCACACAAGAACCTATTGTGGCAGTCACTGTGTCAATCCATGTGGCTAAGGGTCTTCCTCTCCTTTGCCAATGCTCCACCCTTCCCAGTATCATGTCCTTCTCCAAGGAATAGCAACATGCCCAAAATATTTAAGGTAAAACCTCATCATTATTGCCTCTAAAGAGGACTCCAGCTGCACCTTATCTGAGATGTATTTGTTAGAAAAGCAAAATGGCCAAACTCACTCTGCATTGCTTAAGCTGAAAGAACTGAAGAACAAATCCAAGCCTCACATTGTAATGCTTAAAGATGCTATGGGCATAATATTCCCCATATTAAGGATGCTATGGTCATAATGTTGCAATACTTAAGGATGCTATGGGCAGAATTATCCAGGAAGCATTAAAAGAAGATTAAAGGAGTACATAGTGGTGCTGTACCAAAAATAATTCACTTACACAAAAGAATACAACGAAACAACATATGATCAAGAGGGTAGGGTGATAAAGGAGGAAGTTCAAGCTGCTCTGAAGGACTGGAAAAGAACAAGACCTCAGGAATTGATAGAATATCAATTGATATATTTCAATAGCCAGATGCTGCCCTAGACATACCAAATTGTTCCAGTAAGTCTGCAGGGCAATTATCTGGTCAATTGACTGGAAGAGATCCATATTTATTGCCATTCAAAAAAAAAAAAGGTGACCTTACAGAATGTGGAAATTATGGAACAATGTCACTGATATCCTATGCAAGCAAAATTCTGCTGAAGATTATAAAAAAAATGATTGAAACAGTATAACTGACTTAGAACTACTGAAAATGCAGACCAGATTTCGAAGAGGCTATGGCACCAGAGACATTATTGCCAATATCAGATGGATCTTGGCTGAAAGCAAACAGTACCAGAAGATTGTCTGTTTCATTGTGCAAAGGCATTTATTTGACTGTGTGAATCACTACAAATTGTGGCTAACCTTGTTGAAAATGAAGATCCCAGAAACTTGATTGTGCTTTTGTGAAACCTATATTTGGGGCAGGAAGCAGTGATCAGAACAGAGCAAGGAAACACTGCATGGTTCAAAATCAGGAAAGGACTGAGTCTAGGATGCATCCTGCCTCCATACTTTTCCAATCTATATGTGGAACAGATCATTCAGGAAGCTGGACTTTAAGAGGAGGAATGTGACATCGGTATGGAAGAAGACTCATGAACACCCTACATTATACATACAGGTGACACAACCTTGCCTGCAGAAACTGAGGAGGACCTAAAACATTTACTGCAAAAGATTAAGAAATGGAGTCTTCAATATGAATTGAATCACAACATCAAGAAGACAAAGAGTCTCACCAATGAGCCAATTAGCAGCACCATTATAGATAGAGAAGAGATTGGGATAATTAACAATTTCAGCTACTAGACTCCACAGTCAATAGCACTCTTGGAACCAGCACTCAAGAAATCAAAAAAGGAATTGCTCTGGGCAGGCTACTGTTAGGATCCTCTCAGATACGCTGAAGAGCAACAATGTCAGTCTGGAGACTAAGATAAGCCTTATACAGGCCATGTTCTTTGCAATCACTTGTTATGCATCAGATAGCTGGACAATGAACACAGATGACAGAAGAAGAATTGATGACTCTGAATTGTGTTTCTGAAAAAGACAACTGAACATACCATGGACTGCCGAGAGAACAAGCAGGTGTATTCTGGAGAGAGAGAAACCAATAAATCCTTGGAGGCAAGGATTTTGAAGCTCTAGCTCATATACGTTGGGCATGTGGCTAGGAGGGACCAGTCCCTGGAGAAGGACAGATGGAGTGGGAGGGACAGGGCAGGAAAATAAGACCCCAGATGAGGTGGATTGGCACATGGGATAATGAGGGTAGGTGTTTCAGAGGCAGTGAGACTGGCTCAGGATAGAGCAGAGTTCAGAGTTATTGTACAAAGGATCATTATGAGTCACAGGTGACTTGATGGCACATAACAGCAACAATTATATAATAACTGTAATTATAAAAGAAATTATCTTTTAATATAAGCAGATAAACAGCTATTTATAAAATGCAATGTTAATGTTAAGTTCTAAGAAATCTTATTTGACAAATATTATCCTTTTATAGTAGAAAAATATTAAAAATAATAAAAAAGGATTTAGCTACATAATAAGCCAAGTACTTATGCTTGATATGGAATGTGCAGTTTGGGGAGTCTTCCCAGAATAAGACCTAATAACAACTTTTATTAAAATACCACAAAAGAAAAACTCATACTATATTATAGGATAAGAACAGTTATAATGAAAGAGATCAGATGAAAATATAATTATGTCCTTTGTGAACTTATGTATAATATAAAATATATAAAAAATAAATATAAACCCCCATTACCTGCGAGATCATGTTTTCTTTTTATGAAAGAGCAAACTTAAAATCAAAATTTACTCTACCTGTTGAAATAATGAAAAGAAGGTGGACTTAACCTGATAGATGGATTCATTGATTTGTCAAATGCAAAATCAATAAATATGAAACACCTTGTTATTGTGGACTATCAAGTTGGACCTGACCGAACACTGAACCTCTAGTGAGTTTTCTGAAGCAGTAAATTGTATGATTGGACACTGCCCATGTTTTTCAAGGAGAAGCTACTAGATTAAAAATGTGTGTCCTTGAGATTCCAGTGTAACTTCTTACCACTAGGCTATCAGAGTTCTACTAGCAAATAAAGTTGAAATTCCATCAAATCTTGTTAAATACCACATGACATCGGGAGGATATATATATATATATATACCCACACACACACAATGTAGCAGTTGCAACCCTGCTTGCTGAAACTGAGGAGGACCTCATGCACTTGCTGCGAAGGGTCAAGGACAGCAGCCTTCAGTATGGACTAAGGCTCAATGTCAAGAAGACAAAGATTCTCACCACTGGACCAATTGGCAGTGTCAGGATGGATGGCGAAGAGATTGAGAGTGTTCACAGCTTCAGTTTGCTCGGCTCCACAGTCAACACTCTTGGCACCAGCAGTCAGGAAATCAAAAAGTGTATCGCGATGGGAAAGTCTGCTGTTAGGGACCTCTCTAAAGTACTCAGGAGCAACGGTGTCTCTCTGGAGACTAAGGTGTGCCTGATACAGGCTATGGTCTTTGCAATCGCTTGTTATGCATCCGAGAGTTGGACAATGACTAGGGAGGAAAGAAGGAGAGTTGATGTTCTTGAGCTGTGGTGCTGGAGAAGGGTACTGAATGTACCATGAACTGCCAGGAAAACAAACAGATTCATCTTAGAGAGGATTAAACCAAGCTACTCCTTGGAGGCAAGGAATCTGGGGCTTCGTCTGACATACTTTGGACATGTTGCCAGGAGGGACAGGTCCTTGGAGAGGGACATCATGCTTGGGACGGTAGAGGGACAGCGCAGGAGGGGAAGACCCTCTATGAGATGGATTGATTCGGTGACTGGGGTAATCGGGATGGGCGTGTCAGAGGCAGTGCGGTTGGCGCAGGATAGAGCAGGGTTTAAGGCTGTTGTGCTTAGGGTCGCTATAAGTTGCAAACGACTGGATGGCACATAACAACAACAACAAATATTTTAACTTTCTGAAGCGAGAAAAGATACATGATTTTAATATTTGTGGCAAGTATTTTAAAGCAATCACTCTAAAACTAGCCAATTTTTAGGTCCATACATTTTCAGTCTCTATTCAGAACAGATTTATCTGAGAGTCTGGGCTCTACGAGGAGAAATGTGGAATCAAGATTGGAGGTAGATTCAAGCCTGCTTGCTGAAACTGAGAAAGACCTGAAGTGCTTGCTGCAGAATGAAGGTCAAAGACTGCAGCCTTCAATATGAATTGAAGCTCAACATCAAGAAAACAAAGGTTCTCACCACTGGGCTGATTTGCAGCATCATGATGAATGGTGAAGAAATTGAGATTGTCAATAGCTTTCGTTTGCTTGGCTCTACAATCAATATTCTTGGTACCAGCAACTGCTGTGAGAGACCTCTCCAAAGTACTGAGGAGCAGCGATGTCAGTCTGGAAACTAAGGTGCACCTTATACAGGCCATGATATTTGCAATAACTTGCTATGTATCAGAAAGCTGGACAATGACTAGGAATAATAGAAGAATTAATGTATTTGAGCTGTGGTGCTGGAGAAGAGTATTGAATATCCTACAGACCGTTAAGAGAATAAACAAGTTTGTCCTGGAGAGGGTTAAAACAGGGTGTTCTTTGGAGGCAAGAATGCTGAAGCTCCGTCTGACATACTTTGGACATGTTGTAAGGCAGGATCAGTCCTTGGAGAGGGGCTTCATGCTTGGGAGAGTGGAGGTACAGCACAAGAGAGGAAGACCCTTGATGAGATGATTGATTCCATCACTGGGGTAATGGGAATAGGTATGCCGGAGACAGTAAGATTAGCACAGGGTAGAGCAGGGTTCAGGCCTGTTGTTTATAGGGTCACTTTGAGTTGCAGGTCACTCGACAGCACATAACAACAACAACCACCTTAAATGATAGAGCTTTGATAATGTAGTCCATAATCAGTGGTGCTGGTAACCCAAAGCTAATGCCTACTGGCAATGTGAATTCCTCAGAGGCTCAGTAAAAGACAGATGAGCAATCTCCTTCCCTACAAATCTACAGGATGGTCAACTATGTCTCTGTTCCAACTTGACAACAATGAGAATGAGAGAGATACTATATGAGTATGGCAAAGAGAAAGTAAGATGATGATTAGAAATCACTCAGCCAATTTCCTTAAACAAATACCTAATAATAAATGGTAATTTATATTTCCTGATTAATTAATGGCTCAGAACCAAAGCCAGATTGTTTTGCCATAAAATCCATAATTTCTCTATAATCTTGGTAAAAAACCAAACCACCACAACAACAACAAAACCCAAAACAGGAAAAACATTGGTTCTGTAGCCTGGGGCTATTTAATGTAGTCTCGTTATCAGGTTGAACTAGAATCGAGATAGCCTGCCTTCTTCATTAATCCATTTACTTACCTTGCTATCATTACATATTGCACTTTCTTTGCTTACAAAGCATATACAAGAATGATTATTAGAATCTTTAATTCAACAATAAACAACTTAAAATAAGCTTTAACAAGAATATAATTTAGGGGGAAAGTGCTGCTGAATGCATGCTATTAGGAGATATCAAGTTGTTTTCCACCCATCTCACCCTACAGAACATAGTAGAACTGTCCCTTAAGGCTTCCTTGGGCTGTAATCTTTATGCGAGCGGATCACCCAGTCTATTCTACTAAAGAGCAAACGGTGGGTTCAAACTTTGTAACTAGCAGTTAATTGATTTAGCAGAAGAGCACTTAACTATTGTGCCCCTACATATAGAGACTTGGCCCCTAGAGCTCTCTCTTTGCACTCAAGTTCTAATAATCCAACAATCCGATCATGTACTTCTTTGTGAGTATATAGAATAAACTTAGACCTTCCTGAATTACTGGTTCTGGAGACAAAATTGGAATAGCTTTCATGAAGATTAAATTGATAATATTAATGAAAACTTTACTTTAAAATATTCTTTGAAATATTATTTTGGGACTGCTCAGGATTGCAGCATTATTTGTAATATCACATAAGCAACAATAAAGGAGAGATTACATGAAATATGCATTAACAATATAATAGACTATAAGGCAGCTGTATATTAAAAGAGAAGGTGTACAATAGTGACAGGAACGTTTCTCCAAAGTACAACTCATATCTATATGATGATCTTTTCCAGACAAATATAGACAAAGAATCTTTGTTGACAAATTTACAAAATGAAGGCTACATAAGTGTTGTTGTTGTTAAGGGCCATGGAGTACAACTCATAGCTATCCTAGGAACAACCTAACGCTATCCTATGCCCTCCCATCATCATAAGTCTGACACACTCAAGTCCGTCACCACAGTCGTCATGTCAGTCCACCTCATTGAGGGTCTTCCTCTCTTTCTCTGCCCCTCTATCTTTCCAAGCTTGATATTCTTCTCTAATGAAAAACCTGTCCTAGAAATATGCCCACAGTTTGTGAGGTGAAGCTTCCTCATGTTTGTCTTTAAGGATCACTCTGGCGGCACCTCCTATAAGATATATCTACTTGTTCTTTTGCTAGACCATGGTATCTTCAGCACTCTTTTCCAATACTACAGTTCAAAGGCATCAATTCTTCTTATGCAATTGTTAGTTATTGTCCAATTTTCAGATGCATAGCAAGTGACTGAAATGACCATGGCCTGAATCAGGTATGCTCATTCTTCACACTGACATCATTACTCTTCAAAAATTTCATAAGGTCCCTGACTACAGAAATCCCCAGTGCAATATGTCTCCTGATCTCCTCACTACTGTACCAAGTGTATTGATTGTGGATCCAAGTAAAATTAAGTTGACAGTCTCAATCATTTCTCCATATATCATGATGTTGTCTGTCAGTCCAGTGATGGGGATTTTTGTTTCTTGATATTGAGATACAATACATATTGAAAAATGCTGCATTTAACCTTTTACAGCAAGTGCTTCAAAATTATTTATGAGTCTTCCTTGTACTCTGATGTCACTTTCTTCTTCAGAGAGTACAGGTTCTTTAATAATTTGTTCAGCATACAAATTGAATAGGCATGGAGAAAGGTTACAACCCTGATACATAAAATTTCCTAATTTTAAACCATGTTGTATTTCCTTGTTCTGTTCCCACAATAACCTCTTAGATTAGATATATGTTTCATATAAGCACATTAATTGTCCTGGCTTCCTAGTCTCAATGTTAGCCATAATTTGTTATGATATATGCAGTCAAATACCTTTTCATAGACAATAAAGCACAAATAGACATTTTTCTGGCATTCTTCGTTTTCAGCCAGGATCTATATCACATCAGCCATGAGATGCCTGGAGTCATGCCTCTTCTAAATCCAGTTTGAGTGTCTGCCAGTTCTCTGTCTATATATTGTTCTAGTAATTTTTGAATGATCCTCAGTAGTGTTTTGCTTGCATGTAATATTAATGTTATTGTTAAAAAATTTCTACATTCTGTTGGATTACCTTCTTGGGAATGGAAACAAACATTGACATCTTCCAATCAGTTGACCAGGTAGCTGTCCTCCAAATTTGCTGACATAGACTGATAAGCATACCCAGGACATATAGGACATAGGGGACAATAGGAATTATATCAATAAGAGATAAATGTCACTATAGATTTTTTTATATTTTATACCAATTTGGAATAAAATGTTTTGAAAAAGTACTTTCAGCTACTTCTAGAGAGTGAATTCTAAGAAGAAAAGCAAGAATCAAAGAGATCAATTTAAAAATTATTTAAAGACTCCAGTTGACAGATGGTAGACTGAATTCCAGATATAATTAAAAGGAAAAGCAGAAATTATTTGATAATAAGTGAACATGAGTTATGAAATGAAGGGAGAAGGCGAAGAATCCAAGGCAAATTAAATCACAGAAAACTCTAGAGAAAAAAAACTAGAGAAGAAGGTGTCCTCATATTCACATAGATATTTCCACACCTACTTACTTATACAACTAGTGTTAATATATAAACATCTCCTAACTTTGTAGGTTTAAATTTGTAACCTCACCAAAGCATTGCCTTTTCCAAAGAAGTAGAATGAAGACCATTATATAGGACTATGGGTCAGACAATCAATTACTCATATGGGAGTTCAAATTGAGGCTGAAGAAAATTAAAACAAGTCCACAGAAACCAAGATAAGATCTTGAATCAACCCCATGTTTGAGACATTTAATACCAATGATCAAAGACCAGATGGGTTGTGGGATAATATTAAGGACATCATTCTTGAAGAAATCAAAAGGTCATTATCAAAATTGATGAGGAAGAAAAAATAAAAATGGATGTCATAAGAGACTCTAAAAATTGTACTGGAGCATCGAGAAGCCAAGACAAAAGGAAAATTTGTGAGGGAAAAAAAGAGAAAGGGAAACATGTCAAAGTGAAAGAGCTAAACAGATGATTTCAAAGGATACCTCGGGAGGACAAAGCAAAGTATAATGGAATGTGCAGATAGCAGTAATAGGGAAATAAAAAGGGAAGAATTCACTCTGCATTTCTCAAGCTGAGAGGACTGAAAAACAAATGTAGGCTTCTTGTCACAATATTGAAAGATGCTATGTGCAATATATTAAATGACCCAGAAAGCATCAAAAGCAAGTGGAGGGAATACACAAGAATCACTATATCAGAAAGAACTGATTGACACGGAAACATTTTAGGAAGTACCCTATGAACAGGTACAAAACCTATTCACCATGGAAAACCCTTATGGCATTTGACACCCCAGTAGCAAAGCTTTCAGTATCACAGCAACTCACAAGTTTTCTCAGTACAGCAATGTGAGAGGCAAGTGCTGTACCAATTAGAACAAAAGTCTCCCCAAATACAAGAGAAAGGGAATACTGCATGTTTTAAAATCAAGAGCATCGTGCCTCAGAGGTGTGTCCTTTCACCATATATATCAATCTGTACGCTGAACAAATCATTTGAGAAGGTGGAGTTTATGAAGAATGTAGCTTCACGAATGGGGAAAGATCCATTAACAATCTGCATCATACAGATGACATAACCTTGCTTCCTGAAAGTGAAGAGAACTTAAAATGCTTGCTAAGAAAATAAAGACTACAGTCTTCAATATTATTTCTTAACATAAAGAAGACAAATCTTCCTCACTGGCCAACAGGCAACATCATAGAGAGAATACTGAAGTCATCAACTATTTTGTCTTGCTTGATCATTATTAACATCGATATGTCACCAGCAGTCAAGAAATCAAAAGACCTATTGCAATGGATAAATCCACTATGAAGGATAACTTCAAGGTGTAAAGAAGGAATGATATCAGTTTCAGTATTAAGGTGCATCTGATTCAATCCATGGTCTTTTTACTTATTTGTCAAGAATTTTAAAGTTTCACAATGGCTGAGGATGACAGAAGAAAAATTGATCCTATTGAGATGTGGTTTTGGAGAGGAGTACTAAACGTCCCATGGACTGCCAGAAGAACAAAAAAATATATGTTGAAGAAATTGAAACCAGAGTAAACCTTGGAGACAAAGAACCTCACATATTTTGGAAAGGCAGTGAAAGAAAGGAACATCCTCAGTGAGATAGATTGACGCAGTGAGTATAATAACAATGGGCTCAAATGTATCAGAGATGATGTGGATAGCATGGAACAGACCAAGGTTCAGATCTTTTGCTCTTAGGGTCATTATGAGTCCTAGTTGACTGGACCACCTAACAATAACAACAACCTGATTCCTAAAACCAGTAAGATTAGTCTAAAAGAATTTCATGTAGCTACATATTAAGGAAAGGTTTTGTCAAATGTCAAGTATGTTAAAGGTAATTAAAGTTTTCAGGGTTTTTTAAAACTCATGGTTATTAAATTGAGTCTGAAGCCACCATAGTAACCAAAGTATGTACAACAAACCTCATGTGACAACATTACTTAAGGCTTCCAAGCAAGGTCCATAAGTAAAATTTCTTCAAATAAAATCCAATCCTTTTGGAGCTTTCTGGAATAAAAATTGTCTCCAGAGACTGACAATTGGGAGTGGACCAGGAGCAGTCCATCTTAGCAAATTCTACATCAGTCAACTGCCACATTTTAATGAAAATTCACACTTTCAGTTTTATGTACAGTTCATTTCCTTCTTTTTTATTTATATAGGAAAATATTAAGCTAAGAAATTTATGAACTATCCAGAAATACTTCATATTGACCTCTTCTGCCAAACATAAAGAAATATAAATATTTGCTTCTTTATTTAGCAGGTTCTGATTTCCAGAATTAAGTGTTTAGTATGTTATAAAAAATTTGAAGTGGTATTAATTTTTAATTTATTGTTGTCATTATATTTACCTTTGTGATAAACTAAACAGCTTTAAGCTTAAATTGTATCTACCGGGGCTTCGTCTGACATACTTTGGACATGTTGCAAGGAGAGACAGGTTTTTGGAGAGGGATATTATGCTGGGTAGAGCAGAAGGACTGCGCAGGAGGAGAAGACCCTCTACGAGGTGGATTGATTCAGTGACTGGGGTACTCGGGATGGGTGTGTCAGAGGCAATGCGATTGGCACAGGATAGAGCACGGTTTAGGGCTGTTGTACATAGGGTCGCTATGAGTCGCAAACGACTCGACGGCACTTAACAACAACAACAACAACCTTATAATTAAATATTTTTTCTAATTATAATATTTTAAGTGCCATTTTGGGATTTATTACTAGTAAATTGCCAGTGGCTTTATGTATAAGAATATTATATTATTCCCTGATCCTGTGCCACTATGTTGATACATTTTGTCCATTGTGGCAGCTATTGTGTCATTCCATCTAATTGAGGGTCTTCCTTTTTTCCTGACCTTTCACTTTACCAAGAATAGTGTTCTCCTCCTGGGACTCTTGTTTCCTGATAACATTTCCAAGGTACTTAAAGGCAAGAATGCTACGGACAAAATATGGAATTGTCCTGGAAGCATTAAAAGAAGATTGTAGGAGTACAGTGTCACTGTACCGAAAATAATTGTCTAACATAGAACAATTTCAAGAACCAAAAAGAACTAGGAACATACATTTAACAATAGCATCTCTGACAAGGTTCTCATAATAAAAGTTTACAGAATATTCTTGGACCTCCAGAAGAAAAAGACTATTACCCAATTACAAGATAGGCAAAAAACATGGAAAGACTTTAAACAGAAGAAAAAATTCAGGTGGCCAACAGAAGAAATGCTCAAAAATCACTGGCAACAGAGAGATACAGATCAAAGTTCAGCTCTCAGATGCACCACAAGCAATTGAGAAGACCATGGCCTGGATTAACCACATATTGATTTCTACACTGACAATGTTGCTCTTTAGCACTCTGGATAGATTCTTGACAGAAGATTTTCCCTGTGCAATTCATCTTTTGATTTTCTGACTGTCGATTCCCAGAGTGTTGATTTGTTGAATGTGAATCAGGGCAAGATTAAATTATTAACAGCCTCAATCCTTTCTCCATCTGTCATGATGCTGTCTGTTGGCCTGGAGAGAGAATATATTTTAATTACTCGCTATGCATCTGAGAGCTGGACAATGAATAAGGATGACAGAAAAAGAACTGACACCTTTGAGCTGTGATGTTGGCGAAGAGCACTGAACATCAAATGGATAGCTAACAGAATGAACAGATGTTTGAAGGAAAGATTGACTTATTGTTCTGAGATTGAGGACACCGGAGGCTTCCCTAATAAACCTCATTATTGGTGAAAAACAAACAAACAAACAAACAAACACCCCACAAAACACGAAACAACAACAAAACAACAAAAAAAAGAAAAAAATCCACAATGAGAAATCCTTGAGAAGCCCAGTGGATTATCTTCAGACTGTCTTTCGATCCTTGGCATCCACACTGACTGTAGAGCTGGGTAACTGGCTTGAGATTTCTAATCTCCTCGGGGAACTGTGCGTTTGTGACCAGAAAGCTGGAAATCCCACTCTGGTGGAGGAGCCACAGGGAGCTGTAGATTTCGGGGTACATGATGGGCTCACCCACGAGGGACAAAGTGCAGTGTTTGATCTTTAGTCCCTCCTCAAAGGGCTGGGCTCTGACTCCAGCCACTCCTTCAAACTACTTAACCATGTTCTGATGGTTTCCAATAGCTTCCTTTAGGATCATTTCAGGCCATTCCATCTTCCACCATCATTCAGTGTCCACCAAATTGGTGTGGTGTCACCAGCAGAAGAGACAGGCTGTAATTTTTCTAAGAAAGCATTATACAGATTCAGTTTCCCACAGAGAAGATGTTACTGTCAAACATGGAGACATGAGACCTGGAGTTGGGAGAGGCCATTTCCCTTCTAATGCCTCAGCAGTTATTTCCAGAGCTTAAACTCACTTTCCTGATTATAAATGTTTTAGTTTTTTTCCCCCCTTCTCAGTATATTTTGAAAAGAAAATGGTTTGCATTTTGAGGGGACCACTATCATTATTAAAATTTAGCCAAAAGTTTTTAATTATAATTGTCAGACTTCTGGAATGTTGTTCATGAGACAATCCCAAAGGAAAGGCCAGCGGTCAAAATGTTGGACAGCTTCAAGTTGCTCTATCTCTTAGTAAATGTGTCCTTTTCCCTTTAAGATCAGAACTCCATCCCTTCTAACAGTCCTAACTTCACATCTCCTGAACACGGTTTAGGGTGTCATAATTATCAATTCCTTTTAAGTACTGCAACAAAGACTTTAAATTTCTTCTTTGGACCAACCTATTAGGAAACTATAATGCATCAAAGCTGCATAGATAGCCTCTTAATGAGTACAAACTACTGTGCAATTGACGCAGATTAGAATCCTCCTGTGAGAGGACTTGCCATATGACTGCTCTGACAAATTTGACACACCAACAAACTTTGAAACAAGGAGTTTGATTTTCCTTTTGTCAAGCAATTGGCTTTCAGGGCTCTCCTTTTGAAGGCCTCATCTCCCTTCACACTTGTTGCTCTGGCTGCTTTATCTAATCTCTTCTTTCAGTTTATTCTCATTGAAAACATTGGTAAAAATACTTAATAGCTTTTCAATTGAAAATTGAGAAGTTTTTTTAAATAAAAGATCTTGATCATCAAAATTGAACTAATAAAATAATCTTTTGTAAAGATGTGGAAAAGAAAAATTAAAAAAAAGTAAAACAAAAACAAACAAGGAGATATCATCTCACCCCAGTACCAGTGGCAAAGTTTAGTAAGGAAGCAAGCAATAAATGTTGGAGAGGGTGTGGATGGTGAGAACTCCCTCATATACTGTTGATGGGATTGTTAAATGGCACAACCACTCTGAAAGACAGTTTGGCATTTTTTCAAAAAATTGAACATAGAAACTGCATGTGATTCAGCTATTCCACTACTAGGAAAATATCCCAAGGAAATTAGAACTGAGGTACAAATGGAGATTTGTACACCAATGTTTATAACAGCATTATTCACCATCATAAGAACATGAAAACAGCCCAAATGTCAAATCAAACATATTGAGAAATTGTGGTACATTCACACAATGAAATACTATGCAGCATCCGAAAGCAACGATTTTGAAAAATATTGTGTAACTTGGGAAAAGCTGGAGAGCATTATGCTGAGTGAACTAATTTGGTCTCATAACGACAAATACTACGTATGATCATTATTGTAAAAATAGAAGGATAACAAGAAAAACATGTATGGGAACTCAGGGAGGGAGGGTGGAAGATGGGTAGGGGCAAAACAACAGGCCTTTACAATTTGTTGGAGGGAGGGGGAAAGGAAATAGGAGGGATATATTTGAAAAGACAGGGTAATAATGATGGGAAAGTTACAATGGTGATTAATTTTATAAAATACAGTACACGAGAATGATTGTATGAAACACTGTGAACAAAAGTAGTGTGAAATACAAAAATGTATATGAACTTTGTAAACAAACCAATCAAAAAAAAGAAAGAAAACGTATGGAGATAGTATGGATCCCTGGGATATACCTTTCCTGTTTTGAAATTAAAGAAGAGGTAATGGTGATGAAGGAGGAAGCTTAGGCTACTCTGAAGGAATCAGCAAAAACCATGGCCCCAATAATTCATGGAACACCAACTGATATTTCAACAAACAGATGCTACTCTGGACATGCATACCAGGTTGTGCAAAGAAATCTGGAGGACAACTGCCTGGCCAACTGACTGGAAGAGATTCATATTTATTCCTATTCCAAAAATAGGTGGCCAGAAAAGTGAGAAAATAATAGGAAAATATCACTAATACTCTACCCAAGCAAAATCCTTCTGAAGATATCCCAAAATGACTGAAATGAGCAGTACATCAACAGAGAACTACCCAAAACATAAGTGGGATTTTGAAGATGTCGTGGCACTAGAGACATTATCATCAATGTCACATGAATATTGGGCAAAGGCAAAGAGTACCAGAAGAATGTCTAGTTGTTTTGTTGACTAGGCTAAGGCTTTTGACTTTGTGGATCACAACAAATTGTGGCTAGCCTTGAGGAGAATAGGAAGCTCAGAAGACTTGATTGTGCTCATGCAAAACCTATACTTTAACCAGGAAGCAGTCCTCAGAACAGAGCAAGGAAACACTGCATGGTTCAAAATCAAGACAGGAGTGTATCAGGGATGTGTCCTCTTTCCGTACCTTTTCAATCTATATTGAGGAACAGAGAATTCAGCAGGCAAGGTTTTATGAGAGCTGGTGGCCTAGTGGCAAGAAGCTGCACTGCAACCCTGAAGGCAGGTAGTTTGAGGCTACCATGTGCTCTGTGGGAGAATGATGGGCAATCTCCTCCCACTCAATTAACTGCCTCTGAAAACCCATTGGAGAGTCACTGGGTTGGTTCCGACTCAATGGTACACACACACACACACACACACACACACACGAGCATGTGCCCACGCACAGGCTTTATGAGGAGGAATGTGGCATCAGGATTGGAGGAAGATTCTTAAACAACTTCTGATATACAGATGGCACAACCTTGCTTGCTGAAACTGAGGAGGACTTGAAGTGTTTACTGTAGAAAGTGAAGGAGAGTAGTCTTCATTATTGATTGAAGCTCAACATCAAGAAGGCAAATATTCTTACCACTGGCCCAGTTGGCAGCACCATGATGGATGGAGAAGACATTGAGGTAGTTAACAATTTCAGCTTGCTTGGCTTAATAATCAACACTCTTGGCATCAGCAGTCAGGAAATCAAAAGACAAAGTGTGTTGGAAAATCTGTAGTCAAGGACTTCTCGAGGGCTCTGAGAAGCAACAATGACAGTCTAGAGACTATGATGAGCCTAACTCACGCTATGGTCTTCATGATTACGTGCTATGCATCAAAAAGATTGACAATGACTAAGGATGGCAGAAGAATTGATGCCTTTAAGTTGTGGTGCTAGAGAAGAGAGGTTGAAACAAAGTTTTTCTTTGGAAGTCAGGATTTTGAAGCTCTGTATCACACACTTTGGACATGTGGCCAGGAGAGACTGGTCTTTGAAGAAGGACATCATACTTGTAAGGGTAGAGGGACAGTGCAGAAGAGGAAGACCCCAGATAAAATTGATTGACACAGTAACTGGGGCAATGGGTATAGGTGTGTAGGAATCAGTGAGACTGGCTCAGGAACGGGCAGATTTCAGAGCTGTTGTATATAAGGTCACTGTAAGTTACAACAATTCAAATTCATCAATTCTTTGCATAATTCAAATTCATCAAGTGTTTACACAATTAAAAAAATACAAGTATAGGAAGATTTCATCATAATACTTTTTCTTGAGCTGCCTTTTGGAATCTTCTGCTCTTTTTATTATATCATTTCTTTTTTCACTCTATATTCACTACATTTAAGAGTAAATCTGAGAGTCTCTTTTGCCTTCTATGTGGTCTCTTTTTTCTTTCCTATTTTTCTTCTGTGCCATTTAAAAAAAAAGTGAAAAAATTTCCAGGTGATGTGAAATACACATTTGTACCTGTATGGATCATAACAAAATGTGACTAACTGAGAAGAACGGAAATCCCAGAACACTTGATCATGCTTATGAAAAACCTATACTTGGACAGGAGGTAGTCATCAGAAAAAAAAGCAGGGAAACATTGAATGGTTCAAAATTGGGAAGGGTATACTCCAGGGATATGTCCTATCTCCAAACCTTTTAAATCTAAATGCAGAACAGATCATCCAGGAGGCTGGACTTTATGAGGAGAAATGAGGCATCAGGATTAGAGGAAGATTCATCAACAACCTGCATCATGCAGATTATACAAGCCCGCTTGTTGAAACATAGGAGGACCAGAAACGATTGCTGCAGAAGGTCGAGAACTGCAGCCTTCAATATTAATTGAAGCTCAAAATCAAGAAGACAGAGATTCTCACCACAGGGCCAACGTGCATCATCATGATAGATGGTAAAGAGATTGAGATTGTTAATACCTTCCGTTTGCTTGGCTCCACAATCAACTCTCTTGGTTTCCAGCAGCCAGGAAATAAAAACATGACTTGGATTGGGCATTTTTTCTATCTGGGACCTCTCCAGAATACTGAAGATCAACAATGTCATTCGGGATGCTAATGTGCACCTGATTCAGGCTATAGTCTTCCCAATTACTTGCTATTTGTCAGAAAGCTGGACAATGACTAGGGATGATAGAAGGAGAATTGACAATATTTGAGCTGTGGTTCTGGAGAAGAGTATTGAATATACCATGAACTGCTAGGAGAATAAGTTCACACTTGTGTTTTTCACCCTGGAGAAGATGGAAAAGGTTGCTCCTTGAAGACAAGTATTCTAAAGCTCTGTCCCACACATGCTGGGCATGTTGCAAGGAGACACCAGTCCTCAGAGAGGGAACTCATGCATGGGAAGATGAAGAAAGAGTGGAAGAGAGGAAGACCATGGATGAGATGGATTATCTCAGTGACTGGGGTAATGGTAATAGGTTTGGCTCAGAACAGAGCAGTGTTCAGAGATGTTGTATGTAGAGTCACTGTGAGTTGCAAGGGACTCGATGGCATAAAACAGCAATAACCATCCAAGTCAATTTCATTATGTATTTTGGAGATATTAGATTTTATACCAATGTTTATTTTGTTTTAAAGTTAATTGTGCTTACTAATATACACTGCATGGTTCAAAATTGGGAAGGGTGTACGCCAGGGATGCATCCTGTCTCCATACCTTTTCAACATGTATGCAGAGCAGATTATCCAAGAGGCTGGGCTCTATGAGGAGAATTGTGGCATCAGGATTGGTGGAAGATCTAGTAATAATCTGCGTTATGCAGATGACACAACCCTGCTTGCTGAAACTGAGGAGGACCTCATGCAATTGCTGCAGAGGGTCAAGGACTGTAGCCTTCAGTATGGACTGAGGCTTAATGTCAAAAAGACAAAGATTCTCACCACTGGACAAATTGGCAGCGTCAGGATGGGTGGCGAAGAGATTGAGATTGTTCACAGCTTCAGTTTGCTCGGCTCCACAGTCAACACTCTTGGCACCAGCAGTCAAGAAATCAAAAAGCATATTGTGATTGGAAAGTCTGCTACTAGGGACCTCTCTAAAGTACTCAGGAGCAACGGTGTCTATATGGAGATTAAGGTGCACCTGATACAGGCCATGGTCTTTGCAATCGCTTGTTATGCATCAGAGAGTTGGACAATAACTAGGGAGGAGAAGGAGAGTTGAGATGTGGTGCTGGAGAAGAGTACTGAATGTACCATGGACTGTCAGGAAAACAAACAGATTTATCTTGGAGAGGATTAAACCAAGCTGCTCCTTGGAGGCAAGGATTCTGGGGCTTTGTCTGACATACTTTGGACATGTTGCCAGGAGGGACGGGTCCTTGGAGAGGGACATCATGCTTGGGAGGGTAGAGGGACAGTGCAGGAGGGGAAGACCCTCTATGAGATGCATTGATTCGGTGACTGGGGTAATCGGGATGGGTATGTGAGAGGCAGTGCGGTTGGCGCAGGATAGAACAGGGTTTAGGGCTGTTGTGCATAAGGTCGCTATGAGTCGCAAACGACTCGACGGCACACAACAACAACAACAACAGTATACCTCTTAAAAATAATTCTTTGTGACAACGTTTGTCAGTGGTATCATTAGCCTATATCACTTGAATAAAATTTAAATACATGGATGTAGGAGATTACTTGATTAATACTAAGCAGTTGCACTACCAACTCTAAGGTGTCCAAACCCAATAGCTCTTCTGTGACCAAAAGATGGGCAATCTCTTCCCATGCAATTTATAGTTTTTAAAAACCCACTGGAGAGTCAACTACGAATCAGTTCCCATGGCTTATAATAACAACAATTTTCTGAAAAAAAAAAAACAAACCCAACAACAATTTTCAGAAGTTAGAGATGTGCTAGCAAGAGAAAATTTTTACCCATTTAATTCACATATGTTTAGAATATGCAAAAGTAGATACCTTACATATATTAATATACTCTTTAAACCAAAAAACTCATTGCCATCAAGTTTGTTCTGACTCAGTGACTCTTTCAGTTTTCCTATTGTCAATTTCTGGGTATACTTTGATCTAACATGATTTTTAGAAACCAAATCCCTCTACTACTTTTCTAGTATATTTTCCCATGTTTGTCTCATTTTGAGGCTTCCTTCCTTAGTATTTTAGAAAAATTATATAAGGAATTTTATAAGATATTATATAGAGACACTTGACAGGATATTAATAGTGGGTATGAATTTACAAATGAACTAAAAGTTATTTTTTTTAAAAATCCCCTTTAGTTTTTATATTACTTTGAAAACTAATTTTCTAATTCATTTTAACCGGTTTATCACTTTGGATCTATTTATAACATGGACACGACAACATTATAACGTAAGTCAAGTTTTCAATTCAGGTTTCAATTATTATTTTAATATTTTGGGGACCTGAGAGGATATAATAAAAGAGAAATATGCACCCATCTAACTAACTGAATGGGAGTAAATATTATACTTCATATGATAAAAATTATTCTCCTACTAGAATCTTGCTAACTGTATTTTGTTCTTATTTGCTAATCAATTAATCAATGATTACAATTCATCAATATGCTAAGACAAAGACAGAGTATCTAAGTAAAAGAAAGGATTGTGAGAATGTTCTAATTTTTATTAGAGTCAAAGAATCTTCAATATTATTTGTGAAATAGAGATTAAAACTATTTTTTTAAAAAGATATTATTAACCACAACAAATTTCCAGCAAAATAAAATTTTGTATTTCATTACTCAATACAGACATTTATTAAGTATTTACATATTTGTTTCCCTGAATCACATAGTCATTTTTAGTTAATGTTCTTATAAAAAAATCAAGGGTCACATGGAGATGGCCATATCTAATCCTTATCAACATCACAAAAGGGAACTTTCCCCATCTACCTCTACAACATCAAATAAGCAAATAAAAACCAAAACCAAATCCCATGCCTTAATGTTCCCATACCTCATTCTACTCATCTCAATATCAATCTTATACTTTTCTGGGTCCAAAATCCAATGTGATAGCTCACAGACCACACAGATGCCTATTAGGGAAATCAAAGAATATAATCTGGATTAGTAACAGAATATAGTCAACACCCGGAATGTGTATGCAGGCAGCTCAGCCTCAAGCCTTGTGCCTTCAAGCCAGTGGTTCCTAAATTCCCAGTCCTGCCAATATTGACTTCCTCTCCCCCAAATTGTCCAAGAAAGTTCTCAGTCCTGCCAATATTGGCTATTGGGTCCTCAAGCCCCAAGGTCTCATTTCACATAGAGTCACCATTTCAGCCATGACTTCTCTTTTCCTGGTAGTGAGGTTTCTTCACTGCTGATGGTAGGAGGTCCCTTTCTTCTTCACTGGTCAGAGAAGATACTCTATCTCTTACCCTAGCATGCTCAATTCAATGATGATACTAGCCAATTCCCTTGTGAAATGGTGGACAGTCAATCCCTTTGTGAAAAGGCTAACATGCTCTATTTACATATTCATGCAAATCCACATGGCACCCTCTCTTTTTAATACACTAATTACTTCATCACAAAACAAATGGTTTTTAAAAAACAAACCTAAAAAAACCAAAAAGAAAATCCAAAAGGTTTCATCTTTTGTCTAGAAAAAAAATTGAGTTATTAACCTTAGACACCCACTTGTCTTTGAATGTATTATTTTGCATACAATTTTATTTTTAATTTAGCTATTTAAGACAGTAAATTTTTTAATGTTACTGAGTTCGCTTTTAAAATCTGTCACTAATTGTATTAAAGAAAAACTCAAGGCAACTTAGGAGTTATTAGTTCATGTCTAGGTATATATTAATTTTGTTCTGTGAATTTATCAAGAATTTATTATATTATCATTTTGAAGATTTTCAAAGAGCCTAGTAAAAAGCAATGTATCAGTTGTTAAAATGCTTATTACTTACAGAGCCTAATCACTTTCTAATTAATTATTTTCCATTTCAGTCATTCAGCTTGTGTCCTGTGAAGTCAATGAGAACTAATAATGACATAGAGATTAACAGTGCAATTTATTTTGA
This sequence comes from Elephantulus edwardii, assembly GCF_000299155.1. Classification (NCBI taxonomy): domain Eukaryota; kingdom Metazoa; phylum Chordata; class Mammalia; order Macroscelidea; family Macroscelididae; genus Elephantulus; species Elephantulus edwardii. The sequence continues at coordinate 1,480,950 of NW_006399886.1, read as the reverse complement.
CATATACATATTTTAATTGAATATTCAAGGCCACGTGAATTATCAGGCTAATTTTCTTGCACTTATGGGTAGAACTAAATATACTTCAATTATATATGGAAGAAGGAACAATGTTCATTAAAATACATGTTAAAATTTGTGTCAACATTTCCTTGGATAATGACTAAGGATGATAGAAGAATTATTGATGCCTTTGAGTTGTGGTGCTGGAGAAGATTCCTGAACACACTGTAGGCAGCCAAGAAAACAAATAGGTCTGTCTTGGAGAGGATGAAACCAAGTTACTCCTTGGAGGCTAGAATTTTGAAGCTCTGTCTCCCATAATTTGGGCCTGTGGCCAGGACAGACCAAACCTTGGAGAAGGGCATTATTCTCGGAAGGGTGGAAGGACAGCACAGGAGAGGAAGACCCTGTATGAGATGGATTAATACAGTAATTGGGGCAATGGGGGTTGGTGTATCAGAATTAGTGAGAGTCGCTCAGGATAGGGAATGCTTCAGAGATGCTGTACATATTGTCGCTATGGGTCTCAGGTGACTTGACAGAGCATAACAACAACAAAGAACAACATCTATTCCCATGAAATGACTTATAAATATATTATTAGAAAATAGAAGTGTATGTAGTATATACTACATTCTTTTATTTGCATACACACACGACCTAATAACAAGAAGCTGCACTGAAATCCCAAAAGCACACACACAGTTTGAATCAACCAACTGATCCATGGGTGAAGGATAGACAATTTCCTGCTGTGTGATTAATGTCCTCTGAAAATCCACCAGATAATCAACTATGCGTCAGTTCTGACTCAATGGTGCACAACAACATATTGAATTGTACTGTCTAGTCAGAACCGACCCATAGCTGACCCTCCAGAGTCTTAGCTATATCAACCGGACACTCTCTTTTTCAATTTATAGATATGTTAATTATTGATGTGGATGGCATAGGGTAGAGTAGAATCCACAGCAACCCTATGAACAATAAATATGTACCCTGTACTATCCAGTGCCATCCTCATAATCACTGACATACTCAAGTGCATTGCTAGAGTCTCTTTCAATCCATTTGGTTTCTTTCCTATCTTTTGCCAAAACTCTACTTTTCCAATCACTTCCTTCTCCAAAGAATACTTTCCTAATTACACGCCCAATGTATGTGAGAAAACGCTTTATCATAGTTTCCTCCAAGAAGCACTCTGGCTGTACCTTCTCAAAGATGCATATATTTGCTTTCTTTTGGCAGTCCATGGGATGTTCAGTACTTATTTCCAAAGCCATAGCTCAAAGACATCAATTATCTTCCTGTCATCCTTATTTCTTGTCAAGCTCTCAGCAATATAGCAAGAGACTGAAAAGACCATGGCCTGAATCAGACATACATTAATCCTCAAACTGACATTATTGCTCCTCAGTAACTTAGAGAGGTCTCTGACTGCAGACTTTTCAAGTGTAATGTTGTTGTTGTGTACTGTAGAGTCAGAACCAACCCATAGTTGATCCTCCAGCAATTTTTCAGAAGCATGTAATCTCATGAAAGGAGATTGCCTACCCTTCTTTCACGGAGCACCTGATGGTTTCAAACCACATTCCTTCAGGATTGCAGTGAAACTTCTTGCCGCTTGGTTACCAGAGCTTCCAAGTGTAATATATCTCCTTATCTCCCGACTGATGTACTAAGGGTGTTGTTTGTGCATTCAAGTAATATGAAGTTTTTGACAATTTCAATCTTCTCTCCTTCTATCATTATATTACCTATTGGTCCAGTAGTGAGGATTTTTATTTTCTTGATGTTGATATGCAATCCATATAGATCTTCAGCAGCAAGCACTTCAAGTTTTCCTCATATTCAGTAAGCCAAGCTGCATCATCTACTTAGTGTAGGTTATTAGTGAATTTTCCTCTAATTATAATGACATCTTCTGTACAGAATCCAGCTTCTAAAATAATTGATTCAGAATAGTTTCGTATGTTCAATGATTTATTCATCCAAAAGGTCTTTTTTAAAAAATGTAAAGAATTACTATACACAGGGACCTTACCTGATGGATGGCATAGGAATCAAATTCCTTTGGGAAGAATCATTGGAGAAACTAAGTACCAGCAGTCAAAATCAAGCCAGGAGCAGACTGGGGAACAAACCATGAATTAATTATGTGTAAGTTCAAATTTCATTGGTAAAGTTTGCTGTCAGGGACCTCTCCAGAGTACTAGACATCAGTCTAGAGACTAAGGTGGGGCCTGATGCAGGCCGTAGTCTTCACAATTGCCTGCATGCATCAGAAAGCTGGACAATGACTAAGGATGATAGAAAAAGAATTGATGCCTTTGAGCTGTGGTGCTGGAAAAGAGTGTCAAACAAGCCATGGACTGTTAGGAGAACAAGCAGGCTCATCTTGGAGAGGGTGAAACCAGGCTACTCCTTAGAGGCAAGGATTCTGAGGCTTTATCTGACTTATATTGGGCATGTTGCAAAGAGGGATCAGTCCTTGGAGAGGAACATCATGCTTGGAAATGTGGAGGGACAGCTAAAGAGAGGAAGGCCATCAATGAGATGAATTAATTCAATGACTGGGGTAATGAGGGTAGGTGTGTCAGTGACAATAAAGTTGGCACAGGATAGAAGAGGTTTCAGTGCTCTTGTTTATAGGGTTGTTATGAGTTGCAAGCAACTTGACAGCACATAACAATGACAAGGAAAAGTTCAAATTGGAGCTAAAGTAAATTAAAACAAATTCACAAGTAATAAAACACAACCCTGAGTGTATCCCACCTGACTTTAAATATCATCTCAACAACAGGTTTGAACCATTGAGCCGTAATGATCAAAGAGCAGATGCGTTATAGGATGACATCAAAGGCTTTATCCATGAAGAGAGGAAAAGGAAATTACAAATAGACAAGCGGAAGAAAACACTAGAACGACTGTCAGAAGAGGCTCTGAAAATTGTACTAGAGTATTGAGAATCAAAAACAAAAGGAAAAGATGCTGAATTAAAAGAGTTTAACAGAAGATTTCAAAGGGTAACTTGAGAAGCCAAAGTAGTGTTATAATGAAATATATGGAGCAGGAACTAGAGGATAAAAATTCGCCCAGCATTTCCTAATAGGAAATAACTGAAATACAATACTCGGAGATGTTATGGGAAAAATCTTAAATGATCTCAGAAGCAACAAAAGATAATGAAGTGAATATGTAAAATTATTGGAGCAAAAACAATTAGCTAACACTGAAATATTTCAGTATTATATACCATATAATCAAGGATCAATGGTTATGAAGGAGAAAATTCAAGCTGCAGTGAAGGAAATGGCCAAAAACAAGGGCTCAATAATACCAATTGACATGTTTCAACTAACAGCAACCTGGATGCCCTCACCAGACTATGCCAGGAACTTTTGAGGATAGAAGCCTGGCCAACTGATTGGAAGAGATTCCCATTTGTTCCTATTTCCAGGAATGATGATCCAATGGGACATGGAAATTTTCAAACAGTATAGTTAATATCACGTTGTTGTGTGTTATTAAATGACCTCGAGTTGTAGATTACTCATAGTGACCCTATGAACAAAAGACCTGAACACTTGTATAACTTTCATTGTTTCTCCAAGTTCATAGAGTTTAAAGAGACAAGCTATTTAGGAAGTGGATGCCACACCTGCTTCCAATCTTGTTTTAATTGGGAAGTTCCACCAAACACTGTCCGCCATGGGTAACCATTATTGAGTCTGACTCATTAGTGTCACAGCATTTAACATCACAGTAACCACGAGTTATCTCTGTACAGCAAATGGACAGACCAGTGCTATACCACTTGGAAGAATGTTTGACCAAAATCAATTAAAACCAGGCCTGTTGGCTGCAGATTAAAATCAACCACCTTTGGCTTGGTAGCATAACTTTATATCTGCAAGAAAAATATTGCTGAAAATCATTCAAAAATAACCAGAACTGTACATAGAGAACTGCCAGAAGTTAAGAAACTGGATTTTAGAAGAGATAATGGTACTGGGGATCTCATTGCTTATGTCAGATGATCCTGGCTTAAAGTTAGAATGCCAGAAGAATGTCTATTTCTGCTTTATTTACTATGCAAAGTTATTTGACTGTGTGGATCATAACATATGAGTAGATTCTGACTTGACACTATGCAAAAGCTACACACACACGCGCACACACCACACACACGCACACACACACACACACTGTGAGCTCTGGTTGTCTAGTGACAAGAAGCTTCCATTTAGTTTTTGTGAGAAGGATGGGTATCTCCTGTGTGATGTAATCTCCTTCTGTGAGCCGTAAGGGTCAGCTATTGGTTATTTCCAACTCAATGGTACATGATATGTGTTGTTGTTATGTACCACTGCTTTAGTAAAAGGAGACTCAGGTTCAATTCCCCAACAATAAAGCTTATACACAGCCACCAAGTGTCTGTCAGTAAATATTTACATGTTGTTATGTTGCTGATGACGTTTCTATGTGGCTTCCAGCCTAAGAAAGATTAAGAAGAAAGGCTTGCCTCTATACATTTGAAAATTATCAGCAGAAATCCTATGGTACAGTGTAGAACCAGTCATGGAATAGCTCAGAGGTAGATAAAAATGTGTGCAATGTATCGCATTGAGTCATAGGCCCAGTCAACAACTTATTAAGTATTTGTTTTATATGAAGCATAGCATATTTTTAAAGGAAATTAAGAATGTATAAAGAAGAATAAAAATAAGATTTCAATTAATGATTAAGCTATAAACTTTTGATTAGCTCATCCTTGCTTGTTTTCCATAAATATACCTACTCTTTAATGACTATTTCAGTATCTGATAATTTCCATTTACGAGACTAATTAAAAACCACTATTGTATATTTTGTGTATTGAGCAATTTCAATGAAGATCCCTTATGGATTCGTACATTACTAAGGAAATACCTGCAGTTCTAATTCACCAGCTGTTCGTTCCATGGGACATAGAGGAACAACGTCATCCCATAAAAATTTACTGCTTCAAAATCCAATGGAAGGCCATAATGAGTGAGAACCAATTCAACACTAATGGGTTTGAGTTGGTTTTGAAGTGATAGGGGAATGAGGAAGAAAAGGGGAAGGTCTGTGAGTAAGCGTTAGGCTATACTCATGTTGAACAGAGGAACCTATTGGCCAAGGTAAGTAGGTGGAATACAGGAGGTAGAGGCAGCTGGGTTGAAGGAGTCACTGGCGGCTATAACGTGGACGTGGCCAGGGGATTAAATGTTTGCTTCCACTAAAACCTCTTTTTCCCTTCTACAGCATCTCCTAAGCCCAAGTGGCTAGGTTCATTTGCCCACAGGCCCTTTGCTCATGGCTGAGGCTCATCTTCTAGACCAATAGAACAGGAAGGTGGGGAGACAAGAAAGGTGTGAAAATCTGAAAGGAAATCTTGAGTGTAGCCAATCCCTATTGCTCCTGAGAAAATGGGAAAATTTCATTCATTACTACAACCACTATGACAGTTGCAGGTTCTGAGGTAGTAAAAGGCATAGTGGAGAAAGAAGGCCCTCTCTGCCATATGTATCTTGAGATGACTGATGGTGAGTGACTGGTGTGGCCCTTACTTCAAAAAATGTGTGGGGTTTTTTGTTTGTTTTTGTTTGTGAAACAATCTGAACTTTGAAAGCTAACTATGCTAATAACTAAGAAGTACAAGTTATATTTTTATTATGTAAAACTATAAAAAAATGAGCTATAGATTTTTGCCTAGTGGCAAGAAGCTGTGCTGTAATCCCAAAGACACCTGATTTGAAGCTACCAGCTACTCCATGGGAGAAGAACAGACAATCTTCTCCAATGTAACTAACTGCTTTTGAAAACCCTCTGGAAGGTCAGCTATGGATTAATTCCAACTCTACGGTAAACAGCAACACAAATATAAGAACGTAGATAAGATGTTGCAAAACATAATAATGAATAGGGAATCCAGACAAAATTTGCATTTAGGTAAATTCTTAACTCCCTCGTTGTCTTTGAGTCAGAATCAACTCAGAGCTGACCATTGAGCAGGTTTTCAGAGTCTGGGAGGAGATTGCTCATCTTTCTTCCATGGAGCAATAATGGATTCAGACCTCCTGCCTGTGGGTTGGTAGGGTAACCCCTTATTTACTAGATTACCAGGAAGTTAGAAATGCAGGACAAAGTAATAAAATTGTTGTTGTTGTTGTTATGTGCTGTCAAGTCACCTGCAACTCATAGCGACCCTATGTACAACAGCACTAAACCCTGCTCTATCCTGTGCCAATCTCACTGTTTCCATCACTCCTACCCCCATAACTCCCATCACTGAATCAATCCATCTCATCGAGGGTCGTCCTATTCTGTTCTGTCCCTCTACTGTCCCAAGCATGACATCCCTCTGGAAGGACTGATCTAGCCTTGTAACATGTCCAAAGTATGTCAGACAAAGCTTTAGAGTTCTTGCTTCCAAGGAGCACACTGGCTTCACCCTCTCCAGGATGAACTTGTTTGTTCTTCTAGCAGTCCATGGTGTATCAATACTCTCCTCAAGCACCACAGCTAAAAGGCATCAATTCTCCTTCTATCATCCTTAGTCATTGTCCAGCTCTCTGGTGCACAGCAAGTAATTGCAAAGACCATATCAGGCACACCTTAGTCTCCAGACTGACATCATTGATACTCAATACTTTGGAGAGGTTTTTGACAGCAGACTTTCCCAATGTAATTTGCCTTTTAATTTCCTGGCTGCTGGTACCAAGGGTGTTGATTGTAGAGCCAAGCAAACGGAAGCTGTCAACAATCTCAACCTCTTCAACATCTGTCATGATGCTGTCAATCAGCCCAGTGGTGAGAATTTTTGTTTTCTTGATGTTGAGCTTCAGTCCACATTGAAGGCTGCATGCAGTCTTTGACCTTCTGCAGCAAACGCTTCAGGTCCTCCTCATCTTCAGCAAGCAAGGTTGTGTTATCTGCATAACGTAGATAGCTGATGAGTCTACCGCCAATCCTTACACCACACTTCTCCTCATAAAGTCCAGTCTTCTGGATTAACTGTTCCACATATAGACTTAAAAGACATGGAAGAAAAGTTTTAAAGGCTAAATGTAAAATAATGTATAAATACAAAAGGCAAATACATGGATTAACAATATGCCTGCTACAGGCTAATATGCATCTTACATATCCTTCTAGAAGTCGGTTACTCATGTGCCCTATGTATTGAGCAATTTGACATATAAAAAGTTGATATTATATATATATATATATATATATATATATATATATATATATAACTTAGAGCCTCTTTCTTTTTAAAATGATGTTATTATACTACATATAGTGTAGCAGACTCCAAATCAACAGCAGTGGGTAGCAGCCATATCAGAATTTAGAGGATTAAGCTACTTTTTAAAGTGCAGCTCTGTGTGCTATTTTATTAATAAGTCAAATATTTTTAAGAAACCATAAATATACTTATAAGTGGAAGTTTAGATATCTTGGTAAATGTCTAATATATTTTAAGTTTGCTCCTATGTAAAGTAATATTGTAATGAATATTTTTCACTTTTGCATATTTGTATGCATATTATTGATGAGTCTTCTTCCAATTCTGATGGCATATTCTTCTTCAGATAATCCAAATTCTCAAATTTGGCACTGGTTTTTATTTTGTCATTCCTGCTCATTGTCCAACTTTTAAATATACTGGAAAAGAATTGGCAAAAATCAGACTCTAGGAATTGATGAAATACTAGTTAACATGTTTCAACAAACAGACATAATCCTGGTTGTGCTCATCAGTCTGTAACAAGAAATTTGGAAGACAGCTGCCTGGCCAATAGATTGAAAGAGATTCATATTTGTTCCTATCCCCTCAAAAGATGGTCTAACAGAATGTAGAAATTACTGAATAGTATCACCAATATCAATACAAGTAAAATCTTGTTGAAAGTTATCAAAAAATGGTAGAACAGTACAAAAAATTGTCATAAATTCAAACTGGATTTGGAAGAGCAGTTGGCACTAGTGATATTATTGATGATGCCAGATGAATCGTGGCTGAAGGAATAGAATACCAGAAGGATGTCTAAATGTATTTGTTATCTATGCATTTGACTGTGTGGATCATAACAAATTACGGCTAACATTGAAAAGAATGTGAATCCCTTAATATTTAATTGTATTCATGTGAAATCTAGAACTAGGCCAAGAAGCTGTCTTCAAACATAACAAGGGAACACTTTATACTTTAAAATCAAGAAAGGTATGTGTCAGGATTGTATCCTTTCTATATACTTATTCAATTTGTATGTTGAGAAAATCATTCCAAAAATTGCACTATAGTGGCACCAGGATTGGAGGAAGACTTATCAACAACCTGCATTATGTAGATGACACAAACTTGCTTTTGAAAGAGGATTTGAAACACTTTCTGCAGAAAATCGAAGACTGCAATCTTCAATTATGACTGATCATCAAAAAACCAAAAATTCTTACCACTGGACCAGTAGGCAACACCAGATACATGGAAAAAGATTGAAGGTGTGAACAATTTCATTTTTACATTTTCATTTTTTCCATTTTATTTTGAAGCATTTTCAATTGCTTCATTTACCTCACAATGAACCTCATTGCCACAAGCAGTCAATAAACCAAAAGATGTGCTACATTTGGAAGATCTACTTTCCAAGGCCTAGTGGCAAGAAGCTGCGCTGCAATCCCGGAAGTATGTGGTTTGAATACACCAGTAAGTCTGGTTTTCAATTTCTTGTTTATTTGTTTGTTTTAAATAAGAGAATACAATTTTTACAAAGGTCTTGCAGTTGAGTAAGAATCAATTCATAACTGATCCTCCAGCAGGTTTATGGAGGCTGGGAATCATAAGGGAGGAGAATGCCCATCTTTCTCCCGTGGACTCGCTGGTGGATTTGAACAGACAAGGAGGCACCAACCACCCTTTGGTTAGTAGCACAACTATTTAAAATGCTGTAGGATTAGCTGATAGAGTTTCTGAAGTCAATCTAATAAGCAGATCTGTTTAAAGACAACTAATAAATATTACCTGGGACACATTTTTACATAAACAGAATTTTTGTTTCCTTCTTCGTTTCCTGAGAGTTACTGAAGTTCTGCTATATTGTTGTTGCTGTTGCTATGTGCCGTCAAGTTGCCTGCGACTCATAGTGACCCTATGAACAGCAGCTCTGAATCCTGCCCTGTCCTGAGCCAGTTTCACTAATTCTGACACACCAACCCTCATTGAGCCAGATACTGTATCGGAGCTCTTCCTCTCCTGTGCTGTCCATCTACCCTTCCAAGCATCATGTCCTTCTTCTCGCCATATGCCCAATCCTAGCCTCCAAGGAGAGACATATTCACCCTATCCAAGACAGACTTATTTGTTTTCTTGGCAGTCCATGGTATGTTCAAGACTCTTCTCCAGCACCAAAACTCAAAGACATTGATTCTTCTTCTGTCATCCTTAGTCATTGTCCAGCTCTCTGAATCATAACAAGTAATTGTGAAGAACATGGCCTAGATTAGGCACATCTGAGTCTCTAGACGGACATCATTGCTTTTCAACACTCTGGAGAAGTCCCTGACAGCAGATTTTCCCAATGCAATTTAAGTTCTGTTACATGTTAACATTATTCTGTTCTTTCAAAAATGTTGTTTGTCTCCAGATCTTGTAGAACCTTATGTTACAGTTGTAGTTTTAAACTAAAACATGAAAACCTGGAGTCTGATTTTGCACAAGAATGTAATTTTCTTAATTTTCAGGCATCTTAGGTGCTCTTGAAATAGGTTGGATCCCATTAAGTTTACCCAGAGAAGCCTGCTTAATTGCTGAGTGAACTAACAGAGCATGACAAGTAAGTGCTTTAAGAAAACAGAGCCCTAACCCTTATATGAAAAGGAACAAATATCAGGTGTTCTTTAAAAATAACAACCTGATATTAAGTCATGAGACCAATACTTGACACAATAGTTCTCTATAAGTTGGCTTTCAGAATAACCAGTGTGAATCAACTTCTCAAATGTTCAGAGCACCTTTAACAGTGATCTTGGCATGGTTTTCTAGGCAACCTGAATTGAGACTCAGGCTCCCTGATGCCTCAGAGACTTACTTGCACAAGCACAACATCCCAGAATAAGTACTGACAATCAGTTTCTACAACATACCTGGCTTTATCAGCTGTGATGTTGTTCACCAAAAAGACAGGGATTATGAAGAACCTTAAATTCACATTAATATCGCATGCAAGCAAAATTATGCTGAAAATTATCCAAATACTACTGGAGCAACACATCAACATAGAACTTTCATATTTGCAGGTGGGTTTAAAAGAGGTGATGGTACTAGGGATATTATAGCTAATGTTAGATGGATCTTAGCAGAAAGAAAAGAGTACCAGAGGAATGTCTATCTGTGCTTCACTGACTATGCAAAGACTTTTGACTGTGTGAATCACAACAAGCTGTGGCTGACTCTGAGAAGAATGGGAATCCCAGAACATTTGATTGTGCTTGTGTAAAACCTATACTTGAATCAAGAGACAGTAGTCAGAACAGAAATAGAAGACACTGCATGGTTCAAAATCAGGAGGGGTGTCCACCAGGGAAGTATTCTGTCTCCATACCTTTCCAATCTATGCAGAACAGATCATCCGGGATGCTGGGTTATACAAGGAGGAATGTGGCATCAGTATTGGTGGAAACAACCTGTGCTATGTAGATGACACACCCAGCTTGCTGAAACTGAGGAAGATCTGAAGCACTTGCTGTAGAAGGTCAAGGACTGCAGCCTTCAATATGGATTGAAACTCAATATCAAGAAAACGAATATTCTCACCACTGGGCCAATTGGCAGCATCATTATGGATGATGAAGAGATTGTTGACAGTTTTAATTTATTGTGTTCCCCAGTCAACACTCTTGGTAACAGCAGCCAGGAAATCAAGAGATGAATTGCATTGGGAAAGTCAGCAGTCAGGGACCTCTCCAAAGTACTGAAGAGCAATGACATCATGCTGGAGACTAAGGTGTGCCTGATCTGGGCCATACTCTTCGCTGTTGTGTGCTATGCATTGGAGAGCTGGACAGTTACTACGGATGATAGAAAGAGAATTGATGCTATTGAGCTGTGGTGCTGGAGAAGAGTATTGAATATATGATGGACTGCTAAGAGAATAGACAGGTTTGACCTGGAGAGGATGGAACCAGCCTGCTCCTTGGAAGCAAGGATTCTAAACTTCATCTGACATACTTTGGGCATGTTTCAAGGAGAGACATGTACTTGGAGAGAGAGGTCATGTTTTGGAGAGTGGAAGAGCAGTACAGGAGAGGAAGACCCTCAATGAGATGGATTGATTCAATGACTGGGGTAATAGGAGTGGATGTGTCAGACCCAGTGAGGTTGGCACAGGATATAGCACAGGTTAGGGCTCTAGTACATAGGGTCGCTATGAATTAGTTGCAAGCGACTCGATGGCAAAACAGTTAGACGTGTGGTCTTATCATATGGAATTAAAAGAATTAAGAATCACTCTGAGTTAAAAATTAAATGCTGACTTTTCACATAGGTGTTAGCAAACACCAGGAGTACAAGAAAGATAGAGCCCACATCCTAGGATGTCAAACTTTTTGCCTTTCCCCCAACTATCTGCAGATTAGAGAGCTCTGGTGGTGTAGTACACAAGAGTTGTGCTACTAACTCAAAAGGTGTTCAACTCCATCAGTGGCTCCACAGGAGAAAGACTGGCAATCACCTCCTTTGTGATTTATAGCCCCTGAAATCCATTACAGGGTCAGCTATGAGTTAGTTGTGACTGGCAAAGGGATCCAAAATAACTATAGAGAATAAATATGATTTTCTTTCTCATCTAAAAACCTTTATACAATCTCTATAAAATTCTTTTATTCCAGAGACAGAGACTAGGGTTAGTTGATCCCTCTCTATCCTTCTCCTAGACTTCCTTTCACTTGAAAAACTTTGTTTATGTGGAGTGTGCCTCTCCTGGTCTTTCTTGGTCAAGAGAAGGCAAGAACCTATCTCATTGCACCTTGGACACGCTTACTCAGTAGATTTTTTTTCAGGGCCTGACTAGATAATAGAGAAAAATATTTCCAAATATGGGTCTCAACAAAACAAATGGATAGAGAAGCTGCAGTATATTCACACAATGAAATACTATGCTGCATTGAAAAACAAGGAACTAATGCAATATTATTCAAAATGGTTGAACTTGGAGGATGTTATGTTGAGTGAAATATCTGTCACAAAAGGACAGGTGCTGTATGGTGCAGCTGTTGTAGAATGGGACTGACATCAGGGTTGGGGTGAGACTGAGAAAAATTGGAAAAATTATGTATACTGCATTGAAACAGATGAGGGAGAGAACAGTTTGAAAGCGATATATGATTGGGTATTATGGTTATGGCAAGAGTCCAGAATGAAGGTTGTATGGTGGAGTGTACTCGGGGCGGGAGAAGGGAAATTGTATACCAATGAAAGAATTTTTCTTTTACTTTCAAAGAAAAGAACGAACTGAGGGGAGGGGTGGGCAGAGAGAAAAATGCAGCAATTAATGAATGGAAATCCAAAATCTCTGCAAATGTTCATTATAATTAATTTTAAAACTATTTTTAAAAAAGAGATGACACATTGCTGATTTTGTTGCAGCTTCTCAGAATATTGCAGAGTGAGTCTTAGTACAGCCATTTCACTATAGATAAAGCAACCCAGGCTCTTCCCTCACACAAAGAAAGTCAGATGCTCACAGAGGATTTGGAGTTGTTCATAAGCTCAAATGGCATGATGGGATGACTCCTCCATGTAGTCTTAGACTTTCTCCTCTGAGTTTTTCCAGTTGATGTCATAATTTGTTCTCTCCAGCGTAGTGGTATATTTCTCACTCAATAATCCAAATCTCTCAAAGAGTTCAAGGAGAAAGTGCCAAGATTTTTGAAGGACCTGTATTAGAGAATTCAGTGTCACTTCATTGTGTTCAATTAGATAAACAGTTGCAGAGCCAGTTCAGGAAAAAGGCAGCAAGTTTCCTCTTTTATTAGAGTGAAACAAAATTTGTGACCATTTTCAATACATCAAAGAATGTATTTTTTAAGTTTAT
>NW_006399886.1:1435961-1466948 GCF_000299155.1 Elephantulus edwardii | reverse complement strand
TGTGGAGCCAAGCAAACTAAAGCTGAGTACAATCTCAATCTCTTCACCATCCATCCTGATGCTGCCAATTGGTTCAGTGGTGAGAATCTTTGTCTTCTTGATATTGAGCCTCAATCCATATTGAAGGCTGCAGTCCTTGACCCTCTGCAGCAAGTGCTTCAGGTCCTACTCAGTTTCAGCAAGCAGCGTTGTGTCATCTGCATAACGTAGATTGTTCATAGATCTTCCACCAAGTCTGACACTACATTTCTCCTCATAGAGCTTCCAGATAATCTGTTCAGCATTACAGAAGATTATTTTTGCTTTGAGTTAAAAAAATTTATTTATTTTATTTATGTTCTGAAAAACTGTAATTATTTTCATCTCAGTAAGCAGTGTCACCTGAAAAGAATATATTAGCTTTTGTGGTGTATTATTTAAATGCATAACAAAATATATACCAATTCAACAATTTCTCTGTGTGTAATTCAAGGACATTGATTACATTCCTCAAGTTGTATTATTATTCTTGCTAAAACTTATCAAATTATCATATCGCCATTAGCATAAACTCAATAGTCTATAATAGTTTTTAAAATGATCTTCTTATTCTAGTTCTATCCTATGAGGGTTTCCCCTCCTTTTCATCAAATTAAAATATGCCTTTACTCTGAATTTTCCTTGCACTTTTTGAGTGAAATTCTTTATGGTTTATCTATAAAACTGTTTAGTAAATTATGAGGCTTAAAATTCTGCATCAGTAATTAAAAATGAGATCAGCCTGCATTTTAAGAGATATTTGTCAACTTTTGGTAGCACTATTATTCCAGTTTTTTAACAATAATTTGGAAAAGTTCCTTTTTTTCTTCTTTCTATGGCTTGGATGAATATAAAGTACATTCTGATTATTCCTAGGAAGTGTGAAAGAAATCACCTGTGAACCCATCTGGGTTTTTATAGTACTTCTACATGATTCATTGTTTCAAATTTTTCTTTTTTTATTTCATATTTATTGCTAAATTTATTTTTTGTTGCAAATATTTTATCTGTTCACTTTTATTTTTCTAGTAAATTACACTCTTCTATAAAATTTATAAAAGCTTTGGACATAAAATTCAGAAAAATCATTAAAATCTCTTTAGTCTTGATAAATTTACCCATTTTAAACTATATTTTCACATTTTGGCTTTTCCTTAATTTTTTATTATGTTATGAAACATTTAATCTACAGAAAATGTCTTTACTTTTCTATTTTATGAGGTGAAAATTTGAAATATGAAAATTTATTCTGGAAAAATAGTTCGGGAATGTTCCATTTGAAGATCAGTGTACCATTGCCCAGTAGATTCAGTAAAGCCAATTTTTCCTCCAGCATTGGAAAGGTTTCTTATTTCTCTGGTTGAGCACCAGATGAAGTATTGGCTTGTGTGTAGAGGCCATGTTGTCTAAAAAGCAAGTGCATTTAAATAATAGAGTCACATGTAGTGGACCAAGATCTTCACATCATGGGAAGCAGTAGAGAAGTGGAGTGATAGAAAAATTCTTTTTTACTTAAGATATATTCATTAAGCATAATTTAGAATGGTATGTAAACATTTAAAGGTCATCACAGTTAAAAGTAGAATCTAAGTGAGCTCTGGTGGCCTAATGGCAAGAAGATGTACTGCAATCCCAGAGGTGCACGGTTCAAATCCACCAGATGCTCAGCTGGAGAAGGAGGGACAATCTCCTCCTATACCACTCAGATCCGATTTGACAGTACACACAAAAATAATAATAATATTTAAAAAAATACAATCTAAAGAAAAGTATGTAGATCTGTACAGAACTCTTTTTCACCATTTGGCCACAATTTCATTTATTTGGTACGTATTCATCAGAATTACTATTCTGGAATTTATCTGTTTATTTCAATGGAGACCATATTTTCCTGTTATTTATGATTGTCTATTGTCTGATATTTCTCAGGAGTTTTCCAATTCAATAATTCAATTAAAATGCTTTACAATTTCACAATTTAACATAAAATGTGAATTCTTAATTTTTTATTTAATAGTATATTTTATTTTTATTAAAAAGAATTTCATATCAATAAATTTAACCTTTTATGTTTATTAGCATATTTTCCTAATGATTCATTTTAGTTACTTATTTTGTGACTTTTAAAATTCTTCTTGATATTACATTTATATTTGCAATTAAAGAAAATAATGGCATTTAAAATGTTGTGGGTATATTAAAATTCTTTCTCAAAGTAACAAATCAAGTAAATTTCTACTTCGCTATTATATTTCATATATAGTAACATTATTTCAAGCATTTAATTGAATATTCACTAAAACAAGCATGTTGATTTAACTACATTAATTAAATAAGAAAAATATGAGAAACCCAGAGTTCAAATATGTACATCTGTTCTCAAGTCTATAATCATGCCAAAATCTATTGCTGGTTTTATTTAAATCACTATAGTACAAAATCTTCCTTCTGTCATATGCATTCATCCTGACTTAGTTTTCTAATTAATTTTTAGATTTACTCCTGTTTATGCTGATCACATAAATTTCATTATAAAGGAGATAGTTGGATTTTTAAACTGTCACCTATATTTGCATTTTTGTTCATTTTTTTCATCATTCTTTTAGGACACTTCTCCTTCTTTTCATTCTTTCAGCTCTATGCATATAAATGAGAAGAAAGCATGTGCCAAAATCTGTGCTCATTTGCTGGAAATACAATGTTGAGAAAAATGAACACAGTCTGTCCTATCCTTATGGAATCTAAACTATAGAAAGAAAGTTAAGATTTTTTTTTAAAAAAAGTCCACTTAAAATTAAAATATATTTTTTAAAAATGTCATTGTAGAGGAAGTATAATAATTGAGATCAGATACAATGAGGAACCTCAAGCCAGATTTAGCGCATTAGGTTACCATGGACAGCTAGGAAAACAAACAGATTCATCCTGAAAAGGGTTAAACTGGGCGGTTCCTTGGAGGCAATGATTCTGAGGCTCCGTCTAACATACTTTGGACATGTTGTGAGGAGGGACTGGTCCTTGGAGAGGGACACCATGCTTGGGAGGGTGGAGGGACAGCGCAGGAAAGGAAGGCCCTCTATGAGGTGGATTGATTCAGTGACTGGGGTAATCGGGATGGGTGTGTTAGAGACAGTGCGATTGGCACAGGACAGAGCAGAGTTTAAGACTGTTGTACATAGGGTCACTATAAGTAGCAAGCCACTCGACAGCACGCAACAACAAGAGGGGGAGAAAAAAAAAAGCCACAACACAAACCCAAGCAATAAGGAAAATTTGAATGCAAGTATCATCTTTATATAGAAGTCATGTTCATTTTCTCTGTATCCATTTAACTGTAATTAAATCCCTGTATTTGATAGAATTATACTTTAATTCTGATAAATTATTGTGAATTTATTAAGTAGAAAAATTTTTTTTTACTTTTTCTTTATTGCTGGTGCATTAACAATTGTTTTCATACAATAACATGAAGAGACAAAATATCAGAATCAGTAAAAGGAAGACACAAAATTACTGAGAAGATAAAGACATTCTTTCCTCAAATAGTATCCTAGAAACTTTAAAGCCCATGGCTTTACTCGCTGAATTCCATCAACTTTTTAGATATTGTAGCAAGATTTCTTTTTTTCTTTAATATGTTTTAAACTAACTATACCATCAATTTCTAAGATTCCATTGAAACATTTCTTTTCTTTTTTTTAAATTTTTTATTATTATTATTATTATTTCTTGTGCATGTACCGTCAAATCAGATCTGACAGGTACAGGAGGAAATTGTCCCTCCTTCTCCGGCAGAGCATCTGGTGGATTTGAACCGTGTACCTCTGGAATTGCAGTACAGCTTCTTGCCACTAGGCCACCAGAGCTCCCCTGAAAAATTTCTTTTCTAAAAGTGGTTATTGATAATAAATGGAGAAAGTGCAATAATTATATATTTTTGAGTGCATATGTACATACTCTTAGAGTATTAGAGTCACAAGACTGGCATACAGTTCAAATGCACCCCCTACTTCAAGGGAAAAGGACCAGCAATCTCCTCGGTTACAATTCACTGCCTCAGAAAACCTTTCGGAGGGTCAGCTGTGGGTTGGTTTTGACTTGATGGCACACAACGGCATTTGAGTTTACAGGAACTTTATTGGCTTAATGGTTGCCCTGCCAACCCAAAGGCAAGATGAACCACTCCCATGATTTACAGCATCCGAAAACCCACCGGAGGGTCAGCTATTAGTCAGTTTCTACCTGACAGCACATAACAATAATCAACTTTATAATCAGGTTAACATTCTCAAAAATATCTTAATAAGAAAATACTAATTTTTATGAGTCACATTACCAAGTATTTTTGAGTCAAAAATAGACTCATAACTGACCCTCCATTGAGTTTATCAGAGGCTGAAAATCACATGGGAGGAAATTGCCCATTATTCTCCCATGGAACAACAGCTGGATTAACAGGCATGCCTTTGAGTTGAAATGTAATTCATTGCCACTGTGTCACCAGAGCTTCATAATTTTTGTATGTTTTTTTATTGTTGTTACATGCCATCAAGTCACCTGTGACTCATAGTGACGATATGTACAACAGCCCTAAACCCTGCACTGTCCTATGCCAATCTCATTGTCTCTGACATACCTACCCCCATTACCCCAGTAACTAAATCAATCCATCTCACAAAGGGTCTTTCTCTTCTGCATATCTCCACCATCCCAAGCCTGACCTCCGTCTCCAAGGACAGGCCTCTCCTTGCGACATATTCAAAGCATGTCGAAGAGAGCTTCAGAATCCTTGCCTCCAAGGAGCAGCCAGCTTTAACCCTCTCTAGGACGAAGCTCTTGGCACCAGTAGCCAGAAAATAAAAAAAACATATTGTGATGGCAAAGTCTACTGTTAGGGACCTCTCTAAAGTACTCAAGAGCAATGGTGTCACTCTGGAGACTAGGGTGCATCTGATACAGGCTATGGTCTTTGCAATCACTTGTTATGCATCAGAGAGTTGGACAATGACTAGAGAGGATAGAAGGAGAATTAATGCCTTTAAGCTGTGGTGCTGGAGAAAAGTACTGAATGTAACGTACCGTGGGCTGCCAAGAAAACAAACAGATTAATCCTAGAAAGAGTTAAACCAGGCTGTTCCTTGGAGGCAAGGATTCTGGGGCTTCGTCTGACATACTTTGGACATGTTGTAAGGAGGGACTGGTCTTTGGAAAGAGACATCATGCTTGGGAGGGTGGAGGGACAGCGTAGGAAGGGAAGACCCTCTATGAGGTGGATTGATTCAGTGACGGGGGTAATCAGGATGGGTGTGTCAGAGGCAGTGCGATTGGCACAGGATAGAGCAGGGGTTAGGTCTGTTGTACAAAGGGTCGCTTTGAGTCACAAGCGACTCAACGACACATGACAACAACGGGATGAAGCTCTTCATTTTCTTAGCAGTCCATGGCATATTCAGTACTGTCCTATCATCCTTCGTCACTGTCCAGCTCTCTGACACACATAAATGATTGCAAAGACCATGGCCTGTATCAGGTACACCTTAGTCTCCAGACTGACAATGTTGCTCTTCAGTACTTTGGAGAGGCTTGTAACAACAGATATTCCCATAGCAATACATCTTTTAATTTCTTGGCTGTTGGTGCCAACAGTGTTGATTGTGGAGCCAAGCAAACTAAACCTGTGAACAATCTCCGTTTTGGAAATGTTGTCAGAAGGTGCCAGTCCTTAGTAAAAAGAATTATGATTTGAAAGCTACAGAGTACTTGAGGTGAAAAATTTTTAATGAGATAAATTGTTACAGGGACAGATAAATTGTAAACTGGCTTGCACATGAAGGAGATTGTGATGATGGCACAGGATCAGGCAAGGTTTGATAAATTCTTCATATGGTTCATATACACGATAGTGGTCTTGACAGCACTTAAAAGTTTAAATTCCTTCCTTTTTCCTGGGGTTTTGTTGCTATTGTTTTTGACCTACTAGTTTATTTACAAAATTTTAATACAAATTTGAACATTTTTTTTTAAATTTCACTCACCCACCTACCCATTAATTGTACAACCCAATGATTAATCTCCCTCTTCCTCTTGTACATCCACATCCTTCTGCTTCCAACTTCTCCCACCCCTCTTGGATCCTTATACTCATTCTACAATAATGGTTTTATACAATATTTACTCTTATGGGGCTGAGTTAGTTTACTCAGCATAAGGTTCTCCAGTCCCTCCCAAGTTAGGTAATAATTTTCAAATTTACTGCTCCTCTGTGCTGCATAGTATTCCATTGTGTGAATGTACCATAATTTCTCAATCCATTCATTTGTAGTTGGACATTTGGACTGTTTCCATGTTCTTGTGAGGGTGAATAATGCTATGAACATTGGTGTACAAATCTCAATTTGTGCCTCAGTTCTCATATTCTCAGGGTATATTCCAAGTAGTGGACTAGCTGGGTCATATGGAATTTCTATGTTCAATTTTTTGAAGAAGCGTCAGACTGCCTATCAGAATGGTTTCACCATTTTACAATCCCACCAACAATGTGTAAGCGTCCCTTTCTCGCCACATTCTCTCCAACATCTATTACTTGCTGCCCTGTTAAGCTTTGCTACTGCTGCTGGAGAGAGATGGTTTCTCTTATTGTCAGTGATTTGGAGTATTTTGTCATGTGTATGTTTACCATTCCATTCAAATGTCTCTCTGTGAGGAATTTTGTGATTATGTTATCTGTCTTTATTGTGGAGGCCCAGGTGTATTCTGTAAACTTTTGTTATAAGACTCTTGTCTGACATGGTATTACCAAATGTTTCTTCCCAGTCTGTAGGTTTTCTTTTCATCTTGTAGGAAAAAGTTTTTGATGTGTTTAGAAGGTCTCTTGCATAAATTATATCCTCTTTAGATTGTGCGTTTCTGGTTGTTTTTGGCAGTCTTTTTATACTTTGGACTACGATTTGATACTAGTTTGTCTCTTATGAATGTTATGGTTTGGGGCTTTACTCCCAGGTCGGTGATCCACCTTGAGTTGATTTTTGTTTATGGTATGAGGTGTGGATCCTGTTTCCACTTTCTGCAGGTAGCAGTCCAGTTTTGCCAACACCATTTGTTGAAGAGGTTATCATTTCCCCATTTCATATCTTTGATTTCCTTGTCGAATATCAGTTGACTATAGATAATTGAGTCTATTTCTGGATTCTCAATTCTGTTCCATTTGTCGATGTGCCTGTCACTGTACCATTACCATTGCTGTTTTAGCTACCACTGCTGTGTAATAAGGTTTTGAGGTCAGGGAGTGCTATGTCTCCAACCTCATTTTTGTTTCCCAGAAGTGTTTTGCTTATTCAGGGTCTCTTGCCTCTCCAAATAATTTGATAATTACCTTTAAATATCTTTGAAATGAATTTGGTATCTGGATTGGGATTGCATTAAACATGTAGATTGCTTTTGGTAGGATTGTCATTTTCACCATATTGAGCCTTCTTACCCATGAACAGGGCACATTTTTCCATTTCTTTAGTTCTTTTATTGTGTCTTTCAGAAATGCTCTGTAGTTTTCTTTGTATAGTTCTTTTGTATCTCTAGTTAGGTTCACCCCCAATTTTTTCAATTTGTGGTTGGCTATTGCAAATGGCATTGT
This sequence comes from Elephantulus edwardii, assembly GCF_000299155.1. Taxonomy (NCBI): domain Eukaryota; kingdom Metazoa; phylum Chordata; class Mammalia; order Macroscelidea; family Macroscelididae; genus Elephantulus; species Elephantulus edwardii. The sequence goes on along the minus strand of NW_006399886.1, from coordinate 1,459,300 downwards.
TTCCTTTTTTTCCTTCTCTTAATTCTCTTTGTTACTGTAGAGGAATCCTACTGATTTTTGGATATTTGATCTTATATCCTGCCACTCTACTAAATTAGCCTATTAACTTGATCAGGTGTTTTTTTTTGTTGTTGTTGTTTGGGTTTTTTGTTTTGTTTTGTTTTGTTTAGTCTTTGGGGTTTTCTGAGTATACTATTATATCATCTACATATAGTGACAGTTTAACCATTTCTTTGCCAATCTGGATGCCTTTTTATTTCCTTCTCTTGTCCTATTGCCCTAGCAAGTACTACCAATACAATATTGAAAGGAAATGGTGACAGTGGTCATTCTTGTCTGATCCCTGTTTGCAAAGAAAACGTTTTTAGTTTTACCCCATTGAGACAGTTAGTTCTTGGTTTTGCATATATACTTTTCATTATGTTGAGAAAATTCTTTTCTATTTAATTTTGCTGAGTGAGTATCTTTATCAGGAATGGTTGTTGGATTTTGTAAAATGTCTTTTCTGCATCAATTTCTAAGTTTATATGATTCTTGTTGTTTACCTTATTAATATAGTGAATTACATTGTTTTTCATACCTGTTATGAATCCCACTTGGTCATGGTGAATTATCTGTGTGATGTGTTTTTGGATTCTATTGGCTAGGATTTTGTTAAGGATTTTTGCATGTATATTCATCAGAGATATTGGTCTGTAGTTTTGGTTTTGGTATTAGGGCTATGCTTGCTTCATGGAATGACTTTGGAAGTGTTTCTTCCTTTTCAATTTTTTTTAAAATAATTTAAGTAGAATGGGTGCTAAATCCTCTCTGAATGTTTGGTACAATTAAGTTGTGAAACCATCTAGTCCAGAACTTTTCTTATGGGGAAGTCTTTTTATGACCTTTTAAATTTCTTCTCTTGTGATGGGTCTGTTCAAGTGTTTTATGTCTGTCCTTGTCAATCTGGCCAGGGGATGCATTTAAAGAAATTTGTCTATTTCCTCTAGGTTTTTTAATTTATCAAAGCATAGCTTCTTATAGTATTCTGATATTATCAATTTAATTTCGTCTGGTCCTGATGTTATGTCACCTCAGTTATTTCTTAATCGAATTATCTATGTCTTTTTTGTTTTGTTTTGTTTTGTTAACTTTGTCTCAAAAAAGCAATAGTGGCAATAATAATCTCTGATAAAATAGACATATCAGCATTACATACTAATTAAAGGCACAATAGATCAAGAAGATATAATTTGGTCAACATATATGTACCAAATGATAGACCTGCAAAATACATAAAACAATGATTAACAGAATTGAAGAGAGAAATAGGCAGCACCACAATAGTGGTAGGAGATTTCAGTACACCACTATTACCAAAACATAGGTCTAATAAAGAAACTCAACAAAGATGCAGTAGATCTAAACTATACAATGCCAACTCGACCTTGGAGATGTATTCAGAGAACTGTACCTAACTAAAACTCAATTCACTTTCTTCTCAAGTGCATATGGTACATTCTCCAGAACCAATCGTATATTAGAACACAAAGCAAGCCTCAACAAATTAAAAAAAAATTTTAAATAATACAAAGCATTTTCTCAGATCACATGTAATAAACTAGAAATTAACCACAGAAGAGTAAAATTTACAAAACCACCCATGTGGAAACTAAATAACTCTCTGCTAGAACATGTTTGGGTTATAAAAGAAATTACAAATAAAATAAAAATGTTCCTTGAAACAAATGATAATGAAAATACAATTTACCAAAATCTCTGAGACACAGCTATGGTAGTCCTCAGGGGGAAGTTCATAGTAATAAGCACACATTTAAAAAAAGAAGAAAGAAGAATAATCAATGATCTACCTCAACATCTTCAACAAATAAAAAAAGATCAACAATCTAATCCTAAAGCCTTTAGAAGGAAAGAAATTATAAGGTCAAATGTCTTCTAGATGAGTATCCCTTACCCACTGGATAGCCCTCTAGTGTGGGATAAAGCTACGCATATTAAATCTGTTATCATCAAGGAATTCTTACATTCCAAAGTTATCAACTCAAAGGTAGCACCTCTGTTGTAGATTGAACCCACAAATCACTCCAAAAGAGAAAGATGGTCTACCACCTTTGCTATGATTTATAGCCTCAAAAACTTTAATAGAGGGACAGCTATTGTGTTGTTTCCAACTCAACAGCAATGAGGTGAGAAAGTTTACAGAAATAGAATGCAACATCTTTCTCCAGACTAAGGGTTAATAGGGTCAAACCACAGAACTTTTGATTAATAAATGAGTACTTTAATTACTGCAACACCAGGGTGCTTTGGCTCAGGCCAATGGGACTCAAGTTTGTACATCTTAATTGTGTTCTTTGCTCCAGAGGAAACACTTAAATACTAGCCTCAGCAAATGATGAGGCTATAGGCTACATCTCTGCATCTTTTCACATGCTTAATTCTCCTTTCTAATTTTTCTTTTTCTCCTTTTGGGCAATCAACTCCCTTGGGATTTACTGAGAAAAGGAAAGAAAGAAAGAAAGAAAGAAAGAAAGAAAGAGAGAGAGAGAGAGAGAGAGAGAGAGAGAGAGAGAAAGGAAGGAAGGAAGGAGGGAGGGAGGGAGGGAGGGAGGGAGGAAGGAAGGAAGGAAGGAAGGAAGGAAGGAAGGAAGATCCCTGGAGAGTCAGCTATGCATAGATACCTACTTGACAGTACACAACAACAACAACAATCCTTCTTTCTAATTTTTATTCTTTGTCTCCTGCTCACATAGTGCTGAATTTGATTCATAGATCATGACCTAGAAGATTGGGAAAATGACAGAAATCTTAAATTTGTAGATCATTTCAATTTTCTCTAGTAATTCTCTTGGAGGGAGCTCTTATGCGTTGTTGATAAGGAGTTATGCAGACAACCCAAAATCATACGGTTTGAATTCACTGGCTGCTGAGATGGAAAAAGTTGAACAATCCTCTCCCATGTAATTTACTGCCTATGAACATTTGTTGAATAGTCAACTATGAGTTGATTTTGATTCAACAATACATAACAACAACAATTTTCTGTGAATTTTTCCTCTCACAAAGTGGAAGAGTCAAATAAGAGATTATATTAATCAAGTGACACCAATACTACAAACAAATGTTAATCTAGAACTGCAAAATCAACTAAGAAGATATTCTACATCTCTGAGCAAATAATAAGAAAATTTACCATCAGGGGAAACTACTGAGTGGTCACTAAATGAAAAATGGTAAGAAAGATTTGATGTCAAATATGAAAGATAATTTAAGTAGAGTTTTATCTCAATTTTTATTTTTTCATAAGAGACTGAAAAAGTAATCATCTCAATGTAGCAAGAAGGGTAAGAATAATATTTTATCTCTTGACCATGAGATGAGAAAGTAATTTAATTGGTTACATTTCCTCATAAGACACTGAGTTTAACTTAAGAAAATCAGGGTTTCAAAATGAAGGGAATTTCCAAATAATGAAATGTTTTCTAGTGAACACAGTGAGAAGTACTGTGTTGCAGAGTAACAGGCTGAAGAGTGTGGTGCTATGTGGAGAGTGAGAATACAGAATGGCAGAGTGTTAGAGATTCAGTGCAACAGTTTTACCATTTGTTTTTAACTGATAAAATAGAGATGAGAAGCATGTAATGAATTTACTCTCAAAAGGTATGTGCTGGACAATGTGTGATAGAAGCTGGTAGACTTGCCTCATTGGCTGAAGTGATGGTAAACACAGGAGTCACATATTTTCTTGCTAGTAAGTTCACTCACATTCATACTCTAAGTGGAACAGAATGTTAAATAGTAAATTCAAAAACTAACACTAGGATTAGCATCAATATATGGCACATATTATGTGTCAGACAGGCCTGTGGGTATCACAGTTTGTACTTACTGCCTCTGAAAACCCTTTGGAGAGTCAGCTATGAGTCTCTTCTGACTCAATTTCACACAGTAACAGTAACTATAAGGTTGGCAGTTTGTCGCCATCAAGTGACAGCGAAGAAAAGTCTAAGTCTACTTCCGTTAAAATTTCAGCCATTGAAAAGCTTACGAAACACCTATCTACTCAACCACATGTGGCATTGCTATGAGTTATAATCATCCTGATGGCAGATTTGGTTTCTATCATTAAATACTTCACAGAGTTCTACATGTACTATAAATATTGATTTTTAAGTAAACCTCTCAACAATTATAAGAGATGCTGTTGTTGATTGCCATCAAGTCAAGCACAACTCATAGCAACTCTATGAACAAAAGACCTAATGCCTTTCCATAACTATCATCGTTTCCCCAAGTTCATAGAGTTTCCAGAGGCGTGTGATTTAGGAAGTGGATGCCACTCCTGCTTCTAAACCTGTTTTACAACTGGGAGCTCTACCCAACACTGTCCACAATGGAAAATCATTCTGGTATTTGATACCCCAGTGGCACAAGGTTCATCATTACAGCAAACTCAGGTTACTTCATACAGCATATTTGACAAAGAGTGATGTGCAAATTGGAAGATTGTTCCTCCAGATATAACAGCACTAGTAGTTTCATTTAGCAATGGTTAAGTGTTGTCAAGTAGAATACAACTTAGAGTAAGCTTTGTACAAAAGACTTGAACTCTATTCCAGCATTCTAGAAACATCATTTCTGTACATTTACATAATTCAGAGTTTGTAGAGTTTAGAACTACTATTTGCATTATTTTCTTGGAAAGAAAATAAAATAGAAACCTAACAAAGGTCTCAAGGTTAATAAAAAGTTGAGCTTCATTTTAAATCTAGATTAGCTATCACTCTTATTCTAAAGTTGGAGAAGCTTACTGTTGTTATTCAGTGCACTTGAGGATGACTCATAGCATGATTCATAGCTACCCCTTGAAAAAATAGATCTGAACTGTACCCTGTGCTCTATACTGAGTTGTGTTAAGGCTTTATTGTTCAAAATGGCTTCCATAGCCATTGACTGATTTTGCCATGTGGACAAGTAGGAATACACAAATAGGGGATATTATCCTATTCACTAATGGTTGGCTACTAAGCGAACTCAGCCAAAGAACTGAATTCTTCCTCATCAGCAAAGAAGAAGAAATAGAATCCAGTGCAGTGTGACCTTCTGAACCAGAAATTCTTATGTACGCCAGCCAAGGGCTTATGGGAGCAGTAACCATAGCAATCAGCAAACCAGAGACTTGATGTGTGATAGAGTGGACTTGGGACTGATACCACATGGGAAACCAAAGCTAAGATCTTTGCTCAAGTTTGTTGGAGAACTGGGAGAAGGGTAGAAAAGTTATAATTGGCAGAACTGGCCTAAAGTCAAGAGGCTGAAGAAGAGGGGTCCCGGTGAGCACATGTCAGCAGCAGTCCTGACTATTTGCATTCTGTCATTAACCTGAATTATAGCCCTTTGACTTTCCTAATGTGGTTCTGTGTGATCTGTGAGCTATCAGAATGGATTTTGAACCCATAAAGAATTAATTTGGAGTTTGATGAGTAGAAAGAGGTAAGGAAGAGAGCATAGGGGACAAGTCTGACCTCTTGAGAATTGGTTTTGTCTTTTTGATGTTGTTGACATGGACAATTCCCCTTTGTGACATTGGTAAAGATCAGATATGACCATCTCTATATGGACCTTCCTTTTTTTTTTCTGCACCATCCTTTTTATTCTCAACACATTTGAGTCCATTGCCACAGATATTGTATCGATCCATTTAATAAGAGAGCTTCCTCTTTTTCACTGACCTTATAACTCTCCTGGCATTATGTCGTTTTCCAAGGAATACCTCTTCTAACATGTCCAAAATATGTGAGAAGTTTCACCAACTTTGCCTCCACAGAACATTCTGGTTGCATAATCTTCATCCCACACCTGTTTGTTCTTTTCCCAATCAATACTCTTCTCCAACACCACAACACATATGCATTGGTTATTCTTCTGTAATCCTTACTTATTGTCTAGCTTTCAGATGCATAGCAGGTTATTGGAAAGATTGTGGCTTGAATCAGATTTACCTTTGTCTTTAGACTGACATCATTACTTTTCAGTACTATGAAAAGATTATAAAAAGAGGCTAAACTACGTTTAAATTCAGGTAATAAGTTATTGTAAAACATGATATTCAAAAAACTTGATTTCTTCAAAGAGTGGAAAAATAATTATGAGAGTGTAAGAATGATAGAACTAGCTGGTTATAAACAATACCTTTCTCTTTTTCTCTAATAAAAGAATAATTCCATAGAGTGGTTCTTTCTCCTAAAATAGTTGATTTCCCAATCTTCCTTGACTGGGGCTTAACTATACAACTATGTTATTTCTCAACAATGGCACATAGATTAGTAAGAATATGAGCTAAAGGAGCTTATTCAGCTAGATGGAAAATCACTTTTTTCCCTTAGTCTGTCTTCTGCTTCTGGCATTGATTATTTTTTGTGTGTTTTTTTTAATTGGTTTTCACACAATAATTAATTTACATGGGCTTCATTCATATACACTGTATTCTATGCAATCTTGTTTACATCTTATGTCATACAATCATTTATATACACTGTATCCCACATGAACTTGGAGGAATGATGAAAGTTAAACAAGTGTTCACATCTTTCGTTCATAGAGTTGCTATGAGTCGTCTATGACTCGATGGCACTTAAGAACATAGAGAGAGCTCTGTTGGCCTATTGCATAGAAAGTTATGCTACCAAGCCAAGGGTGGGTGATTTTAATCTGTGACTCTCAGACCTGATTTTAATTGTTTTTGGTCAAACATTCTAAGTGATATAGCACTGGTCTGTCCATTTACTATACAGAGATAACTCATAGTTGCTGTGATGCTAAACACTATGATACTGATATGTCAAATGTGATAATGATTACTCATGGTGGACAGTGTTTGGTGGAACTTCCCGATTAAAACAGCTTGGAAGCAGGAGTAGCATCCTGGCACATTCAATATAGCTTGGCTCCGGAAAAATCTATGAACATGGAGAAACGATGAAAGTTATACAAGTGTTCAGGTCTTTCATTCATAGGATTGCTATGAGTCATCTACAACTTGATAGCACTTAACAACACAATAGCCCATATAATCAATTATAATGAATCTATGCCTATCATTACATCGTTCATTCAAGTTCTCATTGAATCATTCTCATTCCTTCACCCTCCTCACAAACCACCCATTAAACTCTATTATCCTAGTGATTTTCACCTTACCCCTTTCCCCCTCCCTCTTTTGGACATTTATATACATATCACTAGTTATCTATTTTAATAACAATGGTCTTATACAGTACTTGTATGTATGAAATTGAGTTAGTTCACTCAGCATAATGTTCTCTAGACTCTCTCATGTTATATAGAATTTTTTTAAATTCATTGTTCCATAGTGCTGTATAATATTCCATTGTGTGAATGCAATACAATTTCTCAATTCATCCATTTGTCAATGGGTTTTTGGACTATTTCCATATTCTTGGTATTGTGGACAAGCTACTATGAACATGGGCTTTTATATATTCATTCATATTTCAGTCCGATTTCTTTGGGGTATATTTTTTAGCAGTGAAATAGCTGAGTCATATGTTCTGTCTTCTGAAGAAATGCCAAATTGCCTTCCACAATGGTTGTACCATTTTATAATCCTACCAACAGTGATTAGAGTTCCAATCTCCCCATGTCCTCTCCAAAATTTGTTTACTATTATTGTCCTCTTAAACTTAGCTACTTCTATTAGGGTGATCTATCTCACGGTTGTTTTGATTTACATCTCTCTGATTGCAAGTGATTTTGATAATTTCTTCATATGTTTGTTGTTTGGCTTTGAGTTTAGATATAGTATTGGAGCTCCTACAGCTGAGTTGAGCATGGCTATGTTGAATATGGTGATGGAAAAACAGGCTTATAAAAGTGATTCCTGAAAGCTGCTATTGTAATCCTGAACTTCCTAACTCCCTGAAATTTTTACATGGAAAAAGGAAAACTTCTTTTAACCAATATTTCCAATCTCTCTGTTACTACTGTTATTAAGCACAGTCAACCATTTCTCAAAAGAACAGAAGATACCCAGAAGCCAGTGAAACTGACTATCTTAAACAATGAGGGAAATATTGGCATGTTGAAATTGCTTTGAGACAATGAATAGATTGTGCTTATTGGATTAGACAAATGGAAAACACTGTAAAAGAATCATCAAATAATATAGATAATGAAGAAAAGATAAAGGAAGATTGAGTATAAAACAACAAACTATGATAACAATGTGAGTATGTGATATACTCCAAGGGAACAATCTACTTACTCATTGCTTTCAAGGTGGCTAACCATTCACTGTGTTCATTGTGTATACAAGGCTATAAATTTCAGGAAATGAGACTGTCCATTTTTTTACATGGAGCTTCTGGTTAATGCCAGCCTTCAGAGACATATGGTCTTTGGGTTAGCCGTACAACTCAAAGAGACCAGCAATCAGTGCTATCTTAATGTAGAGATAGAAAGGGTGAAAAGAGGGAATGTATATCAAAGAATCATGTTGATTTTTTTTTTAGTTTTCTTATTTTGGTTTAGTTTATATTAAGAAAGAATAAATATATGCTTGACTTATTATGCAAATTAAAGTTATATTCCCTTTCTTGTCAGTTTGTTGGAAAATTTAGAAAGAGAAAAAGAGAGAGATGCACTAAAGTGCACTGCTGAAGTCACCATGTCAATCCATGTCATTGGGAGTCTTCCTCTCCTTTGTTGACCCTTCATCTTTTCAAGCATGATCTCCCTTTTCAAGGGAGAGCCTCACCTAGATATATTACCAAATTATTAAAGATGAAGCTTTGAAATCTTTGCCTGAACTTTTTCCAAGACATCTATTTGTTCTCTTGGTTGTCCATGGGATATTCAATAGTCTTCTCCAACACCGCAACTCAAAGACTGATTCTTCTTCTGTCATCCTTTTTCATTGTCTAGCTCTCTAGTGCATAGCAAGTGATTGAAAAGACTGTTACCTGAATTAGGTACAACTTAGTCTTCAGACCAAAATCATTGCTCTTCAACATTTTGGAGAGCTTCCAGACAGCAGACTTGCTCAGTGTAATACATCTCCTGATTTCCTGACTGCTAGTATCAAGGGTGTTAATTGTTGATCCAAGCAAGATGAAATTATTGACAACTTCAATCCTTTTACCATCTATCATAATGTTGACTATTCATCCTGTGCTGAGGACATTTGTTTTCTTCCTTCTTCTCATCCCCTCCTACCAAAGCAACATTCAAACCTGTCACACTCTGCAGTATCACTCTCATTTTTACTATAGAAATTTTTAATATTGAGATCTTGTTAGCTGATGTCAGGTAAGCTCCAACTCATAGTAATTATGTATATAAGAAAGCATTATGCTATCTTCTAAATAGGTGATATGTTTGAGCTCACTGCTACTTTATACATTCTATAACCAGGAAAGGAAATTTAAAGATATTATCTTCTAAAATTAAATTATTTTTAACATATTTATTCCCTGTCTCCTGTAGTTACTTGCATGCAGAAACCACTGAAATTCTAATATGTAGAAGATACACTAAGAAATAATGAGAACTGACTAACTACCTGATTTACTTAGGTTTACAGTATATTTAAAATATTATTTCAGCCATAGAAAAATATCTTTAATTGATAATATAGTGTCTCATATTATGAATGCAGCATAATTCTTTTTTTCAGCTACCTAATAATGAATTTGTAGATTATTCATGTTGGTTTTGCTAAGACAAGCAAGGTTTTGTGAATACACAGGTATGTGTTACTTAGCATCCACCATACCTTCTGTGAAATAAAACCTTACATGATTCAGACACTGACTGTCTACATTGACTCAATGACTGAAGGGCCAAATCACTGTCTGAGGTTACACAGTTTGTATGGAGCCTGAAACTTGGCAGCTGCCGCTCTCTGCAGCTAGATTTTCAGGGCCACATTGCTCTCAACTGAGAAGAGAAGTGTTTGATAGATGGGGTCCTCCTTTGACTACTGAAATGGTAAGGCTGTGACTTGAGCTCAGGCAAAGATCTGCAGTCTATGAACTTCTGCTCTGAGACCCTCAACTCTACTAGCACAAGATAGCGATACTAGGTGAACACAACTTTCAAAACTACTCAGAAAAGTTAGTAGACTTTTTGTTGTTGTTGCTATGTGCTGCCAAGTTGCTCGCCACTCATGGTGACCCTATGTACAACAGCCCTAAAATCTGCTTTATCTTGTGCCAACTTTACTGTCTCCAACACAACTACTCTCATTACGTCAGTCACTGAATCAACCCATCTCATTGATGATCTCCCTCTACTTCTCTGTCCCACCACCCTTCCAAGCATGATGTCCCTCTCCAAAGACCAGTCCCTCCATGCAACATGTCCAAAGTATGCCAGATGAAACTTCAGAATCCTTGTCTCCAAGAAGCAGCCTGGTCTCACCCTCTATAGGATGAACCTGTTTATTCTACTGGCAATCCATGGTATATTCAATACTCTTCTCCAGAACCACAGCTCAAAGGAATCAGTTCTCTATCATCCATTACAAAGACTACGGCCTGGATCAGGCACACCTTAGTCTCCAGACTGATGTCGTTGCTCTTAAGTACTCTTGAGATGTCCCTAAAAGCCAGCTTTCCCATTGAAATTCATATCTTGATTTCCTGGCTGCTGGTAACAAGAATGTTGATTGTGGAGCCAAGCAAACCAAAGTTGTTAATAATCTCAATCTCTTAGTAGATTTAGGGAATGGAAAAATCAACCTATCTTCAGTCTCTCATTGAGGTTATCTTACTCATCACCACCAAGAAGTCTGGCTCTACCTCCATGATCATCAGCATGACCCTGCCCCTTATATACAGGCACCATGAGGGTGGAACTATGAAACCTGCATCCCTAAAACATCTTGGAAATTGAGATCCAGAAGGCACATCAACTGACCTTATTCTGAGTTGAAGTCTCCTGAGCTCAAAGTATCCTCACCACAACTCAACAATGAAGATGTTGTTATGTGCTGCTGAGTAGAAACTGGCCTATAGCTTATCCTTCAGTGGGTTTTCAGTGGCAGTGAATTCCAAGGGAGGAAATTGCCTACCTTTTTCCTGTGGAGGAGGCAGTGTATTTAAACCCTATGTCTTCAGATTGGCACTGTAGCTCTTTACTACTAAGCCACAAGACCTTCCTAATAATAAATATATATTTCATCGAATCGATACCTTATGACTTCGAGGGAAAAAAATGGGTTTCTTCAAGAAAGGATTTAGCCTCAGGCCTCACAACAATCTTACAAGTGTTTCTAGCCCAAAGCAGGGCCTATGGACTTGCCAACTCCCACAGTCTTGTGAGCCAATTCCTTAAAATCTCTTTCTTTCCTATAAATGCATATAGTTGCTTTTGTTTCTCTGGAGAACCCTGACTAATACTAAGTACAAGTGTTGGATAAATTCCTAGAAGTAGAAATACTGAATTGAAGTGTATGTCTATTTTTATTTTAATATAGTTTGCCAAATTACTCTCTCAAGAGGTTGTTCCAATTTAAATTTCCTACAACAAGCTATGAGAATGAGTGTTTTCATAGCTTCTCATCAATGCTATGTTGGTAAAAGAATTTATTTTATTTTCAGTTTTCTCACAATAAAATTAATGTATGTTTTGTTGTTGAAAAGTCTTTTATATCTTATTTTTATTGTTTATTGATTTACAGAACTTGATAATTATTAGTGAACAAAATAGTCTTTGTTTACATACCTTTTAGTCTTTCTCTTTACACTAAAATATTAACTTTTTCAAACCTATCATGTGTTTCTTCTTTATATATTCAGTTTTACTTTCATGTTTAGAGAGGTTGGCTAGTCTTTTTTTTTTAAACCAATTGTAGCCATTTTCAGGAACCTTAATGAGCTCAAATATCTGTAAGACTCATAACATGGCTTTAATATTGCCAGCTGTAAAAATATTTCTGCAAAAACACATACAGCTGTCTAGACTATTCCTTTTCAAGATTATAACAAATAAGTGTTGTATTGGTGGGGAATACTGGGGAGGAAGGGAGGACCTCTGGCCAGGACAGATCGCCTAAGCTCTGGATAACTGCAAGCCTCTCAATGGCCTTTAATATGGGATAGAGAAAGAAAGCTCTCCACCTGGGAAGACAGCTGGTGCGTCTGTTGAGCTGGGAGTGGTCATCATGAAGCTGAGGTTCTCCTAACCAATCTGCATGTCCCACGTCTGTAACCCATCCTATACTGTCTTCCTGTTTACATGCTTGTATATAAGTGCACTGCAGTCCCCAATAAAATTGAGCTGGATTGACTCTCTGATCCTCTCTTGGAATGGTTTATCTCCGTTGTGCTTACCCCCATCAAGGTGTTGCTGTTAAGTTGCCAGCAAACAGACAGTGACATTGTATATCTTATATTATTCCTTTTATGGCTTAATTTTAATTTTTTTCAGGGGTTTTGTCATTTTGAATTTACCTTCTAGTAGGAATGTTGCTATTATTGCTGTTGGATGATGTTGAGTAGACTATGACTCAGAGAAATGCATGAGCAAGAAATATGAGCATTTCTCTATCCTCAATTTTGCTCTTCATTGTTGTCGTCACTTTGCCACTCAATCTCACTGAAGATCTTCCTCTCTTTCACTGACCTTTCCCCAGTATTATGTCTTTGTCCAAGGACAAGCTCTTTCTAGAAACATGCCCAAAGTTTGTGAGATAAAATTTCACTATCCTTGCCTCTAAGGAGCACACTTCCTCAAGGAAAATTTGTTTGTTCCATTGCAATTGAGGATGTATTCTGTACTTTTCACAAACACCTCATTTCAAAGACATTGATTCTTCTTCCATCTTCCTTATTGTTCAACTTTAGATACAGAGAGTGGTTTAAAATGTCACTGCTTACTCTTTAAGCTGACATCATTGCTATTTATCACTTTAAAGAGTTATTTGATATCAGACCTTCCCAATGCTATAATTCTTTATATTTCTATTTTTCTTGCATGTTTCAATCCAAAGCCCTACTGCTATCAAGTCTATTCTGAATCATCCATTAGGTTTCTATGACTGTAAATCTTTATTTGAGAATACTCTCCACTTTTCTCCCAAAAAACAACTAGTATACTTGGAAGACTGTTTATGTTGTGGATTAGGACTTCTAGAGTTCTTCCACACTTTTCATTAATGATGTTTATAGTCTTTGGTTTTAGTCCTAAGTCCATAATCCACTCTGAATTGTTTTTTTAGTATGGAGTGAGGTGTGGATCTTGCTTGAATTTTCTACAGATAATTTTCCAATTTTGCCAGCATCATTTGTTAAAAAGGCTGTCATTCCAAACTTAACTGATTTCATCTTCTTGTCAAAAATCAGTTGATCATAGGCAGATGAGCTGATTTCTGGATTCTCAATTCTATTCCATTGACCTATGTGTTGGTCATTGTCTTGACCACCACAGCAATGCAGTAGGATTTGAAATCAGGGAGTGAAATGCCTCCTATCTTGTTTCTCTTTTTAAGGAGTGTTTTTCTTATTCAGGGTCTCTTTCCACTCCAAATGAAATTTGAGATTGTCTTTCCCATCTTGTTGAAAAAGGGAATTGGTATTTACATTGGGATTGAATTGAATGTGAAGTTTGCCTTTGGCAGTATTGTCATTTCACAATACTGAATCTTCCTATCCTTGAGCAAGGTGTATTTTTCCATTTCTCCAGATCTCTTGTTGTTTCTTGTAACATTTTGTATTTTTTTTAATAAATCTTTGTGTTTCTTGTTAGATTTACTCCTAAGTATTTAATCTTGTGATTAGCTATTGTGATGGATATTGTTTTTCTTGGCTCCAACTGGAATCCTTATTCACTCTTGATGAGAGTATAAAATGGTGCAACCACTATGGAAGGCAGTATGGCACTTCTCAAAGAGTTGGAAATAGAAATACCATTTGACCCAGCAATTCCACTACTGGGAATATACCCCAAAGAAATCAGAACTGCCACTCAAGCAGATATATACACACCCATATAGATGGAAGCACCCAAGTGCCCATCAATAAACAAATGAATAGAGAAGCTGTGGTATATGCACAATGGAATAGTATGCAGCACTGAAAAATAAAAGTCTCATGAACTATTATGCAGAAAGTGTGACCATGGAAGACATTATGCTGAGTGAAATATCTCAGTCACAAAAGACAAATATTGCATAATACCATTGTTATTAAACAGGACTGACATAAGAGTTGAGGGCAAACTAAGAATAAAGAGTATAAATAGTGTACATGGCAATGAAACAGATAAAGAGGAGAAGTGTATAAAAGGAATATTTGATTAGGTATTATTGACATGACAAGAGTCCAGAATAAGAGCTGCGGGTGGGGCTGTATAACAATAAAAGAACTTTTTTTTCCAAAGAAAGGGGAAGGGGAGCAGGGAGGAAAATGTGCAACAATAAATGAATGGAAATCCAAGTTTTTTACAATCCAAGTTTCATTACATTTTCAATTTAAAAAAATGAACTTTGAAAAACTACGATTAATTTGCCGTACAATTTATTTATATAGCATCCCTTGTCCATTGATGTTCTTTCTTTGTTCAGAATTACCTTTAGTCCCCTAAGTTCCTCAGTCCTTCTTTTCTTTGGCAAGGATATTTCTCAGTAATTTTGTAGTATCTCAAATTGAGATTATCTGGTTGTTTTTTAACTTTTAAATTGAATCCATGCATTATTCAGAAAACCATCAACTGAGGAAATTTACTCTTTTTGGTAATTTACTTCAAGATACAATGTGTCCTTTAATATTAGTAGTAATGTTAAGCTTTATCTCCTAAGTGAGTGCCCCTGGTGTTTCAACTGTAAATTTATCCAATACCAAAGCAATTTCTGAGTATTTGTGGAGTGATACATTTAAGCCCTGAAAAGATCCTGTTTCTGTATAACTTTTGTTCTCTTATCTTAGCACACATGATTCCATCATGCCTGCTGTAATTATTACTATATGGTTCTAATGGTAATCATTTTATATTTCCTATGTTCCATATGCAAATTAATAAATATTAATTGAAATTTTTTTGCAAATAAAATTGTTCCATAATTCTAAGGAAAATTGTCCCTCAATTGTCCTTGTGACACAATAAGAGTGTGACAAGTGTTTATTCAGCCATTTATATAAGTGAAAAATAATGGGATCTTTATCAATTAATTTGAATTGTAATTCAGTGCTGGAAGGTCTGGTGGCCTAGTGATAAGAAGCTGCACTGCAAACCCTAAGGCAAGCAGTTTGAGACTGCTGGCTGTTAAATGGGAGAAAGATGGACAATCTCCTCTGTGCAATTTACTGCCTCTGAAAACCTTCTGGAAGGTCAGTTATGGGATGAGTCTGACTCAATGGTATCCAACAACAACAGGTCAGTGTTATTTACTTTTTACTATTGCCTAAGTTGTTTTAATATTAGTCATTCAAAGCTCTTTCAGAAGGGCTCATGGTGCAACCATCTTTATATAGATAGATAGATAGATAGATAGATAGATAGATAGATAGATAGATAGATAGATAGATATAGATATAGATCTATCTATCTATCTATCTATCTATCTATCTATCTATCTATATATATAATCAGTCTCTCACTTTGTGGAAGGTAGTAGTAGGTAGCTCCGGTGCCCTAGTGAATGAAAAGTTATATTGCCAACAAAGTTGGGCAGTTCTAATCCACCAGCTGTTTCAAGGGAGAAAGATGAATAATATCCTCCAATGCAATTTATAGTGTCTAGTCAGTGGAAGTACGACTATGAGTCAGTCCTGAGTAGAAGGCAATGAGTTTGAGTTTTGGAGGGTTGTTCTCAGGGATATATTTAGTACTTTATTGAACTCCCAAATGCTCTAAATTTTCCTAACATAGTGCTGAATCAACATGATGTACAGAAGCCTGCTTTTTACTTTTATCAGAAAAAAAAATGTATTTACAAATCATGCTTGGGTGCTAAGCATGCTAATATCTGCTTGAATTCATTGCTTCCACTCCTTACTAGATTGTTTTTGTTATTGTTGTTATGTGCCATCTAGTCAAGCATGAACTCTATCAATCCTATGAACAGCAGATCTGCACCCTGTCCTATCCTGTGCCACCCTCACACTTCCTGACCCATTAGAGCCAGGTGGTAGTCACCATCTCAATCCATCTGGTCAAGGATCTTCCTCTCCTTCACTGAACCTACACCTTTCAAAGCATCATGTCCCCTCTCCAAGGACTAGTCCTTTGTAGTGACATGTCCTCATCATCCTTGCCTCCAAAGAGCACTATGGCTGCACCTTCTCTGTATTTTATGTGTTTGCTCTTTTGACAGTCCATGGGATGTTCTTCTCCAACACCACAGATCAAAGGCATCAATGTTCTTTTGTGATCTTTATTGATAATCCAGCTCTTAGACGTAAGTGAGCAGAAAGACCATGGCCTGAACCAGATGGACCTTAGTCCTCAAAAAGACATCAGCACTCCTCAATAATTTGGAGAGGTCCCTAACTTCAGATATTGTTTGATAGCTTCCACATTCTGTTGGATCACTTTTCTTGGGAATTAGAACAAATAGGGACCTCTTCCAATCCATTGGCCAGACAGCTGTCATCCAAATTTTCTGGTATAGACTGGTGAGCATATCCAGGGCTGCATCTGTTAATTGAAACAAGTCAGTTGGTATATCATCCTTTCTTGGGGGTCTTATTTTTTTTCCAAAGTCTTCACTGCAGCTTCCACTTCTTCTTTTATTATCATTGCCTTCTGATCATATGGTACTTCCTGAAATTTTTTAGTGTCAGTTAGTTCTTTTTGATACAGTGATCTCGTGTATCCCTTCATTTTCTTTTAATGCTTTCTGGGTCATTCAATATATTGCCCTTATAATTGTTGATTGCTTTCAAGTCGAGAATGACTTACAGCGACCTTATGAAGAAAAGGCTTGAAGCCCCTCTAAAACATCAACATTTATCAAAGTTCATAGAGTTTCCAGAGGCATGTTATTTAGGAAGTGGATGCCACTTCTGCTTCCAAATATTGCCGATAACATCTTTTACTATTGCAACTAGAAGCGTCAATTTGTTTCTCAGTCCTCTCAACTTGAGAAATGCAGAGCGAGTTCTTCCCTTTTTATTCTGATTCCAGCTCTCTGAACAGTCCATTGTAATGCTTTTCTTTGTCTTCTCAAGTTGTCCTTTTTTTTAGCCTCTGTATTTTCTTTTCTTTTCTTTTTTTTATTTCCATTCATTCATTGTTGAAAAATTTCTCCTGCCCACCCTTCCCCGCAGTTTGCTTTTCTTTTTGACAAGCTAAAAAAAAAAGAAGAAAATTCTTTCATTGTTATATAACGCCTGCACAGTCCACTTTATTATGCAGCTTTTATTCTGGACACTTGTCATGCCATAATACCTAATCATATATTTATTTTATACAGTTGTCTCCCTCATTTGTTACAATGCCATGTAGATTATTTATTCCCTCTTTTCTTAGTTCTTTCCCAGATCCTATGTTAGTCCTGTTTTATAACAGTGGCATTATGCTATATTTGTCTTTGAACAAAGCCTCAATAAACATGGGTTAACATATATCTGCTTGGGTGGCAGTTCTGGTTTCTTTATATTCCCAGTAGTGTAATTTCTAGGTCAAATGGTATTTCTATTTACAGCTTTTTTGAGAAAGCACCATACTGCCTTCCATAATGGTTACACCATTTTACACTCCCACCAACAGTGAATAAGTGTTCCAGTTTCTCTGCAACCTTGCCTGCATTTGCTGTTTGCTGTTCTGTTAAATTTTGCTATTCTGACTGGGGTGAGATGATATCTGATAGTTGTTTTGATTTGCATCTCTCTTAGAACTAGATATTTTACATATCTGATAAGAGACTTATATCTAGAATTTACAAAATATTCGAGAACCACAACAAGATATAGGTAAACAACCCATTTGAAAAATGGGCACAGGATATGAACAAATACTTCATCAAAGAAAACATTCAGAAGGCAAAAAAACACATGAAGTGTTCAAAATCAAGTTCCCTTTGAAATCTTCTTTCCTGCACTTTACTTCAGCATGTTTCTCCTTTGTTTTGGCTTCTTGATAATCTAGTGCAATTTTTAGAGCCTCTACTAATATCATGGGTCTGATGGGCTGCATCATGATAGATAGTAATGAAATTGAGGTTGTTAGTAGTTATCATTTTCTTTACTCCAAAATCGCCACTTTTGGTACCACCAGCCAGGAAATCAGAAGAAGCATTGGGAAAGTCTGTTGTCAGGACCTCTCCAGAGTACTAAAGAACAACAGTGTTATTCTGGAGACTAAAGTGCACCTGTTCCAGGCCATAGTCTTTGCAATTGTGTGCTGTGTCAGAGAGCTGGATATTGACTAGGCATGATAGAAAGAGAATTGATGCCTTCAAGTTGGGGTGCTGGAGAAGAGTGTTGACTATACCATGGACTGCTAGGAGAACAAACAGGTTCATCCTAGGGAAGATTAGACCAGGCTGCTCCTTGGAGTCAACTACTCTGAAGCTTTGTCTGAAATATTTTGGGCATGTTGCAAAGAGCAACCAGTCCTTTGGAGAGGGACACCATGCGTAGAACGGTAAAGGGATAGTGCAAGAGAGCAGGCTGCAGGTCTGGGGCTGCTTTCAGTCTGGGAAAAATGATGGTGTGGCTGGCTGAACTTTGCTAAAGCTTGTTTTCTGGTTTTTGTTTGAGAGTTGGGTGTAGCAGTTGCTCCACTCTGGGTATGAGCGGATTCAATTTGGCCTCCTGTTTAAAGGAAAGCATTTGGGCCTCAGGCCCTCAAGCCTAGTTTATTTGTTTTCAGTCAAACATTCTTCTAAGTAGTATAACAATGGTCTAGCAATTTGCTGTAGAAAGGTAACTCATGGTTGTTGTGATGCTAAACACTTTGACACTGATGTGTCAAATTTGATAATGGTTACCCATGGTGGACAATTTTTAGTGGATCATCTGAATTAAAACAGGCTTAGAAGCAGGAGTGGCATCCACTTCCAAAATAGCTTGCCTCCAGAAACTCTATGAAATTAGAGAAAAGATGAAAGTTTTTGTGTTCAAGACTTCGTTCATAGAGTCATTGTGAGTCATTTATGACTCAGTGACACTTAACAACAACAACAACAACACATTGAATAATCTGAAGTTCACAACATCTGGACTGAGAGTTCAGTTTCAGGAATTATTAGTGAATAGGTGATACTGAAAGTCACATGTGTGAACCAGATGACTGTAAAAGTTAAGTACAGCTAGAAATGAGTTCCATTTACAAAGTGAATTTTGAGTCACTCTAGTACTTAGACATTAACGTCATGAAAACTAGCCAGTGAAACCAAGATGTAAAGAGGGAAAATAGTAAAAAACATGAAGTACTGAGAATCCAAGTAAGAAAGTGTCTTCCTGTTAGTGGTATTAGTTGCTTTGCAGTCTAGTCTTATTGATTGCAACCCCAGGAACAATATTTCAAAACCTTACCTAATCCTGTACCATCCTCAAAAATCTTTGCTCCAGCAATGTTTAAACACACTTCTGAAGTCACTGGATCAATCTATCTCATTAAGAGTCATTCTTTTTCCTCCTCATCTTGTAACTTTCTAACCATGATGTTCTCTTCCAAGGACTTACCCTTCTTAATAACATGTCCAATGTGTGTGAAAAGAAATGTCACCATCCCACCTTGCTGAAAATGAGGAGGACTTAAAGCACTAGTTGCATAAGATCTAGGAATGCAGCCTTCACTATGGATTGTTTCCCAATATCAAGAAAACAAAGATTCTTGATGGATGGAGAGATTGAAATTGTCAGCTGCTTCATCTTGCTTAGATCCATTATTAAAATTTCTGGTATGAGCAGTCAGGAAATAAGGAGACATATTGCACAGGGGAAAATTTGCAATTAGGAACCTTTCCAAATTATTGAGGAGCAGTGATGTCAGTTTGAAGACTAAGGTATATATGATTCAGGCGATAGTCTTTCCAGTTACTAGCTATGAATCAGAGACCTAGACAATGAATAAGGATGACAGAAAAATAATTGGCACCTTTGAGCTGTGGTGTTGGAGAAGAGCACTGAACATCCCATGGACGGTCAAGAGAATGAATAGATATGTCTTCGAGGGGGTGCAGCTGGAGTGTCCTTTGGAAGTAAGAATGATAAGGCTTCACCTCACATACTTTGGACATATTGCTAGGGGGTTCTAGCCCTTGGAGAGGGACACGATGTTGGTATGGGTGGAGGGTTGGCGAAGAAGAAAACTCTCAACCAATTGGATTGACATCTTGCTTACATGTCTGACTGCAACAGTTGATATAAATAATCTAGTATACTTTTAATGTTTTTCTCTTTTATTTATAATACTAAATTCACCATGTCTAGTCTAAATGAGTAGGGTTTTTTTCATTTTTAATTGTTCATAATGCAAGAATAAATATGTGACTTTGTTATAATTGATATCATAATACAAACAACAATACTGTTGTTGAATATATTCTGGCTCATGGTATACTAAGTGTTGCAAAGTAGAACTGTTCCGTAAGGTATTATTTTAGCTATAATCATTATGGAAACAGATTGCAAAACCTTTCTTCCTCTGGGCCATTGGTTGAACTCAAACCATCAACATTCATCATTTTCTTCCAGGGCACATGATATGTGCCACTCACAGATTTCGGAAATAATCATAAGTAACTAATTATAATTAAATCAAGTTACATCCTTAGTACTGTAAATTGTTCTTATCTGATATTCAGCCATACCTGCTGCATCTTTAATGCCTCTGTGTATGCTACTGAACATAATGAAATATTACATAAATAATACCTTCATGAGATATGACAGTCAACAGAAAATACGATGTTTATACAATCATTTATTCATTTACTCATTGCTGTTGAATCAGAAATGATGCAAAGCTGAAACTCTAGCAGATTTTCAGAGATTGTCTAGCATATGGGAAAAGATTGCCCATCCTTTCCCAGAGAGCAGCTGCTTGGTTCAAAGGCAGAGCTCCCTGTCTGTACAATAAAGTGGTATTTATCTCTGGTGTAAGGAGTTTCTCTAGTACTTTCTTCCCTACACTATGCAATTCTTCCAAATTGATTGTCTAATTGTAATCTGTCAACTGATTGATTCGCTAAATCTCTTGTTTATCTAGTGATGCTATAACAGATATACCACAGTGGATACCTTCTGTTTCAAGAGAAATAAATACATTCTCTTACTCTTTAGGAGACTAAAGCAGGAATTCAGCATGTCAACTCTAGAATCTTCCTGTCTGTTAATTCAATGGAAAAAAATCCTTGTTTCCATTATCATCCACGCCTAGTGTTCTTTGCAGGACATTTCCATATGTTTTGGCCTTACCCATATATAAGAGAATTTCTCAACACAGAGAACTGACATATTTCTTGGTGATATTGAGGTTCCCTGTCTATGATTTTTTCTCACTTGTTTCTCTCACAAGGGGATTTATAATGGCCTAGTCCATAGACTATCAAACTGCCAACCAAAAGACAGGCAGTTAGAATCTACCAGTTTCTCTGAGAGAGAAAAATGTTTAGCATTCTCCTATGTAGTTCACAGGCTCAGCAAGTTCACTGGAGGATAAACTATGAGTTGGTTTAAGTTTTGGAGTTTTATCTCAAAAATGTTGTTACAAACCACACAGCAGTGAGACTCTTCATACATTGGCTTAGAGATGTGATTAAGGGTATTTCATCCCACTCTTAATCCTCTTGATAAGCTTGGCTTATCAGATAATTAAATATCATCACAAAATTTCTATAGTACATCATTACATATATACATTTTAGGGGACATTTAGTTCAATCTATTATTGCCTAAACAGTCTCTAATCTATCCAATAAGATTAAATGATTTACAGTTCACTCAGAAGATAGGTCAGTTTAAGATCTTGCTAGCAATGTTATATTTTGAAATTATTTTCCTGTATGGGTAATCGATCTCCTAGAGTTTTCTCCTGACCTCTTGATCAACAGAAGCCTAGATAAGAATTCATTCATTAGGCTTGAACAAAAAGAAGCCTTTCTATAACTATCCTCATTTCTCAAAGTTCATAGTTTCCAGAGACATGTCATTTAGGAAGTAGATACCACTCCTTCTTCCAAACCAGTCTTAAACTGGCTGGGGGTTCTTTAAAATATTGTTCACCATGGGTAACCACAATGCCATTTGACACCCCAAGACACAAGGTTCAACATCACAGCAAGCCCAGATTACTTTAGTACAGCATATTTACTGGAGTGCTGTACCATTTAGAAGAATGTTCCTCCAAATTAAAATAGCAACTGACTTTTAAATACAAAGTCCCTCCCCTGAGGTCTTGTTGACTTTAAATAAGAGGCTTAAATAAAAAGCAACCAATATAGTGCATTGTCATTATGTGCCGTTGAGTCTCCTGCGACCTAGGGCAACCCTTTAGAAAGCAGCTCTGAACTCTTCCCTATCCTGAGCCAGGGGACCTATTACACTCAAATAAAAGACATGTGACTCATATTTTAAACAGTGATGAACTGGAAATATTCGCAACAGAAAAACAGAGTAATGGAAGGCAACTAATGAGAGCAGTCCATAGCAAACATAGCAGTGTGGGTATTGATGGCTAGACTTTGACACAGTGACAGAGTCAAGAATACGGTAAATGTCAGTGAGAAAGCTAGCTTGCCTGTCTATAGCAGTCACAGATTTCCTGGCTGTTCTGGGAGCTGTAACCAGAAGGCAAAAAGAAAGCCAGCTTCTAAGAGTGTGAACTAAAGCAGAGGCCTGTAGAGACCCTGTGCTGAGGATGCCTAAGAGGTTCAAGACTCTTTTCAACAAGACAGAGAAAATGACAATAACTTCAGGAGATCTAGAGTAGGAGTAAGCAGAGCATAAGAACTTAAGGCTGGGCAGAAGAGTGTGAATGTGGCACTGAGCATGACTATTGGTATGCCCATCCTGAGCCTAAGCAAGAACATAGGTTTGTGATGTAGGATAAGTTCCTCTCTGAGACAAGAGCAGGCCTTTCTTTCTCCTACAAGAATGTTATGTGTAGTGGGCAGGTCTGGTTTACCATCAATATATTGCTTACTGGTTTCTATAAATAATAATGACTTTAACTTTGACAAAACCTCAAAGCATTTATTGTGTATCTACATGGACTTCACCTGATGGTATGCATAGGAATCAGATCGACTACATCTGTGGAAGGAACCGCTCGAGAAGCTCAATATCAGCTGTGAAAACTAGGCCGGGGGCTGATTGTGGAACAGACCACCAATTACTCATATGCAAGTTCAAGCTGAAGCTGAGGAAAAT
>NW_006399886.1:1429656-1434031 GCF_000299155.1 Elephantulus edwardii | reverse complement strand
GCGCATGATAGAGCAGGGTTTAGGGCTGTTGTGCATGGGGTCGCTATGAGTCGGAAACGACTCGATGGCACATAACAACAACAACAACAGATGAAACTACTCTTCTGGAGTTGATTCCACTAGATGAAATACTAATTTTCAGCCACCTTATTGCTGCTTGGAATTCCTAAGCAATCTGAATGCCTAACACAGTAAAACTAAAAACCTTTGCCACACTCTGGTTCGTCAGTTTTAAAGGTGGCACTCACCATAAGTGGCTGCAGGTCATTGTATTGGAAAGTTCCTTGGCCACTATGTAAACTGTGTAGTGTACAGTGAATGAAACCTGTGAGACCTGATGGGACTGCTTTGTTTTCCTAAGTCTCACAAGTTTTCTACCCTTCACTGGGTTCAGTCACTATTTTTCTCTAATTAAAGAAATACATTTGAGGGTGGTTTGGGTTTTGTTTTAGGATATTGTTTCATTTTTTTTCTCTGTTAGGTTTCAGCCTTAGAAAGTTTTTGTTTTTTTTTGTTTTTCACTTTCACAGATTTTAGGGAGCTTTGGTGGCCTAGTCCATAGGGAGCTTTGCTACTAACCCAAAGGTCTGCCTTCCTAGTGTTTCTAATCCTCCAGTGTCTGTGCAAGAGAAAGATAGGCAATCTCCTTCTCTGTAATTTACAGCTTCAGAAACCTAATGAAAGTTCAAATATATATCGGTTCTGGCTCAACAGCAATGAGTTTAGACTGTTTGGATGGGATTTTTGTTTGTTTTTGCTTGTTTTATTCCACCAAGCCTGTCTGTATGTTGTTCTTCTACACAACTGATACTCATTTAGTATAATATTGATATTCATATAAATATCAATAGGTGTTATTGGGATGGCCCACTCGAGTAATATTATGTTTATAAATGTCTGAATAAGTATTATAAAACTCCTTTGGATAATTTCTCATATCCTTTTAGTACCAACAGTCAGGACAGCTAGAGACATTTGCCGTGAGAAAATCTGCTGAGGAACGATGACATCAGTTTGAAGATAAAGATGTGTCTGATTCATGTCATGGTCTTTTCAGTCACTTACTATGCATCTAAGTACTGGACAATGACTAAGGAAATCAAAGAAGAGTCAATACCTTTAAGTTATGGTGTTGAAGAAGAGTACTGAATATGCCAAAGGAACAAACAGATAAATCCTGGGGAAAGTACAATCAGCATGCTCCTGAGAGGGAAGAGTGCTTTGTCTCACATATCCTGGACATGTTGTTAGGTGCTGTTAGTATTCCATAGCAACCCTTTGAGTATTCCATAGCAAACCTATGAACAACAGCTCTGAGCCCTGTCCTATCCTGTGCTATTCTATTCTCATACTTGCTGACATATTAAAGTCCATTGTGATAGCCACTGTCAATCCACCTGGTGAGGGTATTCCTCTGTCACTGACTCCCCACCTTTCTAAGCATGATATCGCTCTCCAAAAAATAATAGCCTCTCCTAGCAACATGCCAGAAGTATGTGTGGTGTATCTTTATCATTTTTGCCTCCAAACAACACATTGGCTGTACTTTCTCAGAGACATGTTCTTTCTTTTGGAAGACCTTGAGGTAGTCAGTATTCTGAATATCATAGCTGAAAGGAATAATTTCTTCTTCTATCTTCAGGCCACACCTAGTGTCTCAGGAGACTTAGTGTCAGCTGCATGTGGCTTCTGGCTTTTTGAAGAGAGGCAGGTATGGAAAGCTCTGGTAGCTTGTGGCTTTCTTTTGCCCCAAGTTGGGGTCAGCAGATTGGACTTGCCAGATGAACTGGGGATCTCTGGCCCAAAGTTTGCCAGCATTAACATAGAGAGTGATCAGTTGGCCTAGTGGACAGAAAGTGATGCTACTAAGGCAAAAGTGGGTGACTTTTAATCCACGGCCCTCAGTCCTGTTTCACATTGTTTTTGTTCAAACATTCTAGGTTGTATAACCCACTTACTGTACAGTGGTAACTTGTGGTTGCCATGAAGCTGAACACTGTAACACTGATATGTTAAATGTGTAAATGGTTACCCACGGTGGACAGTGTTTGGTGGAGCTCCTCAATTAAAACAAGCTCAGAAGCAGGAATGGCATCCACTTCTGTAATAATTTGTCTCGGAAACCCTCTAAACCTGGAGAGAGGGTGAAAATCTGACAAGTGTTGAGAACTTTCCTTCATAGGGTCGTTATGAGTCGCCTACGATTCAACAGCACTTAACAACAACAACATCATCATCCTTATTCACTGTCCAACTCTTAGATGCATAGCAAGTGATCAGAAAGAGCATGGCCTTAATCAGACAGATCTTAGTCTTAAAATTGACATGATTATTAATCAAATATTTGGAGAGGTTGCAGATTACATATTTTCCCAGGGCACGCATGTCCTAATTTCCCAGCTGCTAGTAACAAAGGTGTTGATTGTAGATCCAAGAAAGAAAAAATTATTGAAAACTTCAATTTTTTTTTCTCTATGTAACATCTGTCATGTTACCTATAGGTTTGGCAGTGCAACTCCTTTCCACCAAGTCATACTATTCTATCACTTATAGAAACTCTCACTGGTAAGGAATTGCAGTGACAAACCAAAGGCAAGGGGATTGCAGTTCACCAATTGTTCCTCAGGAGGAAGATGAGCAATATCTTCCCATGAGATTTACAGCCTCTTGACAGTCAGCTATGAACTGGTTCCAACTTGATGGCCATGAGTTTGAGGTTTGTACTTTATATCACTTCATACTACTACTCTCAATAGTTTCCTTTCTCTGTCTGAAAACGTAGTGTGATCTCAACCTTTTCAAAGAAATAATTTCCCATTTATTGTGCATCTGTAACATTTTATGTCTTTTTAGTTGATTGGAAAGTGTATGATAATATTTCAGCTCATTTTCATATTCTAAAGTACTGCAATTAACACGTCTTTAGTGAAAGATTCTAACACGTCAGTGTTACCTTTGCAAACACGTCTCACTGGTGTGTGAGCCTGGCAAAGTTCCCAGAATGTGATTCTGACACACCATTTTTTTCACTCTAGGAATTAATGCAAGTTTTAGAGAAGTCATTTTCTGTAAGTACAGGAATCGCGCCCATCCCATCCCTCTATGCTTCCTATCTAGGACCAAATTTTCATTTAAATATTTATTGGCAAGTCATTTGCTGAGAGCAAGATACTATAAAGTGTAATGTAAGAAGTGAAGGAACTATGCTGAAAATATTCTCAGCCTGTAGGGCATTACAGTCTCAGGAGTGAAATGGAAATTGTAAATAAATAATCACATTGAAAGGTCCTATGTGTAAATGAAATTAAAGCAGCTCTGGCCAAAAGCTTAAGCATTCAAAAGATGAAGAATCAGGACTCTGCAATGATAAGCAAGGATGTCGTTGGTATATTGTTAACAGAACTGAGCTCAAGTAATGGATAGAATATTAAAGTAGTTGTATGTGGATGCTGGATGTTTTAAATAAAAACAGCTTAAACAAGGCAGGAGAGGCAGAGAAAGAGTGGGCATATTTGAGAAATTGCAAGAAGTGCAATTAGGTGGCATTTGAATTGCACTGGGGTAAGGATCATTTTTTTAAAAAATCTCATAGCTATCAAGTCAGGATCAACTCATGGGTGATATTCTCCTGGGTTTTTAGACGCTGTAAATGGAAAAGGAGGAGATTATCCGTCTTTCTCCCACAGAGCCACTGATGGATTAGAGCAATCAGAATAATGCAGGCTTTGAGTTAGCAAAGCAACTCTACAGACTATGCCATCAGAACACCCTAGAAAAAGAATAATGGTAAAAATAGCAGATGGTGAAAGAGTTAATTAAGAACAAAATTACAGAGGTACTGGTTTGGAAGGTTGAGAAGTCTAGACTTTATCAATAAGTAGCGCTAGGGGCATGGTCAAAAGATTGAAAGAAAAGAAGAGAAACTGGCAAGATGTACTTAAATTTTAAG
Organism: Elephantulus edwardii; assembly: GCF_000299155.1. Lineage (NCBI taxonomy): Eukaryota > Metazoa > Chordata > Mammalia > Macroscelidea > Macroscelididae > Elephantulus > Elephantulus edwardii. The sequence continues at coordinate 1,430,082 of NW_006399886.1, read as the reverse complement.
ACATTTTGAAATGGATTTCAGGTCATTATTTTCCTAAATTATTTTTACTACAATTTTTAAATGTTTAATTAAAATTATGCCACCAGATTGCATTTATTAAGGCACAACATAGACCCAAAACGTAAAAATAATTGTCTTCTCAACAAATTGATAACAGTAAATGTTGGATGATACTTTTTATTTCAGGTTTACTAAGTGCAGGAAACCATATATTGTCCTTCTCTGTTAAGAGTCCAGATTTTCACAGGGTAAAATATCTTTCCAAAATTGTGCAGTTAGTCATGAACCAAGATCTGAGTGAGACCAAGTCTTAGGAATATACAACCATTATGTCTTACAGGGATCTTTTCTTTTTAAATCTAGAGAAGAAATATTTCACTGTTATATTTAGTATAATCCATTTTTTAGAGATACTGTAAGATATAT
>NW_006399886.1:1399252-1428236 GCF_000299155.1 Elephantulus edwardii | reverse complement strand
CTCTGTTTCCAAACCCCTCCACCTCCTCAACTTGAATCCTCATACTCATTCTACAATAATGCTTTTATACAGTATTTGTCCTTATGGGACTGAGTTCACTATGCATATTGCTCTCTAGTCCCTCCCAAGTTAGGTAAAAATCTGCAAAATCATTGTTGCTGTGTGCTGTGTAGTATTCCATTGTATGAAATGTACCATAACTTCTCAGTCCAATTATGGTTGGACATATGGGCTGTTTCCATGTTCTTGCAATGGTGAATAATGCTACTATAAACCTTGGTGTACATTGTTTGCTGTGTGAATGGATAAACAGAGAACAGAATCTAGTTCGTGCTCTGTCTTTTCTTTTTCAGCAGCCAGCACACACACTTTTTATGAATTGTAATAATGTAAAAAATATGAGTTTTATTAAATATCCACATGATACATACGATCCATAATACATTAGTAACTACATAGTTATTTCTGTCACTGAAATCTTATGAACAAAAGTTTGAAGGATGGAAAGTAGCACACTATTGTGATGAAATAGGAAGTGGTTTTATTTAACTGTAATTTTGGATTTAGATATCGTACGAAAGCTTTAGCTGCCTAGTAGCAAGAAGACACGCTGCAATCATGAAGTCACTTGGTTTGAGGCCACCAGCTGCTTCATTGGAGAAGGATGAGCAACCTCCATGTGATTAACTTCCTCTGAAAACCCACCAGCAGGTCAGCTATAGATCGGTTCTGACTCTATGGTTCACAGCAACAGCAATGAAAGAATCATATTGCTATTATGCTCATATTAGCTAAGAGTTCAGCTTTAAGTCAGTTCCAACTCAATGTCAACAAGTTTTTTGAGAAAATGACAATTAAAAAGTATAGTTTATATTTGCATCACATTATGTTTTTACTTTAAATGTACTGTAGCAGCTATTATTTTCATCTTGAGATATATATGTTCTAGAACAAAGCCACTCAAATTCTATGCTCATAAAATCTACAATGGCTTTGTAAATACATGTTATAATTCAATATAGTTGGAGCAATATAACATTAAACTAAATTTTAATAAGATTACTGGTTAATGTTGATATGGATAATCTTTGGGTCACATATAGATTATTTTGATTCTTGAGAACTTCCTTTGTCTTCAAAATAAGATATGAAAAAGGAAATTTAATAAAAGACTCTATATAACAGCTAAAGTGTAAATAGGTAAATATATACCCAAACGCAAATATACAAATTTATACCCAGGAATACTATGTATGTGTGTGTGTCCATGTTTACACGCATATATACATAAGCATCTGTTAGAAACAAATTATTTAACATATAAACACACAGAAAACACATGCTATATCTAACAAAGAGTGCATATTTCAAATGTAAAACACATAATGCCAAAGCATTAAAATAATACATTGTTTATTGTTTTGCGAGTATTTAGAAATTTTTAAATACTGGTTTATTTAAAAAGTTATTATACACTGTTCTTCATACCAGATCTTTCCCATTTTCTTTCCCCTACCCATCAAATTGTGTGAGCCTGTGATCAATCACCCTCAACCCCTGCCCATTCTCACTCTTTTTCTCCCCTCTTTCCCCTCCTTTGAGCCTCATACTCATTCTACTATAATGGTTTATACAATATTTGTCCTTGCGGCACTGAGTTAGTCCACTCAGCGTAATGTTCTCCAGTCCCTCCCAAGTTAGGTACTGATTTACAGAATCATTGCTCCTGCGTGCTGCACAGTATTCCATTGTGACTGTACAATAGTTTCTCAATCTATTCTATTGTGGTTGAACATTTCGGTTGTTTCTATGTTCTTGTGATGGTGAATAACACTGCTATGAACATTGCTCTGTCTCCATTTGTGTCTCAATTCTCATTATGGTGGGTATATTCCAGTCAGTGGAATAGCTGGGTCATATGGAATTTCTGTGTTCAGTTTTCTGAGGAAACATCAACTTGCCTTCCAGAGTGGTTGTACCATTTACAATCCCACCAACAATGTACAATATTACTCAAAACAAATTCATAGCAATGATTAATTCAAAGGTTCTCAAACATTAAGATCGTTCTATACACTAAACTTAGCACTTATGTGAATAAAATTTTACATCTTTAATGCACAAAGCAAAGGATAATATTTGATAAAGTTGTGGTTGGCATGAAGATATTTATAATCATATTGTTTGCTTGCTTTATAGGTTCCAAATATTCCATCATTAAAAGACTATTAAGAACACATATATAATAATTTAAAAAAGTCTGTTACTGACCAGTAAAGCAAGTAAACATTGAATTTTTCTTAATATATAATTTTAAAATTTAATGGAAGTGCATTTATATCAAGGAAAATATTTAACTTATAGAAATACATATTCAACTTGGGCTTGTAAAGTCACTCGCGATTTATAGCAAAAAGAGGAAAGAAGTAAAAAGACAAACATTATGTGTTAAATATTTCATCTAAAATAGAGAAGAAAAAAAATCAAATTTTTAAAATCTTTAAAACATTAATTTTAAATCATTTATTACAAAATAAACTATTATTCATTGGTGATTTGGAAAAAATAAATAAGTTTACCAATTTCCCGAAAACTTCATTACAACCATTGCCCCATACTGCCCACTAGTTAGTCAATATTTTTGTATTTATTTATTTCCAGTTGCTATAATTGTCTTCTTTGTGAAATGGAATATGTGTGAGAGGGATTATCTGTGAACATAGAGGAACATGCACACATAACTTGTGTTTTATAAAATAAATGCATGAACAAACTGATTTGTCTGTCCTAAAGTAATCTTTCATTCAAAAATAATGAATAATATGCTTCTCTTCTATCTTATGCTATTTCTCATCTCATTTATCTTCGCCAGAAGAAGGTATAATAGGATTATCACACAATATATTCCTAAACAAGGTAATTTTATTCTTCTTTAAAAATTTTTTCCTGTATATTTTATATTGGTATGCATAGAAAATTCATATACATTGCTTTGACACTTTCCTTTATTCACATTGTGTTTTATATAATCATTCCCATAAACTGTCCTTTTAAAATTTATCACTATTGATCTGTGCCTACCATTACTCTATCTTTCAGGTCCCTGCTGGATCTTTCCCATTTCTGTTATACCTTCCCTTGGCCCACCAAATTGTATGGCCCAATGGTTTTCCTCACTCCTCGCACCCTTCCCTTCTCCATTAGATCTTCACACACTTCTATTTTACAATAATAGTCATTTACAGCCTTTTTCCTTATGAGTCTGAGTTAGTTCACTCAGCATAATACTCTCCAGTTTCTCCCACATTATGGAGTATTTTTCAAAATCGTTGCTTCCCAGTACTGCATAGTTTCCCATCATGTAAACGTACTACAATTTCTCAATTCATTTGTTTGTTGTTGGACATTTGGATTGTTTCCATTTCTTGTGATCATGAATAGTGCTGCTATGAACACTGGTGTACAAATCTCCATTTGTGTCCCCATTTAATTTCCTGGGGATATATTCCTAGTAATAGCATAGTCATGCAATTTCTATTTGAGGAAACTTGAAAGTGCCTTTTAGAGTGGTTGTACCATTTTGCAATCCTACCAACAGTGTCTGAGAGGTATAATCTCTCTACATCTTCTCTAATATTTATTGCTTGCTGTTCTGTTAAATTTGCAACAGCTACTGGGGTAACCTGGTATCTAATTATAGTTTTTATTTGTATCATTCTTACTGTCAATGATTTTGAACATTCTTTTCATGTATCTTAACTGACTAAGGTGCGTCTCATACAGGCCATGGTCTTCGCAGTCACTTGTTATGCATCAGAGAGGTGGACAAAAATGGTGCTCGAGAAGAGTATTGAGAATACCATGGACTGCTAGGAAAACAAACAGATTTGTCCTGGAAAGGGTTAAACTGGGTGGCTCCTTGGAGACAAGGATTCTGAGGCTCCGTCTAACATACTTTGGGCATGTTGTGAGGAGAAACCAGTCCTTGGAGAAGGACATCATGCTTGGGAGGGTGAAGGGACAGCGCAGGAGGGGAAGGTCCTCTATGAGGTGGATTGTTTCGGTGACTGGGATAATCGGGATGGGAGTGTCAGAGACAGTGTGACTGGCACAGGACAGAGCAGAGTTTAGGGCTGTTGTACATAGGGTCGCTATGAGTCGCAAGCGACTCAATGGCACATAACAACAAACAACAACTTACTTACTATGCCAATGCCTTCCTCTGTGAAAAATCTTTCCATGTCTTTTGTCCATTTTGTCATTAGGTTATCAGACTTTTTTTTGTAGAATCCCTGTAAGATTCTGTAAACTTTTGTCATGAGATCTTTGTCTGAGATGGCATTGCCAAATGTTTTTTTCTAAGTCAGTAGGTTTTATTTTCATCCTATTGGCCTACTTCAGTGGGCCAGCTATGAAAGTCATTCTCTCAGCTGATTGCAGATCCCTTTCCCAAACTCTACTGTTCTCTTTCAGTAGTAATTCCATTCTTTGTTAACAGTTTTCTTTATTTTATTATTAGTTTTAATGAAAATTTACAGAGACTTTGGATTTCCATTCATTCATTGTTACACTTTTCTCCCTGCCTACCATCCTCCCCACCCCAGTACACCCTTCTCTTTGAAAAGTAAAAGAAAAATTCTTTCATTGTTCTACAATCCCTCCCCCCCAGGTACACTCTACCATGTAGCCTTCGCTCTGGACTCCTGTCATGACAATAATACCTAATCATATATCCTTTATAAACAGTTCTCTCCCTCCTCTGTTTCAATACCGTATACATTATTGAACCCATCTTTCTCAGTCTCTCATCCCTGACCCCGATGTCAGTCCCATTTTACAACAGCGGCACTATGCAATATTTGTGCTTTTGTGACTGAAATGTTTCACTCAGCATAATGTCCTCTATGGTTACCCATTTTGAAAAATATTGCATGAGTTCCTTGTTTTTCAATGCAGTATAGTATTCCATTGTGTATACACAACGTATACAATAGTATACCACAGCTTCTCTATCCATTTCTTTGTTGATGGGCACTTAGGTTGTTTACAACTCCTTGCTGTTGTGAATGAACAAAGCTGTAATAAACATGGGTGTGCATATATCTGTTTAGGTGGCGGTTATGGTCGCTTTGGGGTATATTCCCAGTAGTGGAATTGCTAGGTCAAAATGTGTCTCTATTTGCAACTTTTTGAGAAAACACTACACTGCCTTCCACAATGGTTGCACCATTTTACACTTCCACCAACAGTGAATAAGGGTTCCAATTTCTCCACAACCTTGCCAGCATTCATTGCTTGCTGTTCTGTTAAATGTTGCTATTCTTACTGGAGTGAGATGATATAGTTGTTTTGATTTGCATCTCTCTTAACTCTAGGGATTTTGCACATTTCTTCATGTGCTTGTTGGCTATCTGAATGTCTTCTTTGGTGAAATGAGTAATTCTATTCTTAAGAATAATGTTCTGGAAGTCAATATAAAGATTCCTCAAAAAGTTAAACATAGAAATCTTGTATGGCCTAGCTATTCTGCCTCTAGGAATATATCCTAACTGAGACACATATGGGGATTTGTACACCTGTGTTCATAGCAGTTTTATTTATAGTAGCAAGAAAATAGATATAGCTCAAATGTCCATCAACAAATTAATAGATCGAGAAACTGATATATTTATACAATGGAATACTATGCAGCACCAAACCAAGCAGCAATTTTGTAAAATACTATACAATATGGTATACTCTAAACAGTATTATGCTGAGTGAACTAACTCAGTATTCAAAGAACAAATACAGCCTAAGACCATTTTGTAAAAATAAAATAACTAGTAGTATGTGTATAAACGTTCAAAAAGATAAGGGGAGGAGGTAGAGAGGTGGAGGGTGAGGAGAGGAGAAAATCACTAGTATAACAGATTCTGTTAGAAGGAAAAGGAGCCTGTGAAGTAAATAGGAAATATCCAAGGGAACTTGAGGTCATAGTAGGCATAAATCAATGGTAATTAATTTTATAAAACAAAATGTTTATGAGTGATCACTTGAAACACAATGTAAATGAAAGAATGTGTGAGATGCAATGTGCATGAATGATACACAATGTATTCAAATTTTGTATGCAAACAATATAGTATTTTTTTAAGTCGAGAAAAAAAATGTTTGTGGTTGGTTTTAGGTGCTGTCGAGTATGACTCATAGTGACTCTATGAACAACGGATCTGAATCCTGTCCTATCCTTTGCCATCCTCACACTTTCTGACACACTGGAGCCCATTGCAGTGGTCACTGTCAATCCTTCTGGCCATTGTTTTCCCTCATTGCAAACGGCTAATTTTCTAAAAAAATATTATTATAAACCAATAGCAAAGCTTATTTGTTTGAATTAACTCTCCGTAGTTGTCATGGTTTCCTGAAAGTTAATTTCAAAAAGGAAGAGCATAGGCAAAAATTGTTATGTAAGTTTTATTTTCATTTTATTTTCAAATTGTCATCCAGTTAAGTCATTTCATTCTCCAACAAATGGTAGAATAAAAAATGTGACATTTTAAACAATTCACATCCCCGGTCTTACGTAGTTGTCCTCTCCTGCCCTTTTCAGCCACAATAAAAGTCATTAAAAGTTCTATGGTTATCTCTCTTCCAACACTTCTCTGATTTTTCCTTTTCAAAAATGGATAAAAAATTTATGAGTAACACCTTTGTAGACCTTTAAATCCAGACAAAAGTTGAAAATAACAATGAGATACTATTATTATACTAACTATCACTATCTTAATAGAACGGACTAGACTAGCCAAATACCTCTCATTTAAAAAAAAAAAAGGAAGCCTTAAGAGAAACATTAATAGCATTAAGTCAGTGTCGTTGCACATTATTGAGAATTTACTCTATTACATACACTAATTTAAAAACCATAAAATGTGAAACAAAGTTTAGTAAGTGACTACCAACAAAAAATAGTTGCAATATAATGTGGTCAAAAGTAACAACAATATAAAAGAAAGAAAGAAAAAAGATTTTTTTAATAATATGAGAGTAAGCTTTGTATAAGAAAGATCAGGCAGAAAATATCCTAAAAGACTGAGAAAATTCCTGTAGCATAAAAAAGGCTAAATGGGAATAATTTTAATGAATTGCAGGATTTCAAAATTTAATATGAAGGCTATAAGAGAGATCATGTCATACAGCAGTAGCATACATTGTTTAAAAAAGTAAAACAAAAATTTTAATGTAGCAGAAGAATTTGGCAGATAACTAGTAAAGGATGATGAATGAATTTTGAGATTAGCTTAGTCAACTCATAAAAGAATATTGGACTTTGTCAGGAAACCAAACCAGTGGATAAGGATTCACTTTTAATTTATCAATTCTACACATGAGAGTAGAATTGTACTTCATAGGGTTTTTAAATCTGTGAAGAGTTAGAAGTAAATTATCCTTTTCCCAGGTTTCACAGGTTCTTTTGAACTGATCATCATTTGGTTAGAGAATTACTTAAGTTTTGGTTTTACTGAGACATTCTACCTCCATAAGACAGTGGCCAGTTATTAAATACTTTTAAGCAATAGAGTGGATATGCATATTTGTGAGTTATTGCAGTAATCAAGGCAAAGAGGGGTGCACACAGTTAAGATCATAGTGATAAAAAGGTGAAGGCAAATAGGCTTGATTCTAGTAGTAAAAAGTTTACAGAACTCAAAGACTCAGAGAGGAGCAATGAGGAACATAATTAGAAATGGCAGTGTGGTGGATGGTATTGTGCCCATTGAAGTAAGGAGCCCTGAGGTATTGGGAGTAAATATGACAAATTAAAGATTAGTCAAATAGAGTATGTGATGTCTATATAGTGTGCCAAGTGAAAATGTCCAGTATGGAGTCTTGATTTTAGTTAGCAGAACAAGTCCCCACTACCTAACTCATTAGAGTTTCCTCATGCAGTTTAATATGGTGGGAAGGATATTTAACAAGTCATCACAAAGTGGTGTCACTTTTTTTATTACCAAGATAGAGGTTAGACTAGATAGAGCATATGCTTAAGTCTCTCTAACAAGATGTTAAGAAGGTCCTGGACACATTTTCACACAAATTATTATTACTAATTAGAGGTATATCCACAAAATCATAACATTAAATCCTAAAACACAAGAGAGAAACACTTTATAACTGAAGAAACAAGACAAAAATGGTTAAATGATAAACCCTTGTTACTTTTGTGCCATTGTCATGATCTCATATGTTCCTGCACACTGTTACATTCACTGTGGCAATAAATCTTATAAAGGGTTTTCTTTCTGACTTTCCACCTTTCCAAACATGATATTTTTTTCCCGAAGATTAGCCCCTTCTAACAAACGAAAGTAAATGAGGCACTAAACTTACCTCTTAGGAGCACCCTGATGGCAAGGTATCCAAAAGAGTCTTTTGGTGGTGGTGGTAGGTACCTTCAAGTCAAGTACAACTCTTAGAAACCCTATGAACAACAAATCTGAACACTGTCCTATCCTGTGTCATCCTCACAATCTCTTACATACTCAAGTCCATTGCTGAAATCACCAGGTCAATCCACCTGATTGAGGGTCTTCATCGTCTTTGTCATTCCTCTACCTTTCGGGGAATGATGTCTTTCCCCAAGGACTAGCCTATTCTAGCAGCATGCCCAAAGCATGTGAGATGACATTTCACCATCTTTGCCTCTGGGAACCACTCTGATTGAATATTCTCCAAGATATACCTGTTCGATCTTTTGGCAGATAGGATATTCAGCTCTCTTTTCCAATACCACAATTCAAAGCCATCGATTCTTCTATGGACCACATTCATTATCCTCCCTCAGCAACATAGCAAGTGATTTAAAAGACAATGGTCTAAAACAGGTACACCTTAGTCTTCAAACTAACATCATTGTTCCTCAATAATTTGAAGAAATTCCTGATAGTCAAGGGAAAATAAAAAAAAATCTGGGGTAGAGAAACAGAATTGTGAGTCACTAGAGCATATAAGGGTTTTTTTTTCAAATTCAAAACTCAAGTTGCTAAAATCAAGGATGCTTTAGGCAGAATATTAAATGGTCCAGGAAGTATTAAAAGAAGACGGAAGGAATATACTGAGTCATTGTATTGAAAGGAATTGTCAGATACAGAAGAATTTAATGAAGTAACATTTGAGTAAGAGTCTATAGTTATGAAGGAAGAAGAAGATCAAGCTGCTTTGAAGGAAATAGCAAAAAACCAGGCCCCAGGAATAAATAGATGGTATACCAATTGACATATTTCAGCTAACAGATGTTTCCCTGAATGTGCTCACCAAGTTGTGCCAAAAAATCTGGAGAGCAACCACTTGGCCAACTGACTGGAAGAGATCTATACTTGTTCCCATTCCAAAGAAGGGTGACCCGACAGAGTGTGGAAACTACGGAACAATATAATTGATTTCACAGGCAAGCAAGATTCTACTGAAGATTATCCAAAAACGACTGGAACAGTACATCAGCAGAGAACTGTCAGAAGTCCAGTTTGGGTTTAGAAGGGGTCGTGGTACGAGGGATATTATAGCTGATGTTGGCTGGATCTTAGCTGAAAGCAGGGAATACCAGAAGAATGTATATCTGTGTTTCACTGATTATGCAAAGGAGTTTGACTGCATCAAACATAACAAACTGTGGCTGACTCTGAGAAGAATGGGAATCCCAGGACATTTAATCATGCTAATGCGAAACCTATACTTGGACCAAGAAACAGTAGTCAGAACAGAGCAGGGTAACACTGCATGGTTCAAAATTGGGAAGGGTGTACACCAGAGATGTGTCCTATCTCCATACCTTTTCAACCTGTATGCAGAGCAGATTATCTGAGAGCCTGGGCTCTATGAGGAGAAGTGTGGCATCATGATTGGTGGCAGATCTATTAACAATCTGTGTTATGCAGATGATACAACTCTGCTTGCTGAAACTGAGGAGGACCTCATGCACTTGCTGCAGAGGGTCAAGGACTGCAGCCTTCAGTATGAACTGAGACTCAATGTCAAGAAGACGAAGTTCTCACCACTGGGCCAATTGGCAGCACCAGGATGGATAGCAAAGAGATTGGCACCAGAAGCCAGGAAATCAAAAAATGTATTGCGATGGGAAAGTCTGCTGCTAGGAACCTTCCTAAAGTACTCAAGAGCAACGGTGTGTCTCTGGAGACTAAGGTGTGTCTGATACAGGCCATGGTCTTTGCAATCACTTGTTATGCATCAGAGAGTTGGACAATGACTAGGGAGGATAGAACTAGAATTGATGCCTTTGAGCTGTGGTGCTGGAGAAGAGTATTGAATGTACCATGGACTGCCAAGAAAATGAACAGATTCATCCTGGATAGGGTTAAACCAGGCTACTCCTTGGAGGCAAGAATTCTGGGGATTAGTCTGACTTACTTTGGACATGTTGTAAGGAGGGACAGGTCCTTGGAGGGGGACGTCATTCTTGGAGGGACAGCACAGGAGGGGAAGACCCTCTATGAGGTGGATTGATTCAGTGAGTGGGGTAATCGGGATGGGTGTGTCAAAGATTGGCACAGGATAGAGCAGGGTTTAGGGCTGTTGTACATAGGGTCACTATGAGTTGCAAGTGACTCCACGGCACATAACAACAACAATGCACATAAACTGACCAAAACTAGTTGCTATAATGTTGCTTTTGACTCATAGCAACATCATGTATTTTAGAGCAGAACTGTAATTCACAGTGTCTTTAAATTGACTTATCAGAACTCTCTTTTGAGTCAGTTCTGGATAGATTTGAATGGTCACTTTTCCATTTCCAACATAGCATTTTAACTGTATGTGCTGTCCAAGAGACTCATATCCTTACCTTGCCAAGATAGGTCAATGCATCCACTGACCAAGGACTAGGTATGTGGCTCTCAACAAATTATGGCTAACATTGTGAAGAATGAGAATCCCAGAATACTTGATTGTACTCATGAGAAACCTATGACTAGACCAAGAAGCTATTATCCAAAGAGAGTAAGCAATTAATACATGGTTGAAAATTATGAAAGAAGTGCATTAAAGATATTTCTTTTCTCCGTACTTTTTCAGTCTATAGGCTGAGCAGGTCATTCTAGAAGTTGGACTTTACAAAGAAGAATGTGGCATCAGGATCAGAAGAAAGGTCAACAGCCCATGTTATGCAGATCACAACCTTGCTCACTGAAAGTGGAGAGGACTTGAATGACTTGCTTCAGAAGATCAAGGATGACAACCTTTAATATGGATTACATCTCAATGTCAAGAAAACAAAAATGTTCACTATGGGCCAATGGATAACATCATGATAGAGGGAGAAAGGATTGAATTAAATTTTTTCATTTTATTTAGAACCACAATCAGCACCCTTGGCACTAGCCATCAGAAAATTAGGTGAGTTGAATTAGGAAAATCTGCAGTCAAAGACCTCTCCAGAATGCTAAAAAGGAAAAGAAAAATGTCGGTCTGAAGAGAAAAGGGCACCAGGTACAAGTCTTGGTTTTCTCAGTTGCTTGCTGTGTGTCTGAGAGTGGGACTATAACTAAAGATGGGAGAAGAATTGATGCCTTTGAGCTGTGATGCTAGAGAAGATCATTTAACATCCTATGGGCTGCCTGGAGAAGAAACAGTTTTGTCCTAAAGAAAGTCATACGAGGATCCTCCTAGGAGGTAAGGATGGTAACACTCCATCTCATATACTTAAGCATGCTGTCAGGAGGGCTCAGTCCTTGAAAAAGGACATCATGTTTGGAAGGATAGGTCAATGCACAAGAGGAAGAGACTCTAAAGAATTGACTGAAACAGTAACTGTGGCAATGGGTTAAGTATGTCGGAAATGGTGAGGTTGACTCAGAATAAGGTAGGCTCAGAGCTGATGCTAATAGCAAGGTTACTATGAGTAGCAGTCAACTTTATGACACATAACAACAGACAAACAACCATTTATGATCATGAAGATATATGATAGATCCTAGTTCTAGTCCTTAGGTACAGAAAACAGAGTCAGAATAGGAAAAGGCAACTTCTTTCTCTTTACTAATATAGTCAGTGGACCAGAAACATTTTATAAATTTTTTTATTGACTTTTTAAAGTTGTGTACATAGAAGTTATGAGAAATTGATTCAGAAGCTCAAAATTGAAATATTGGCAAAGTCAACATGAAAGTGGGGCTATTCATACATTTAGTTATTCTATCTTTCCTCAGATTTATTAACTAAGGTTTAATAAATCACAGAATTTCAGCATATAGGATCTCATTGTAGAATTGTTTTTAGTAATTCTTAACTGAAAAGATTCACTTTAATATGCTGTATAACCTGTCTGATAGTGATCTGAATTCTTTTTAGAGATTGAGGAAATTGATTAAATTATGGATATTGTCAAAACCATGTATGAAGAGAAGACATTAACAATGAACTAGATATTGTTCAGTATAAAATGGGATGTTTCTGAGACATGGAAAATTATGATTAACTTATTTCACAATGAGTTAAAACATAACATTCAGTTTCAATTTCTAGGCTATCAAAGTCTGTTATCTAACTAGAAAGTAGTTTTCAGGGAAATAATTTTCCTTTAAATAAATGTTTCATTGGCTAAAATACACAGCTATGCTTAAATGAATACTAAGAATATTATTAAGCATGATAGAAAGTCAAACATTAGTTTTAAAGAACTAAGAGGTCAAAAGTTTTCAAAGAAACAAAAAGTTAACTTAATCAGTATTTCTCTCATTTGGAAATTTTGTCTGGAAATTTCTGAATAGTGTATTTGATCCTTTTGTCTCTTTTACTGTGTTATTATTCCTCAAAGGCATTGTTTTTGGGATATGGTGATTCTTTTTGATGCAGATTTCTATGAAGTGGCTTATGATTTTTATTTTTTATAAACTCAAGCCAGGAGATGCCTAGAGGCAATCTATGGTATCCAAGTACCTTACTGAAGTTACAATCTGATAAAGCAGGTGTGACACCATCTGATAAATTACATGTGGCACCATCAGATAAAGTAGAGGTGGCAACATCTAATAAATTAGAAGTAGCAACATCTGATATAGTAGATGTGGCGACATGTGACAAAGTAGGCATGGTGGCATCTTTGACAGTAGTGGATGAGGAAGGAATAGAAACAAAAGAAGAAATGGAGGAGGAAGTGGAGGAGGAGGAGGAAAAAGAAGGTGAGTTCTCAGACTTGAGCTGAGAACTGTTACTTTTTTTAACATAAAGTAGCCAGTCAATGGTCTGAGGCAGTTGACTTATAACTTCATTTTGAGGGGCTCCTGGAAACAAACTCTTCTTTGTATCAGTTACCTGAATTATATTAGGTTTGGAAGTGAGGGTAATCTGTGATATCTTTTCCATTACTTTGGTATTATCTTCAGGAACTTGATCAAGCTGTTTCTCTTCCGTGAGGCAAGATGACGAAGAAGTCTCTGGCAGATAAAGAATACGAAATAATTGTACCTCTATTTTCCCTTGAGAATTTGGCTTAGGTATTGGTATGACCATCAATGTTGCTCTGCGTTGATCTTTTTTTCCTGTAAGATGGTTACAGTGATATTTTATGGAGGAAGCGCAAACTAAACAAACCATGTAACTTAATGAAATGCGAGGACCAGGACGAGGATTTGGTCTTCCTCTCATCCTTCGAAAAAGAATCTGCCTAGAGAGATCCCTCTGAATTCTGTTTTTGGAGACAGAATTGATGATTTTCTTTACAATATCATCAGGAAGAGTCCCACCTTTTACAATGCAGGGTTGACTATAATCTAATGGCCATAAGATTTCTTTGTTTAATCCTGTGTTAATACAGACATCATGATTTCTTTTACCATGGTATTTTGAAACCAGCGTTGATACAGTTGTCTCCTTGATGCAATGCTTAGAGTTTGGTGATGGTTGATCTGCGATATTCCATTTGGGGTGATATGATGGTGAATCTGTGGCTCTGTGTTTCACACTTGGCAATATGGTTTTCTGAAGCTTGGAGTGACAAACTGCTGAGCTCAAGATGCCACAGTCATTAGCACAAATAAGGGGTTTTTTACATTTTTTCTGAAACAATGGCAAACTCTGAGTCTGGTGAACAGAAAGTGGTGAGGTTCTTTTCCAGGATTTTGAGTGGGTCAATTGTAAACTCAGAACACTGGGACTGAAATTCAATACGGGTATGACTGGAGGTCTGGAGTCAGGTAAGGATGAGCTGAGGTTCATTTGATGGGATTCCAATGAAGAAGTTTTCCAAAGAAAGTCATTTGTTTGAAGCTTAGGGCTGAGTAATGGTGAAGGTGTAGATCTCTGATTGTGCTCCAATGAAGATGTACATATATAATTCAATGATGTTTTGTGAGGCTTGGATTGAGGTAATAATGTTGAACGGAGAGCCCTTTGATTGGGTTCCAGAGAAGTTGATGTCCAAAATATATCTGGGGAAAATGTTTCTTGATGCTGGAGGGAAGATAATGATGAACTTGAAACTTTATTAGACTTCATTGTAGGGGATGTACAAAAAATGTCTGAGGAATAAATGGTCTGATATTTAGGCAATGACATTGGTGAATTAAGGGCTATTTGGTTACCTTCCAGTGAGGATGACGTCATTCTGAGGTCAAGTAAAGACCTTATCTGAGGCTTGGAGTAGGGAAAAAGGGATTCTAAGACTCCCTCGTTAGATTTAAGTGAAAGATTTTTCCAGTGAAGGTCTAGTGAATGTGTAGATTGATGTTTGGCGTTCAGTACTGATGATTCCAGAACTCCAGTACAGGTAGTATGTGAAATTTTGTCCCGAGGCATAGGAATGGGTAAAAATGGTAATGTCTGTTCCTTGTGATTAGAGCTTGGTGGAGGCATTGCTAACTGAGTGTTGTATGATCCCAGTTTGGTCAGAGAATTATTATTGTATTGATTTTGTTTATGACCTGTGGATTGATGTGTTAATGAGTTGATTTTGATCTGTTGGTAAGGAGAGCATAAAGGCATAAAGTGTTGACCATAATAAGCTAATGGCACCATCTTGTGCTAATGGCAAATGCCTCTTTGAAAGCAGTTGGCTTGTGGGGATGGCTTAATAACTATTGGTCTTTTTTACAGATTCCATGGACAAAAACACTTTCAAGCAAATGTTATTTGGTAGTGTTTAACTTCTTTGCATAGTTTCTGTTGATTTTTAAATATTATGGCATATTTTGGAATTTATATATAGATGAAGCTGAAAAGTCTATCACTATTTGGCAAACTCCTCTGTCTTCTTTTTAGTTTCTTAATGAGTTTTCCACTTTGGGAGAATAATGCCTGTTAACAAAATAGTGAAGACAGTTTAGAAGAAGTCTTGACTGGGAGAATAACTTTCTTAAATAACTTATTGTAGCAGATAGACATATAAATTTATGTCAAATCAGAACATTTTACTCAGTGTGTAATTTTTAATTAAACTTTCTAAACTTAAGTTACCATTTGTAAAACTAATACATATAATGAATATGTTATTGCACAATAAAAAATAGTAGATATTTCATTATCTTTATTTTTAAATTGTACTGGTTTTCTTGCATAAAACAAGATTCTCAGAACTCAAACTCAGATTAAATATGGTCGAGTCAGACCAATTTATAACCGACCCTCCGGCATGTTTCCAAAATTTCAAATCTCATAAGAGGATGTTGCCCATGTTTCTTCCACGCATCTGCTGGTGGATTCAAACCTCCAGAGAAGCACCACCTTTGAGATAGCATGGAAGCTCGGGATAGCATGGAAGCTCAACAGACTAGCACACCAGAGCCGAAATTTTCTTAGACAAAGAAAAGTGAAATGGAAGTTCTTATTTAATCCTGGTTTTCAAATTAGATTCATTAACCATTGTCATTATATTATAACTTAGTTCCAAAAGTCTATAACTCTTGTTAATAGTCTCCTGAATATTTCAAATCTCATTATTTACTAACACTGCATTTTTTTTAAAAAAACCTTTTTATATTTCCTTTTAAATCGACTGACTTGTTTGATGTTCATAGTTGCTCTCTACTCTGATTCATTCATCCATCTTATTGTTTCTTTCTAGGCCTTCACTAAATAATCCTTTTTAAATTTTCTTATCTCTCTCACATCAATACAGTCCTCAGAGTTTTTATAGCCAGCTGTTTTTCTTTTCATTTTGTTCTTCCATAATTATATTCTCCAGGACTTTAGGGCAAACAATAAAATTTCATATACAATTGAACAAAAATTAGCATCTACCTGTCAGAGAAAGCAGGTAGACTACTTCTTAAGATGTAACACACAGTGTCACCTGACAGATTATTTCAGTACATTTCTCATGCTCCAGAATTTGTTCTTCATATTTCAAGGTTGAGAAACATGATATGGAAAAACTGGAAGCACTTACAAGTGACCCTGGGTCAAACAATTAAGTCTTTGCCCAAGATCCCTTTTCCCTTGAAGAATGATAGTTGTCCATACAAGGTCATCTGATTTTTTTCCATACTGCCATGACCTACAAGCCCAGTTTAGGACACATTTATTCCTTCTGTAATGCATAAATATTATATTCTTTTTTACCTATTCTATTACAATGACATTTGTATGTATTTCTAAGATCTTATTTGTAATCATTTTGAAATATGTGTCTCATCAGTTATATTTATTTATTTTAAAGAGGTCAAACATGCCTGTGGAATTTCTCATATATAATTCCTTTAATTTTTCTTCCTAGTAATAACATTTTTACTTAAGCTTCAAAATTACATTACTAAGTTATCAGACTTCTCTATGCAGTATTTTCAAAGAAAATCCAACCAAAAAAATTTTAAAAAACCATCCAAAAATGGAGCAATTTCTCTTTCAGGAGAAATCTGTCCTCTTTATGCGTCTCTTATCTCTGTTCATAGTATCTAGCAACCTAATTTAGAATCTTTTAAGTTATTTTGGACAGCTTCAATCCTCAAATCATTCAGTCATCAACACGTGTTGATTTTATATCTCGTCTATCTCTAATCACCTTTTCCAGATCACTCCTGCTGTGTCAGTTTATACTCTAAGCACATTTCATTTAGGTTATAAGATTAACCTCCATTCTTTTTCCTCCTGACCACATGCTCTTTCTTTCCCTCTGCCTAGGATTCTCTTCCTGGTACAGTTTTGCATCTGCTCACGTAGGAAGATGCCTCAATTTTCACATGTTGGTGTGAGTTTTAAAAGGGAAGGAAAGAAAAAACAAAAAAAAACCCCACCTAGCCTGTAGTGGACTGAGTAATAACACAGCAAGTTTCTAGATGGTAATCTAATAATTTCCTTGCTTTGAGTCACGAGAATATGTCTTAAACAGAATATAAAAAAACAAACAAAAAAACCAAAAAAACCTCCACCCACAAATACATAAACTAACAACTCCAATAAAAGACACTATATTAAGGAGAAAAATAGCATATAATGTGAAAAATTATGTCACGTAGGTATCAATTATATATTTATAATCCTGACAATACAATAGATAGAAGTCTGGCAAAAGATTCCTGACCCTGATAGTTTTTTCCTAAAATTGACTAGGAAAACCGTGTGATGTGTTGTTTAAAACCATCAAGTCGGAACTGACCCATGGCTGATCCTTTAGAGGGGTTTCACAGGCAGTTAATCCCATGCATGGATATAGTCCATCTTTCTCCTGCTGAGCTACTGTTGGATTTGAACCTAATGCATTCAGTACCGCAGCATAGCTTCTTACTACTAGGCTGTAAGAGCTGAACAATGCAAGTAAAAGGTAAAAAGAACCATGTGAACAACCACTTGACAAAAGTGTATATTCAAATGATTACTTGTTATATGGGGGAAAAAACCAAACAAACCCAAAACTGTCTACATTATGATAAATCATGAGATACGTGTTTATACAAGAAGAAGGTATCATTCCATAGTATTAGAATAGGATGAAAATAGAAATTAAATGAAAATGACAGAAATAAGAATTGGCCCAAAGGTACATTAATAGTACAGATACTATAGATAGAAATTCAAATTGGCAAAATCTCTTTAAGACATTTTTTTAACTTTGTGCACTAAATTAGAATGCACACACACTCACACACATGAACACCAAGCCACACTTAAAAACCTAACAGGATATATAGCAACATGTAACTGCAAGCTCACATACAACGTGTTGAATAAAAAGAACACAAAACATACTAATTTTATGTCTAAAAGTGAAAAATAAAATCATACTCTCTATGATCTGAATAGTCAAGATAATAATACATTTTGAGAAGAACACCGATGATTATGTTCTGATTATTTTTGACTGTATGATGACTAGATGGTAAATTCTCCTGGTGAAAAATGAGCTCTACCACCTATGATACACATATTTTCTTTATGTTTCTTTTCCTCAATAAAAGGTTTTAAAATGTAAAACTTGACGATAATTTGAAAAGACACATCTGGAAAAAAGTACACAGAAAGGTGAAACTTTAAAGGATGAGTCAGGATCTGGCACGCAGATGCAATGAAATCTTAAAAGAAGATAAAGAAAAAGAATGTAATGTGGGAATCCTGCTATTGTGTGAAGAGCAAAAAAAAGAATTAAAAACAAATGGGACTATCAAATGTCTCCTTTAGACAAAAAACAGAGAAAAATAACAATTCTAAACATGTTCTTCTTTAAAACTAACTTATCAAAATTACTTCTATCAAATTATGTGTTTTTATTATGTGCCAATAAAGAATAAGATATATAATTATTTTAATAATGTGTCAAGTGTGTATTCTTTCTCCATACCTTTCAATATGTATGTGCAGAATAGTTCATTTGAGGTATTGGACTTTATGAAGAAGAATATGGCATCACGATTGGAGGAAGACTCATCAATAACCTGTGTTAAGCATATGACATTACCTTGCTTGGTGAAACTGGGGAGGACTTGAAGCATTTGCTTTAGAAGGTTTAGGAGAGCTGTCTTTAATATAGATTGCATCTCAACATCAAGAAAACAAAAATCCTCACAACTTGACCAATTGGCAGCATCATTATAGATAGAGAAAATATTTATATTGTTAACAATTTCATTTTACTTGGATCTATAATCAACAATCTTGGCACCAAAAGTAAGGAAATAAAAAAATTAGTAGATTTTGGGAAGTATGCTGTCAGAGACATCTCCAGAGTACTGAAGAGCAAACAGTTGAGTCTAAAGACTAAGGTGCACCTAATCCAGGCCATAGTTTCCTCAATTGTTTACTAGACATCTGAGGGCTGGACAATAAAATTGATAGCTTTGAGTCCTGGTCCTGAAGAAGAGTAATGAATATATCGTGGATTGCCAAGAGAACAAATAGGACCTGGAGAGAAGTTTTGAGGCAAGGATTTTAAAATTCTGGTTCATATATTTTGGGCATGTAGTTAGGAGAGTTTAGGGCTGTTGTACATAGGGTCACTATGAGTCGCAAGCTACTCAACGTCACATAAAAACAGCAACAACAACAGTTAGGAGAGACCAATCCTTGGAGAAAGACATTGTGCTTAGAAGGGTGAAGGGTCAGTTCAGGAGAGGAAGCCCCTGGATGGGATGGATTGATGCAGTAACTGTGGCAATGGGTCTTGTGTGTCTGAAATGGTGAGTTTGGGTCAGGATAGGGCAAGGTTTAGAATTATTCATTAGTTTGCTATTAATTTTAGTAAACTCAACAGCACAAAATAACAAGAGAAAATAACATCATGTACATATTACATGACTGAAAACCCATTTTCAAATTCATAAAAAAGATTAATATAAAAACTGAAATTTGAAACATCAGTGAAACAACAACAGCTTATTAAATGAATACAATTCAGGAAGCCCTAAATTGCATATTCTTGGGAGTTGTTCTGCTACCCTAAAAGCAGTGCCTTTCTAGAGGTTCAAATCCACCAGTGGCTCCAAGAAAAAAAGTGGGTACTATCATAGTCAATAAAATACAAGAAAACATATTTTTGATATCTCTGCTTTCAGCCAAGATTCATCTAACATCAGCAACAATGTACATTTTACATGATCTCTTCTAAAATCAGCTTGAACTTCTGGAAGTTCCCTATCAATATGTTGCTTTAGTAATTTATAATGAGTATTATTTTAATTAGTATTACTTGTTGATTAGTATCACCTAATAGTAATGATATTTTTTATCACTTATCCCTTTCCGTTATATCATCATTTTTTATAATCAACAAAGATTTGTATCTCTCCAAGGTGGTGTAAGTTAGGGCAAAGGTTCTAAGGTTTTAATGAGTTGGGACCAACTCAATGGTACTTAATGACAACAACAACTTCAAGTCATTTGACCAAGTAGATGCTTTCCAAATTTCTTAGCATAGACTAGTGAGCAAGTCCAATGTTACACCTGTTTGTTGAAACACCTCAATTGATAATATGCTAGCTCTTGGAACCTGATTTTTCCCAATTGTATCAGTGTAGCTTGAATTTCTTCCTTCAATACTACTGGTACTTGATCATATTCTACTTCTTGAAATATTTCAATGCCAACCAGTCTTTTTGTACAGTTACACTGTAATACTTCAAACTCCTCAGATGCTTCCTGTATTATTCAATATCTTACCCATAGAAAATTTCAGTAATAAAACTTGAGGTTTTGAATTTTTCTTCAGTTTTTTTCAGCTTGAAAAAGGTCATGCATATTCTTCCATCTTGGTTTTATAACTCTATATCTTTTCACATTTCATTATAATATTTTCATTTTTCTTAACCAGCCACCTTTGGATATCTATCATGTACATGCCATTTTTAAGTGTCCTATAACTGATTCCCAGAGTTATCCTGTATGCAATAGACTGAAATCTTGTCTAATTCAGCTCCACCTTAAAAATGCCCACTGTGTTCAGTCTATCACTTCGAGAATCTTCCTGTCCTTTAATAATCCTCTCCTTTAAAAAAAACAAAACAAAAAAACCCCATGATGTGTCTCTCCAAGGACTGGTTATTCCTGATAACCTGGTCACAACATGTGGGACAAAGTTCATTATCCTTGTCCTCAAAGGGCTTTCTGGCTGAATTTTTTCCAAAACAGGTTTATTTGAGGGCATTCAGTAGTATATACAATGTAAACCAGTGTTTCTACTCCAAGATATATATCCAAAAGACTGCAACCAGAAACTCAAACAGGTACTTTTAAACTATTGTTACTTGGAGAATTCTTCATAATAGAAAAAAAAATAGAAACAACCAATATTCTCATCAAGGGATGAGTAAAATAACACAACCGCTATATACGTGCAATAGATTACGAGACGGTCATGAAGAGAAAAGAAGTCTTAGGACAATGTACACCATGGATAGAGATGAAAAATAAATTATACTGATTGAGATAAGTCAGTCATAAGTGGACAAATATTGCATTATTCTCTCATATAAAAAGGCTAGAAAAGGCAAATAGAGAAAAAAGTTTAATAGTGATGACAGGAGGGAGGAAAGATGGAGTAAAAAAGACTGAAATGTCACATTGATTAAGAATAAAGCAAATAACTTTCTTTCAATATGTCTAGGTTTCTAAAAAATTGAATTGTCACAAATCGTGTGATAAATATACTTATGGTAACAAGAACAAAAACAATGACTGGTAATGCTTCCATGTAAAACCAAAAAGCTTATGAAATTTTCTTTGTCTTGAAGCTTAGGGTCTTTGTTTCATAGGATGTCTCAGCTAATTGGCCTAGACTATGTTGTGTGGTGTTCTACCTCTTAGTTCATTGCATAGTATTTAGGACCTTAAAGTATTGCAAGCATTCAGTCATTCAGATACTACTATTTGCCTCAATTTGCCTGGAACACTAGAGGAAAAAAAGTACAGCTAAATGCCTCATGAACTGCTTCTTTTGTGAAAAAACATTGTGGCTAGTAGGGGTAGTGGAGCACTCTGACTTCAGCTAACTCCACAAAAAGTAACAATCCTTGTCAACAACATCTACAACACAGAATAAATTCCTTTGAGGCCAGACGAGTCTCCAAGCTCTAGCTTCTACTTATACCAATTCTAATACCAATGGTTCCACCCAAGACTCTTGCTGGTCTAAAATTGAATGAGCTAATCCATTGTAATGACCCCATAGAACTCACAGAACATAGTCAGGATTGTTTAGTCAGGTTTATTTACAACTCAAGTAGGAGACAGGATACAAATCTTCAGCCAGCACAACTTGTCAGGCTGTGACTTTCAAATTCAGAGCTTTCAGTTAGTATGACAATTTTTTCTTAGTTTTGCCAACTATGAAAGATCTCAAGTAAGCCTTCTTAACTTCTCTCTTAACAGAAGTTGGCCTGAGAAATGAGATTTCTTGCAATAACTCCAAATTTATGAAAATATTTTTTAAAAAAATAAGATAAGAGCCTCAGAAATCCAATTAAGGTGGCTATTTTTGCATCTACAACAAGGAGAATCTTACTACCAGCAAGAAATAAGAAGCATGCAGCACAACCTTTGGGACCAAAGATTCCTGTGTGAGAAAGTCAAAGACCAAGGCCAGAACAATGATAGCAAAGGTAGTGGTGAACCAGAGACCAATGTAAAGCAGGTGAACTGACAGTCCCACATAAACAGCCAGAGTGAGAACAGTCTCCAGGTTGTTATCTACCTGGGTAGGAGACAAATAGCTCAATATTTAATGAATGGATCACTTGTTAAAATATACTTTCTGAAATGCAATATATTTTACTGGAAGTGTATATGCTTAAAAATTAATCAAGCCACTTGTTAAGTTCATGTCATTGCTGCCAATCTATCAATTTTATTTTAAATTAATACAACTTTTGAAAGAGAAACTTGAAAATTCTTTTCAAAGCAAATCAATCAATCTGTAAATCAATTGTCCCATGATAAACATTCTTGACAAGATGATTGAGTGGAAATATAATTTGCAACATTTACTATAATTTGAGTAAACATTTTTTATTTTTAATTCACAGCTTAACTGTTTAGTTAACAATCCAAATATGTTGATAATATAAATTTAGAATATATCGATGATTTTTTAAAGAATGAAAAGATTTTAATAGGATCAAACATTTGTGTGAAATTCTTGTGTTTTAGTTTTTCCCCTGAGATTGGTCACTAAGCTTAAAACATCAGTGACAATAATGTGTGGGTTATATGATACATAGGTCTCTAGAAAGCAGCTGTGCAAACAAAAAGATGAACCTTTCTGAAAACCATGGGACATTTAGAGATCTGTTGACTATACTGCATGTCTAACTCAAGATTTTTTTAAATATAGAATGAAGAAATAGCTTCCAATGGAAAATTTAGTAGGTTACACATTGCCATAATATTACTTAAGTCGTGTTTTTCACTTAACAGAATCCCTTAGAATCTAAAATTATTAGATTTAAGTAATGGAGATTCTGTTCCAGATGCATTAAACTAGTTAAATATATATAACATTTCTAGATCTTAGTGTATTTGCTTATGGCCAAACATTAAACATTTTAAGATAAGAATGGAATAAGATGTTTTAAAATATTTCCATATTTACAAATAGCTATGAGTATTGATTGTATTTTCCACATGCTACTTATTTTTCATCCTGACAGCAAATTTTAATAATGGCATACACTACTTTTTAACTCTACAGTTACCGATATATGCATTGTATAACCTTTTGCTTGCTGGGAAGTATATAAATAGGACATATAAAATAAACTACTGTCAATGTGTTCATCTAAATTAAGAATGAATATCATTCTTTAAAAGTTTCTTCATCAAAAAAAAAGAAAAAAAGTTTCTTGATCAAAAGATCAATTTATTTTTTTAAATCCATTGTTTTTGTGAATTAAAAGTTCATATCTCAGATTCATTGTTCTTTATCCACTATTCTTCCTCTCATCTCAGGAGAAACCTAAGAAATTACAAACAAAAATATACTAGCTGTTGATTATTTTAATTACTTGGTACCAGCAGTCAGGAAATTAGGAGATGTAATCTCTTCAAATTATTGAAGAGTACTGAAGTCAGTTTGAGGACTAAAGCATGTCTGATTCAGGCCATGGTCTTCCTGAACATTTGCTATGCAACTGAGAACTTGACCACGAATAAAGATGACAGAAAAAGAATTTATGCCTTTAAGCTGTGGGTTGGAGAAGAGTACTGAACATCCCATGGATAGCCAAGAGAACAAACATATGTTGTGGAGAAAGTGCAACCATCTTGCTGCACTTGGGGCAAAGGTAATAAAGCTTCAGCTGTCATACTTCAGACATGTTGCTATGAGGAGGTATTCTTTGGAGAGGAACATGATGATCTTCTGATAAGAGGAAGAAGGCTGGTGAAGAAGAGGAAAATTCTCAACCAGGTGGTCTGACACAGTGACTGCCACATTAGGCTCTTGTGTGTCAGGAAGTTGTCAGGAAGTGTGAGGATGGCACTGAATAGTACAAGGTTTAGACCTGTTGTTTACAGAGTCACTATGAGAAGAACTCAACTCACTGACATCTAGCAGCAACAACAAACATAATACTTATGGTACAAAATGGACAAATTGAAAAGTCTTCTAATAAGAGACAATTCTGTGATATTTCTCTATTAAAATATGGTCTGTAATACCATAAAAGGAATGTTGCTCTGATTTCCTTAAATCATTACATTGAAAGTATAAAAAAATGGGGAAGGGAGACAAAAAGGGGGGGGACTTTGACCACCTTAACCTTGATAGATCTTTAATATTATTTTATTTCAAATGGGTTTGATTCTAATTCTTGATTCTAGTTCTTCCACTTTTATTCCTAGAAAAATTGAACTATCAGATTACTTATGATGATAGTATTAATAGCTACAATTTTTTCCAGTTGTTGCATTTATCCTAACTCCTTTATTGTAACCCTTTCAAAAGATACCAGCTTCATTTTTGTGAATAATAAAGACCTTTCTCTGTTGCCCACATACACTAGGTTTGACTTCATTATTTTTATCTTCAAAGAGGAAGGAAATATTATTAGCTTTTTGGTCTTCCCTCTGGACATGGAAGGCCATTCAATTTCTGTTTCTCCATGTTTAAAGAATAATTTTGGGGATCATCCTCTCCTCTCTCTGACTGCTAGCAGCAGCTGTTTTGAGTCATCCTATACATACTTGCCTAAACTATTTTCTTTGACTTCTGACTTTTTCACTTTGACCCAAATCTGGGCAACTCTTACTGTTTGTATTCATTTGTTTCTGAACTTCTAATCTTAAATAGCTAATCTATTTGTCATCAAAGTATTTTTTATGTAGTGTCTCCCTCACTTCTAACACAATAAAAAATTAAAACATATAGTAAGGATTTGATGCAAAACCCAAATGTTTTGTTTAATAACAGTATTAAAACTAGACCCTTAATAGAAACAATAGTGCAGAAATTATCAACTAATATTATTAATATCACATGCAAGCAAGATTCTGTTGAAAATTATCCAAACATGTTTGGAAAAATATGTCAACAGAAAACTGCCAGATGTGCAGGCTGGATTTAGAAGAGGTCGTGGTACTAGTGATATTACAGCTAATGTTAGATGGATCTTGGCAGAAAGACAAGAATACCAGAAGAATGTCTATCTGTGCTTCATTGACTATGAAAAGGCTTTTGACTGTGTGGATAACAGCAAGCTGTGGCTGACTCTGAAAAGAATGGGAATCCCAGAACATTTGATTGTGCTAATGCGAAACTTATACTCGGACCAAGAGGCCCTCGTCAGAACAGAGCAAGTAAACACTACATGGTTCAAAATCAAGAAGGAGGCCTATCAGGGATGTATTCTGTGTCCATAACTTTTCAATCTGTATGCAAAACAGATCATCTGACACCCTGGGCTGCACACAGAGGAATGTGGCATCAGGATTGGTGGAAGAGTCATCAACAACCTGCGTTATGCAAATGACACAGCCCTGCTTGCTGAAACTGAGGAGGACCTGAAGTGCCTGCTGCAGAAGGTCAAGGGTGTAGCCTCCTATATGGGTTGAAGCTCAACATCAAGAAAACAAAGATTCTCACCACTGGGCCAATTGGCAGCTTCAGTATGGATGGTGAAGAGATTGAGATAGTTAACAGTTTTAGTTTACTTGGCTCTACAGTCAACACTCTTGGTAACAGCAGCCAGGAAATCAAGAGATGAATTGCGTTGAGAAAGTCGGCTGTGAGGGACCTCTCAAGAGTACTGAAGAGCAACTATGTCAGTCTGGAGACTAAGGTGCGCCTGATTCAGGCTGTCGTCTTTGCAATTACATGCTATGCATCAGAGAGTTGGACAGTGAATAGGGATGATAGAGAATTGATGCCTTTGAGCTGTGGTGCTGGAGAAGAATGTTGACTATACCATGGACTGCTAGGAGAACAAACAGGTTTTTCCTGGAGAAGGTGAATCCAGAATGCTCCTTGGAGTCAAGGGTTCTGAAGCTTCATCTGACATACTTTGGGCATGTTGCAAGGAGGGACTGGTCCTTGGAGAGGGACATCATGTTTGGCAGAGTGGAGGGGAGGCAAAGGAGAGGAAGATCTTCACTCAGATGGATCGATTCTGTGACTAGAGTGGTGGGAATGAGTGCGTTTGAGATGGCTAGGTTGGCACAGGATAGAATGTCATTTAGGGCTCTTGTACATAGGGTCGCTATAAGTGACAAGTGACCCGATGGCACATAATAACAACGTTATTATCCGTTTCACCCAAACTCTTTTATGCAAGCATGCATATTTCAGCTCATATAATTAATCAATGGATTGAATATTAAAGAAGGGGAAAATTCCTCAGTAAAATTATTCAGTTTGAGAAATCATGTACTTATGTATAAATCTTTAATCTATAAAATAAAGAAAATTGTATAAAATATTTTTACGTTTGTTATGGGTAATTAATGTGAAAATAGTTAATGTGCTTGAAATGATGTCTGGTAAAACATAAATTACCAAGAAATTGTTTAATTATAAAATGGTTAAGTAATCATACTGTTATAATCAACACTCTTAGGAACAGCAGTCAGGAAATAAAAAGATGAATTGTACTGGGGAAGTTTACTGTCAGGGTCCTCTCCAAAGTGCTAAAGAGCAATGACATCAGTCTAGAGCCTAAGGTGCACCTGATCCAGGCCATGGCCTTCAAAATTGTTACGCATCAGAAAGGTAGGCAATGACTAAGGATGACAGAAGAATTGATGCCTTTGAGTTGTGGTGTTGGAGAATGGATCACCAGGAGAAAAATTACGTCTGCATTGGAGAGGATGAACCAAAAACTTCTCCTTGCAGGCAAGGATTTTGAAGCTCCATGTCACATACTTTGGGCTAGTGGCCAGGAGAGACCAGTCCTTAAAGAAAGACATTGTGTTTGAGAGGCCAAAAAGGACAGCACAGGAAAAGAAGACTCTGGAGAGATGGATTGACAAAATAAATGTAGCAATGGAATTAAGTGTGTGAGAGTGGCTCAGGATAGGTCAGGGTTAAGAACTAATGTACATCGGTTACCATGAGTTGTGGGTGACTCAATAGCACCTAACAACAACAATCATATTGTTATTGTTGCTCTCGGGCATGGTTGAATTAAATATGACCCATAAGGGCCCTATGAAGAGCTAACCTGAACCCTGCCCTGTCCTGTACCATCTTCACCCTCTTTGACACACTAGAACCCATTGCTAAAGTCACTGCGACAGTCTATCTCATTGTGAGTCTTCCTCTCTTTCGCTGATCCTTCATCTTTCTAAGCATGAAGTCCCTTTCTAAGGAACAGAATCTATTAGCATCATGTCCAAAGTGTGAGAGATGGAGTGTAGTAGTCCTCTTACCTTCAAAGAGCGCTCTGACTGCACTTTTACTGAGACATCTGCTTGTTCTTTTGGCCGTCTATGAGACATTCTGTTCTCTCCTTCAACACCACAACTCAAAAGCATCAGTTCTTCTGTCATCTTTACTCATACTCCAGCTTTCAAAAGTGCAGCAGGTGATTAAAAACACCATGACCTGAACCAGATGCAACTTACTATTGAAGCTAACATCATCACTATTAAGTATTTCAGAAAAGTCCCTGAGAGTGGATTTGCCCAATACAATATGCCTTCTAATCTCCTGACTGCTGATGCCAAGGATATTGATTGTTGATCAAAAAAATATTAATCTTTGATAAGCTTCTTTCCTTCTTCTTTCTAACATGATGTTGTCTGTTAGCGCTGTGATGAGGACTTTGTTTTCTTGATATTAATGTGTAATCCATACCAAAAAGTGTGGTTCTTGATCTTCTAAAAGAAGCCTTTGGATTGATAACTCTTTCTTAATTCAGTTGCCACATTCTTCTATAGAGTCCACCTCCACAATTTATTTTCTCAGCATACAGGCTGCATAGGTATGGAGAAAAGGATACAAACTTGATACATATACTTCCTAATTTTAAACCATGCAGTGTTTCCTTGTTCATTTTGAACAACAGCTATAATCTAGGTATAGATTTTGTATAAGCACAATTAAGTGTTTTTCTGAGATTGATGTTCTTCTCAATGTCAGCCATACTTTGTTGTGGTCACACAGTCAACTACTTTTCCATAGGCAGTAAAACAGATTCTTCTGGTATTCTCTGCTTTCAGTCAGGATCAATCTGACATCAGCAATAACATTTTTAAACCCAGCCTGAACTTTTGGTAATTTTCTGTCAATGTACTGTTCCGGCTGTTTGTAAATTACTTTCATCATTACTTCGTTTGCAGATGAAATTAATGAAGTTATCCAATAATTTCCACATTCTATCAGATCACCATTCTTGGGAATAGAAACAAAAATGGATCTCTTTCAGTTAAGACAGCCAGGGAGCTCTCTTCAAAATTCCCTAACATAGATTAATGAGCACATCCAAGTTTGCATCTGTAAGTTGAAGTAAGTTGGTTGCTGTCACATCGATTTCCAGGGCCTTATTTTTTTTTTTTTGCTAGTGTCTTCAATATAGCTTGAAATTCTTTCTTTATTGCCACTGGGTCTTGTTCATATGGTACTTTTGAATTTTTG
>NW_006399886.1:1393668-1399152 GCF_000299155.1 Elephantulus edwardii | reverse complement strand
CTTTTGAATTTTTGTGTTTTTTTTTTAATTTAAAAAAATATTATTATTTATACCTTCATTCACTTTTACATAATTATTCAGATACATTGCTTCATTCATGTACATTTAGCTTTATACAATCATTTCTGTACATTGTCTTGTGTGTGTGTGTTTCTCAAGTTTTTTCATATCAATCAATTATTTGTGATACTGTGATTCTGTTTATTCTTTTCATCTTCTTTTAATGTTTCTTGGATAAGTCAAGATTTTTCCCATGGCATCTTTTAGTATTGACACTCTTGACTTGAATTTGTTTTTCTCTTTCTTCAGCTTGACAAATGTTGAATGAGTTCTTCCCTTTATATTCACTGATTCCATCTCTGTATATTTTGGTAAAAAAATTTCTTTGTTTTAACAAGTTACATTATTAAGTTGTTCTTTTCTATATTTCAGAATTTTTTTCCCTTTTGTTTTGACTTCTTGTTGCTCTAGTGCAATTTTAATTGTTTCTTCTGACATCCATTTTGATTTTTCTTTCTCCTCTGACTTTTTAATGGCCTTTTAGTCTCTTCTCGGATGATATAATTTGTTTCATCCATAGCTACACTGATCTTCAATCATTGGTGTTCATAGCTTCAAACATGTTCTTGAAGCTATTTTTATTCAGATGGAGTAGACTCAAGGTCATATTTTGGTACTTGTTGCTTCCTTTTAATATTTTTCAGTTTCAATTTGAATTTACTCATGAGTAACTGATGGTCTATTTCCCAGTCATCACCTGGCCTGGTTCTAACTGCTAACCTTGAGTTTCTCCAGTGTCTTCCAAAGATGTAATCAATCTTATTCTTGTGCAGTCTGTCAGGTGAGGTACATGTATAAAGTTATCTATTGTGTTTCCTAGAAAAGGCATGTGCTATGACTAAATCATTAAAAGTACACATTTCAATCATTCACTCTCCTGCCTCATTTCTGTCACCAAGTCAGTATCTCCTGACTACTATTCCTTCCTCATTGGTTCCAACTTTTCCATTGTGGGTCACCAATAATTAATTAATTAATAAAGCAATTAATGCATCTTTATTGCATATTTGGTAAACTTTAAACTGCAAAACTTGGTATAAATTCTCAATTTCCTCCTCTTTGGTCTATTTGTTGGTGCACATATTTGAATGTTCTCTAAAGACCAGTCTCACATAAACACATGCCCTAAGTATATGAGATGGAGCTTCAAAATCTTAGTCTCCAAGGATAAACTTAGTTTCACCCTCTCCAAGAGAGACCTGTTTATTTTCTTGGTAGTCCATTGTATGTTCAAGACTCTTCTCCAGCACCACAATTAGAAAGAATTGATTTAGTTGTCATCCTTAGTTATTTTTCAGCTCTCTAATGTATAGCAAGTAATTGCAAAGACCATGACCTGGATTAGAAGCACCTTAGTCTCTGACAGTGGACTCACCCAGTGTAATACATCTATTGGTTTCCTGATTGCTGGCACCAAGGGTAATGATTGTTGATCCAGGCAAATCAATCCTTGATATCATGAACTTACAGATAGGTGTTGTACTTCTAACAATAAACCCAACTGCGGCCTATGGCAGCATCACAGAATGGGGTCCTAGCTGAAGTTTTTTGGCCCGGACAGTGGCTTATCTGGGCCTCTTGTGATGGCGTTTGACATGAGGCAAAAGGCAACCGAGCCTGTCGGCCCTTCAATACCAAACTGTCACTTGACTGTCTTCTTGGACTCCTATGAAGGTCTGCTCTAGGCCAGCCTACATCTCAGTACTCTGCCAGCCTTTCATAGACCACTTAGAAATATTTTGTAGGCCATTGAGAAATTAAAAGAAATTATACAGTATGGGAAACATAAAGAGATACACGGTTGCATGGAGTTCCGGTAACCTAGTGCAGAAGACCTGCACTACCAACCCTTAGGCACAAGGTTTTAATCCACCAGCAGCTCCATAAGAGAAAGATGGGCAAACAATTTCTGTGGGATTTACTGCCTCTGAATATCTGCTGTCAGGTCAGCTACAAGCTGATTCTGACTTGAAGTCACAATAATTAAAACAACAAACTTCTACTTAGATCAACAACAGGACTTCTGGTTTGAGAAGTGTCTTTAGCGCTAATAATAAAGCAATTTTTAGAATTTTTTATATTTATAAATTTATGATTTGTATAGTCAGAAAAGGTGACTCAGGATGTGCCCTTTCTAGAAACCAATTCAATAGGTGTATAAAACATAATTTCAACTTTCATAAACTTTAAATCATCTGAAGAAAAGGTTTGAGGCATTGAACACTAATGATCAGAAACCAAATAAATTGTGGGATGACATCAGAGATATAATTTATGAAGATAGAACAAGGTTAATACAGAGAACAGGGTAAAATAAAGGACCAAAATGGATTTCAGAAGAGACTGAAAATAGTACTACAGCACCAAGAAGCCAAAACAACAGAAAGGGATGGCAAAGTAAAAGAGATAAACAGAAGAAAAGGCAACTTGAGAAGAAAAAGCAAAATATTATAACAGAATGTGCAAAGAGCTTGACTTGGAGAATTAAAAGGGAAGGACTAACACTGCATTCCTTAAGCTAAAATAACTGGACAACAAATTCAATCCTCAACTTACAGTCCTGAAGGATGCCATGGGGAAAATTTTGAATTATCCAGAAAGTATCAAAAGAAGATAAAAGGGAATGTACAAGTCACTGTATAACAACAACAAAAAAATTGGACAAATTAAAATATTTCAAGAGTTGTTGTTGTTGTTATGTGCCGTCGAGTCGTTTGCGACTCATAGCGACCCTATGTACAGTAGCCCGAAACACTGCTCTATCTTGTGCCAATGGCATTGCCTCTGACACACCCATCCCAATTACCCCAGTCACTGAATCAATCCACCTCATAGAGGGTCTTCCCCTCCTGCGCTGTCCCTCTACTCTACCCAGCATGATGTCCCTCTCCAAAGACCTGTCTCTCCTTGCAACATGTCCAAAGTATGTCAGACGAAGCCCCAGAATCTTTGCCTCCAAAGAGTAGCCTGGTTTAACCTTCCCTAGGATGAATCTGTTTGTTTTCTTGGCAGTCCATGGTACATTCAATACTCTTCTCCAGCACCACAGCTCAAAGGCATCAATTCTTCCTCTGTCCTCCCTAGTCATTGCCCAGTTCTCTGGTGCATAACAAGAGTAGCATTTGATAAAAAGCCCATAGTGATAAAGGAATAAGTTCAAGCTACACTGAACACATTGGCAAAAAATAAGGCCCCAGAAATGGATGGAATGGCAATTGACATGTATCAAGTTTCAGAAGCATCTCTGGAAATGCTCACCAGTCTGTGGCAATACTTTTGGAAGACCAACTAACTAGTAGAGATTCATATTTGTTTCCATATCTAATAAAAATAGATCCAGCAAAAGAGAATGTCGAAATTATTGAACAGTATCACACCACATGTAAGCAGAATGTTTCTGAAGATCATCCAAAAATGGCTGAAACAGAACATAGAGAAATATCAAAAATTCATCCTGTGTTTAAAAGAGATCATGGCACCAAACATATTATTGCTGATGTCATATGGATCTTGGCTATAAACAAAAAATACCAGAAGAATATCTATTTGTGCTTTATTGACTATTTAAAGGTATTTGGCTATGTGGCTCATAACAAATAATGCCTAACACTGAGAAGAATGAGAGTCTCATAACACTTAACTGTATTCATTCTAAAGCTATAACTAAACCAAGAAGCCAATGTCTGAACAGAGTAAGGGAATATAAAATCCACAAAGTTGTGCATTATGCCAATATTCTTCCCCATATTTATTTGATTTGATGCTACACAAATCATTCAAGAAACTGGACTTTATAAAGAACATAGCATCCAAATTGGAGGAAGGCTCATCAACACTGTCTTATAAAGATAACACATCCTTGCTTACTAAAAGTGAGGAAGATTTCAGGTACTTTTTGCCAGAAGATCAAGGGCAGTACCCTCCAAAATAGATTACATCTCATACCAAGAAAACAAAAATCCTCACCACTTAATCAACAGGCAACAATAGAGAAAATATTTAAATTGTCAACAAATTCATCTTACTTGGATCTGCAAGCTACATCCATGGAATGAGGAAACATATTGAGAATGTTTGCTGTCAGGAACTTCCTCAAAGGGAAATGTGTCAGTTTAAAGACTAAGTGCACCTGATTCAAACTGTAGTCTTTCCAGTCACCTGCTATGCAGCTGAAAGCTGAACAGAAAAATTGATGCCTTTGAGTTGTGATGCTAAGGGAGATATTGAATATCCCAGGGACAGCCAAAAGAAAAACAGATATGTCTTGGGGTAAAAACATACAGAGTATCCCTTAGAGGTAAGAATGGTGAAGGTTCATCTCACATATGTTGGATATATTCTTAGGAGGGGCTATGCCCCGGAGAGGGACATCATGCTTATAGAAGTGGAAGATCAGTGAAAGAGAGAAAGACCCTTGACAGACGGAGATAAGGCATTTGATCATGTGGACCATGATAAATTTTGGGTAACATTGTAAGAAAATGAATTCCATAATGATATTTTATGCTCAGAAGAACCTACAAATAGACCCAGAGATGTTGTTCTAATAACAGCAACAAAAAGATATTGCACTGGTTAAGATCAGAAAAATATGTATTAGGCATTTGTATTTCATTCAAATTGTATATTAAACAAAGAAGAAATGACATGAAGATTAGAGAAAGACTCATAAACTGTCTACCAAGTAGATTGTCCTGCCTTCCTTGCTAAAAGTGAAGAGGATTTGAAGCACTGATTTATTAATGAAGTAAAGTTTCAGTCATCTTAATCTAAAGAAAACAAAATTTGCACCATTGAACCAATAACAAACAACTTGATAAACTGAGAATAAAATTAAATTGTTAAAGATTTCTTTTCATAATTAATGCTCATTGAAATAGCAGTTAAGACATCAAGTGATATATTGCATTGGGCAAATTTCCTGCCCAGGACCTCTTAAAAAATCTAAATAATATACTATTTAGAGAAGTAAACTTAACCCAAGCCATTACATTTTTAGTCTATGGCAACATAGTCCACATGTAGTTGTATTGCTAATCTAAATGTGACATCTTTTGGGCAGTTCAAATCTAACATTGGCTGCAAGGAAAAAGATGAGTAAACTTTTTTTCACATAAGTCATGTTTGTATCGTTGTTAGATGTCACCGAGTCAACTATGACTCATAACAATCCTATGAACAACAAGGCAAAGCTTTGCCTACCTGTTGCCTTCTCTACCATCTCCAACATGTTGGAGTTTATTTAAAGTTACTGAATCAATCTTCCTTGTTCTCTTTAACTGATCCTCTTTCTCAACATGATGTGTTTTTTAAAAGATTAGACACTCATGATTCTAAACAACAGGCTTAAAAAAAACCTCAACCAATATAGTATGTTGGTATTGTTATGTGCCATTGAGTCACTGTGATGTATAGCAACCCTAT
>NW_006399886.1:1391621-1393168 GCF_000299155.1 Elephantulus edwardii | reverse complement strand
AAGAGTGTTGATTGTGGACCCAAGCAAGCTGTAATTGCTAAAAACCTCAATCTCTTCTTCATCTATTATGATGCTGTCAATTGGCCAATTGGTAAGAATCTTTGTCTTATTGATGTTAAGCTTCAATTCATATTGAAGACTACAGTCCTTGACCTTTTGCAGCAAGTGCTTTAGGTCTACAGTTTTATCAGGCAAGGTTATATCATCTGCATATTGCACATTGTTGTTGAGTCTTCTTCTAATCTTGATACGACACTCCTTACGAAGTCCTGCTTCCCAAATGATCTGTTCTACATACAGATTGAAAAGGTGTGGGAACAGTATGTATCCTGACACACTTCTTTCCTGATTTTGAACTATGCAGTGTTTCCTTGTTCTGGGATTGCTTCTTGGTCCAAGTATAGGTTTTGCACAAGCACAGTCAAGTATTCTGGGATTCCCATTTTCCTCAAGGCTAGCCACAATTTGTTGTGATCCACACAGTCAATGAAACACATATAGACATTCTTCTAGTACTCTCTGCTTCCTGCCAAGGTCTATTTGATATTGGCAATAACGTCTCTAGTGGCACGATTTCTTCTAAATCCAGCTTGTATACTGATAGTTCTTTGTCATTGTAATGTTCCATTTATTTCTGCATAATCTTCAGCAGGATTTTGCTAGTTTGTGATGTTAGTGATATTGTTCAATAAATTCCAGACTCTGTTGGTTCATCTATTTTTTGAATGGGAATAAATGTGGATCACTTCCAGTCATTGGCCAAGTAGTTGTCCTCCAGATTTTTTGGCACAACTTGGAGAGCACATGCAGGGCAGCATCTGTTTGCTGAAATATGTCAATAGGTATTCCATCAATACATGGAGTTTACTTTTTGCCAAGTTTTTCAGAGCAGCCTGCACTTCCTCATTCATCACCATTGCCTCTTAATCATATATTGTTTCTTGAACTTTTTCTATGTCAGCCAACTCTTTTTGGTACAATGACTCTATATACTCCTTCTGTCTTCTTTTAAATGTTTCCTGAATCATTCAATATTCTCCCATAGCATCCTTAAGTACTGCTGGAGTGTCAGGTATTATTCCAAATTGATGAAATAGAACAATAACAGTAACAATAAAGCTATGAGTCTTTGAGTTTGTTCTAATTTGAAGAGAATGGGTTTTCAGTGATTTTTATGCACTTGTGAAAGCTGGACAATTAATAAGAAAGACAGAAGAATTAATGCCTTTGAATTGTAATAGTGGCAAAGAATATGCCAAGTTATGCCAAAAGTACATATAAATCTGCCTTAGGAGTTCAATAAAAGTGCTTCTTATGAGCAACAATGAATAAACTATTGACCTATTGTCAAGAAGTTGTGCTGCAATCCCAAAGGCATGTGATTTGAGGCCACCCACTGCTCTGTGAGAGAATAGGTAATCTCCTCCTGTGTGATTAACTGCCTCTGAAAACACATCAGAGGGTCGATTCTGACTCGATGGTACACAACAACAATAAAAACATACATCTAACTTATACTTGAACCAGGAGATAGCCATCAGAAAAGA
>NW_006399886.1:1385252-1390716 GCF_000299155.1 Elephantulus edwardii | reverse complement strand
GAGTTTAGGGCTGTTGTACATAGGGTCTCTATGAGTCGCAAGCGACTTGACGGCACATAACAACAACAACACAACCATGTTATAATGCTAGAAGGACCAAATCCGGAAGAACCGGACTCTGAAGAAAGGCGTCATGCTTGGTAAAGCAGAGGAGTTAACACTTTCTGTACTGGTAGGTTTAAACACAGTAAAATTTCTAATGATAGTTCAGGAATCTGACAAGGTTTTTATCTGTGAGTTTGAGTCGACTTGACAGCACCTAAATAGATATCATGCTTGGAAAGACGAGAGTCGATGAAAGAGAGAAAGAATCTCAATGAGGTTGATAAACATAATGACTGCAATAATGGGCCTAGTATATCAGATATAAAAAGGACGTTACAAGAAAGGAAAGGATTCAGGTCTGTTGTTCTTAAGATTGTTATGAGTTGTACTTGACTCAAAAGTACCTAACAACAACAACAACTAAAGATCAAAAATTATCTATACTTTCGCGGGGTTATCATTAAGTTGTTGGGTATTTTTTTTTTAGTCATTATCTTAGCCCACTCTGATCTCCAGCTTCCTTAACTACAGACACATGGTGTTGTACTTTAGCAATAGCTGAAAATCTGTAGGCACTGGGATAACAGAAAGAGTGCTTTCCACACTGAGCAGCAAGACTTGAGGAATACTGAAGGAAAACGATGGTGAGAGCAAGACCATGGTGGCAAGACCCTGGTGGCAAGATTCTGGTGATTGTGGAGGAGAGACTTTGATATTGTTGTGGAGAAACTGTAACAAGGTGTAACCAGAGGAGTCCTGAGATAATAATGAAAGAATTTTTTTCCTCCAAGGAAAAAAGTGAACTTGAGGGGAAGGAGGATATTGTGCAACAATGAATGAATGGAAATCCAAGTTCTCTATAAACTTTCATTAATATCTCAATTTAGAAAAGTTTTACTCTTCTTGCTGGATAATTAAGAAGCTGACATAACTTCTCTGAGACACTTTTAGTAACTAAGAAATTGTGCTTTGTTTTTCATCTGGCTCGGAACTGCTGAACTAACTCTCGATTTGAATTGAGATATATTCCTCCCCCACTTCCAATTTATGTCTCCAATAAACCCCACTCTTAGTACCACAACTATGAGAAGAATCTGTGAGTCAACCATGAATGCTGAACCTCTTTCTGTTGATGTGGCTCTTGAGGCACCATGGGTCTAGGTTACAGGATCTTTATCAGCTTTCCGCTCTGGGGTGATGAGGGGCTTTGCTACTCTTCTCATTCTCACAGGCCCTTTCAGAGAGATGCTCATAGCCCTGTGCCCCAATGTCCCATTTTTTGCTCTCTAAACAATGTTAAAAAAAGTATTTTTTTTCCAAATGTTTCATTTTGATAATAATACCTAGTTTTTCAAGTTTTGTGGTTTTGTTTTGTTTTGGTTTGGTTTTTTTAAACTGAGCTCTCTACTAGATTATATAAACATGGGAAACAAACTTAAATACTGCTGATTGTGGGAAAGCATCTCGTGTAAAATACAGCTACATACTACCCTTTCTCATTATTATTGGTTTAATTGAATGACACATTCAGATAAAAATATAAAGTCATATGAAAAGAAAATCGGTTCCCAATAAATGAAAAACTAAGATCTTACAAATGAAAACTATGTAGGCATTCCATGAAAGTTTCACAATATATTCCAGAAAATTCTATACAAAGAAAATGTATAAATCTATTATATATCCTGAAGATTATCTTTCAACTCATAGCCGATTTTTAAAGTTTAGTTTAGAAATTCAAAATATCAAACTACTGAAACTGAAAAGTCTGATATGAAAACAATTCCACTTTTTAAGGATTTAAACCAGCATATAATCAATCATGGTAATGCATTATATAACTTTCTTAATGCTCTTTTCTCCCTAGAACAGCAGCTGAAGAAGAAATAACCTCAGAATCAGCTAATGTAAGAAACCAAGAAACATATTCCACTTAATCCCTTTGTTTCTTTATTTCTCTCCCCACAGTAATAAAACATCTTCCCTCTGCAGAAGCTAAATTATTCAAGTGAAAAAGTGGTGTACTCAAGATTCAGATGCACTTAAATCTTCAAAACCCAAACCATGAACAGCAATAAACTTTAATCATTTTCTTGGCAAGAGTTAACAAAACATACATAAATATCTTTAAAAATAAAATCAAGTTTATGCTTCTTTGATGCCTTATGACTAACTAAAAAGAACTCTTTTTGCTAATATAACATTATTGCTTCCTAGTCTCAATTCCTAAAAGACTAATAAAAAATTTTAGGTAACACCTTGCTAAATTAAACATTTATTAAGTTGTGCTATGATTCTAATTCACTTTTGAACTATTAGCATAGCTTATTAAAATGACACTTAGAACATTTCACACCTGAAAATAACAATTCAATGTACAATTAAAGATTTTTTTCCATAATTGAATTAATGAGATTTTAAAAGGGTATAATATTTTACCTATATCTTCTCAGGCTATTTCCTGGCATTTGGTATGTGGTAGGTGGATAAATGGATAAAACGACATTAGAAAGATGCTAATATGGACTACAGGTGACATTAGAAACACAACTTCTATATATTGTGGAGTGTACAAGCTTGCATACAGACCTCACATCTCCTGTAAAATCACTCTGAGAAGGAAAAAGTTGTAAATTCTTCACACAAACAAAATAGTTGAATCAACACTGGTACTTCATTTGGATAAAATAGCATTAGGGTGATACTTTTGAGAAACTTCATAGAGTTTTTTTGTTTAAAAATGTCTACTCATTTGGTCAAATTTGTTATCAGTTGCCCGTGAGTTGACATTTGACTCTTCATGACCACATGCATTTCTGTTTCATAAGCTTTTCTTAGCTATGCTGTTTTTTGAAGCAGTTCTCTAGGGCTTTCTTCTGCAAAGCTCATAAGTTGAATTTGAACTGCCTATCTTTCAGTCAGCAATAGTTAAAAAACTGTCTGTGCCACTTAAGTGAACTATTAGTGCAGTCTCCAAGACCAAATCTATTTCTGTCAAGTGGATTCAGACTTATAGTAACACTATAAAAAATGTAGAACTATTCCATGAATTTCCAAAATTGTAAATCTTTATGAAAGCAAACAGCTTTTTCCCCCACTTCTGTATTAACCATGTTGTAGTTGTTGTCTTTTGTTAGGTGCCATCTGTCAAGTACAATTCATATCACCCTATGAAAAATAGATAGAAACAAAATTCTGGTGATTTTTGGTTTTTTTTTCCAAAATTCTGTTTTGCAACACCATCACCATCCAAATCTCAGCCATATTCAAGGCCATCATTGCAGCCACAAGGGCAATCCATCTATCGAGAGAGAGAATTATGAAAATATGTTCAAAAGTATGTGAGACCAAGTTTTGAATCTTGAGGCTTGATTTTTTTGTTTCTTCAGTTTCTTAAACTTAATAAATATCAAATGTTTTCTTCTCTTTTGGCTTTCTAACTTTAGGTCTTGCTCTTTTGGCTTTCTAACTTTAGGTCTTGGTCCATTTATTTGAAAATATTTTGCTTTTTCCTTGAGTTGCTTGTGACTCATAGCCACCTATGTACAACAGCTCTGAACCCTGCTCTATATTGAGCCAAGCTCATCATCTCTGACACATCCACTCCCATTACTTCAGTCACTGAGTCAATCCATCTCATCTAGGGTCTTCTTCTCCTGCACTGTCCCTCCACCATGCCAAGCATAATGTCCTTCTCCAAGAACTTGCCCCTCCTTGCAACATGTCCAAAGTTTGTTAAACAGATCTTCAGAATCTTTGCCTCCAAGGAGCAGCATAGTTTCACCCTCTCTAAGACACACTTGTTTGTTCTCCCAGGAGTCCATGGTATATTCAATACTCTTCTCCAGCACCAATGCTCAAAGGCATTACATATGTAGTCATTTTTATTTCTATGTACTCCATTTGCTGAGTTCCATGTGTATAGTCCTCATTCAAGATTTTTAAAAACAGTATTTATAATTAATAAATCACTGATTGTAAGAAATTCAATCATGTGATCTCTTGTTCAGAGCAGCGTGCACTTCCTCCTTCCTCACCATTGTCTCTTGTTCTTAAGTTGTTTCTAGTAATTCTTCTGTGTCAGCCAATTTTTTGGTACAATGACTCTGTATAGAGACATATCAGTGTCAAATTATCAAAAGTAAAAAATAAGTATAGAATATTAAAAGCAGTGTGAGAAAAAAATAGAGTCACTTATAAAGGAGGACTAACTAAGTTAAGCTCAGAATGAATTTTCAGCAGAAACCATGAGAGCAAGAAGATACTTGGATGGCATATATAGGAGGCTGAAAGAAAACAACTGCTAACTAAGGATCCTGTGCCTAACAAAGCTGTCCAGCATATATGAAGGAGAAATTAGGTAATTTACAGAAAAGTAGGAACTTAGGGATTTTATGGAAATAAGACCAACTGTACAAAAAATACTAAAGGAAATCCTTCACACAGAGAAAAAGAAAGCAAAGTGGATGGACCAATGTAAGTAGCAACAAAAGAAAATGGAATGAAACAAAGTGACAATGATAAAAATCTGGCCTGTCAGTAATCACACTTACTATAAATGACTTAAATGTACTAATTAAGAGAAAAAAGAGTGGCAGAATATATAAACAAACGAAACCCAATATGTTGCCTACGAGAGACCCAAGTAAGAATCGAGGGGGGAAAATGGATTAAAAATCAAGGGGTTAGAAAAAATATGCCAAGTAAATGGCATATACAAGAAAACAGGAATTGTAATACTAATCTCTGAAAACAGACTTCAGGATGAGAATAATGATAAAAGATAAGAGCACAATTTAATGTTTAAAGATACAGTAGATCAAGAAGACATAACTATGGTTATGATCTATTCACAAAACAATAAAACTGTAAAATGCAAACTTAATTGTTATAATTTGATGAAAGAAATAGATAGCACCACAAATAGTAGTAGGATACTTTACCACACCACTCTCAACAAGGACAGAAGCGCTAGAAAGAAACTAAATAAAGTTGCAGAAGAACTAAATTATATAATTAGCCAACTTGGCCTTCTAGTCATACTCTGGGAACCTCACCCACATAAACACTTATTTCCTCTTCAAGTGCACATGGAATATTCTCCAGAATTTATCATATAGTAGGCCACAAAGTAAACCTCAACAAGTTAAAAAATATTGAAATAATACAAATATCTTCTCAGTCTACAATGTCACAAAAATAGAAATCACTAACTAAAGGATGAAGGATTTCTTAAAAAAAAACAAAAACCAAACATCCACGTTGTAGCTAAACAGCATCCTGCTTGGGCACTATTGAATTGTAGAAGAAATTATAAGAAAAATTTAAAAAATTCCTTGATACAAATGAAAATGAAAATACAACACACCAAAACCAGATAGATATAGATAGAGATGAGATAGATAGAGATAGAGATAGA
>NW_006399886.1:1376275-1384987 GCF_000299155.1 Elephantulus edwardii | reverse complement strand
ATTAAAACTAATAAAATTCAATAATAATAAAAAAAAATAAAATAAAACGGAGTGGGAGAAGAGTACTGAATATCCCATGGACTGCCAAAAGAACAGATAGGTCTTGAAGAAAGTGAAGACAGCGTGCTTCTTGGACACAAAGATGATAAAGCTTCCTCTTGCATACTTTGGACATATTTTAGAGACGAACATCACACTTGGAAAAATGAAGAAATGCTGAAATAGAGGAAGAGTCTCAACCAGGGACATTGACATAGTGATTGCAGCAATGATCTCAAGTTTGTCAGAGATTTTCATGATGAAACAGGACAGGGCAGAGTTCAGATCTGTTGCTCATAGGATCGAAATGAATCACATTTGATTTGAAAGCACCTAAAAACAACTATTTCATATAATAGTGCCTTTCTTGAGAAACTGATCCTCACATAAGAAGTAGAATATACAAATAAGATTTCTAAAGAAAATACCTATCTAGAATACTGGGTTAGTGTAGATGTGTAGTAAATCTGACTATGCTAGTAACAATTAAATGTGATTTAATATTTCTAATATGTGAAATTCTGAAAATATTTTCATATTTCTGATATTAGAAAAGGATGTTAATTTTAGGGAGGAAGGCTAATGTAAATTAGCTCTTTTCATTGAAGGCATGAATAAAGATGATTAAGAATAGTTTTGAAATGATAATATAATTAAATATTACCCTCTTGGTTCACAGTCATGAAGACATGGCACACTTTTTTAACCCATACTAAATTCCAGCCAATGTGAAATATAGCAGCTTCCATTTAACTAAGGACAGAATACTCTGTATCCTTAAACATCTGCCACTAATTGAAGAGATTATTAATAGGATTTTAATTTGCTCTGTGTTAATGCCCTTTTGTAACATAAATTCATAGGTTCTCTCAAAGCAGGTTACACATGTTCAAGAGATAAGCAGATGGTAGGCAGCAAAGTTCTA
Source organism: Elephantulus edwardii (assembly GCF_000299155.1). Taxonomy (NCBI): domain Eukaryota; kingdom Metazoa; phylum Chordata; class Mammalia; order Macroscelidea; family Macroscelididae; genus Elephantulus; species Elephantulus edwardii. The sequence goes on along the minus strand of NW_006399886.1, from coordinate 1,384,023 downwards.
TTACCATTATATTATTCAGACACCAAATGTAATAATGAAAAATAAAATTACTGTGGGAAAAATGTAAGCAACAATTTACATTTTTTGAGAATATAACTTTATCTTGATAATAAAAGCCACTAATCATTTTAATTCTGATTGATTGTACATTTATTGAATTAAACAGTGCATTTCAAATAAATAAAGACTTACTACTGTCATGCTTTCAAGCATATTGGACTTTGTTTCAATCCAGAGTACATTTTCCTAACTATGAACACTAAGAATTTTTAAGAATTTTCACTCTAAGATACTTCTATTCACAGTTTTCAATTTAAAAAGTATTTGTAAGCCCACACATACATGCAAATTTATAAACAGACCTTCCCCAAAATGTTGGTTTTTGTTATTTTGATTGAGAGTTTCATTTTAACAATAGTATGAATATTGTAAGTTGAATTTTTGTTGTTGTTGTTGTAATTTGAACTGACTGCTGAACACTGTAACACAATATATTCTAGCAAATAGACTGATTTTTTCCAAATTCCATGTGCTATCAGGACCACATGGATATATTCTTTCTTCCTAAATAATCAGATAACATTTACAGGAGATAGAGCTCATCAACTTTTAACAGTAGAGTATTTTAATTATAAGCTTATGGAGCATTTCTTTTCTTTGAAAAGTTTGTACACTTTTGTATTTTATAATTAAATTTAGATTTTGTTTAAATTTCATGAAAGGATTAAGTTTAATGAAAACGCCATCTTGTTAGCTTGGTATAACTCAACCATCAGTTTGACTATTAACTGAAGCCAAAGTGATTTTTTTGGATCAAAAGACTTTTTTAAGAGAGAAATTTCATTTCAACCATTTTTCATTTCATATCCACTTTTGTGAATCTTGAAATTATATCATTAGTAATTCGTTTGACTTCTTTAATTTGAAAACCCTCTTAATGGTATTTTAAAATTTTATTTGAAAAAGAAAAAAAAATTTATTTGATGCAACAATTCAATATAGGTTAACGATTAACTTACAATACTTTCAAATGTGGTACCACTTAAAATTCACAAAGGATTTGGTAATGCATATTATATAAAGTGTTTACAAGGTTTAAATAATGTGTGCAGCTTCATCAGTTTGGAGAAATAATTTTGGTTTTATGAAGTTTTATATACTAAATCTGGCTGCCTTTCCTTTTCTCTTCTCTTCCTTGCCCTTCCTTTTCCTTCTTTCCTCTCCTCTGTTCTTTTCTCCTCCTTTCTCTTCCATTATCTTCTAGGGTTTTGTTCTTCCTTCTCTTTCACTCTCTTTTTCTTTACATTTCCTCTGGCTCTGGTAACCTAGTGTTAAGAAGTTGCACTGTAGTCCTGGAGGCATTCAGTTTGAGGCCACCGTCGATCCATGGAAGAAGGCTGGGCAATCTCTTCCCATGTGAGTAACTGCCCCTGAAACTCTGCTATAGAGGGTCAACTATAGTTATTTTCTATTTATGCTGAGCAAATTATTGGAGAAGCTCTACTCTATGAAGAAGAGTGTAACCTCAGGATTGGAGGGAGACTCATCAATAACCTGTATTATGTAGATGGCATGACCTTGCTTGCTGAAACTGAGGACTTGAAACATTTGTTGCAGAAGCTCAAGGAATGAAGCCTTCCTTACGGACTTTTTTCTCAGTGTGAAGAAAGCAAAGATTCTTACCACTGGACCAATAGTCAACATTATGATAGATGGAGAGATTAAAACTGTCAACAGCTTCATCTTGTTTAGATCCACACTTAACACCCTTGGTAAAAACAGTCAGGAAATAAGGATACATATTACACTGGGAAAATCTGCAGGTAGGGACCTTTCCAAAATATTGATCCGTAAAGATGTCAGTAGGACTAAGGTGTTTTCTGACCCAGGCTTTGGTCTTTTCAATCACTTGCTCCGCATCTGAGATCTGGACAATGAATAAGGATGACAGAAGGAGAATTGATGCCTTTGAGCTATGGTGTTGGAGAAGAGTGCTGAACAGTCCATGGATGGCAAAAAGAACAAGTAGATATGTCCTGGGGAGAGTGAGTAGGAGTGCATTTTGCAGGCAAGAATGATGAGGTTTCTCCTCATATACTTTGGGCATATTGCTAGCAGGGGCTATTCCTTGGAGAGGGTCATGCTGGGAAGGGAGGAAGGTCGCCAAAGAAAAGGAAGACCTTCGACCAGGTGGATTGACAATCATTGCTGCAATGGGCTCTTGTGTGTTAGGAAGTGAGTATATACGCAATAAGTGTAGTGTTCTCTGAATGAATAAAGAAAGAGCACAGGCGCATAGGCAAAGGTCCGTATTTTCAGAGACCTGTAAATACGGTCAATAACAGAGTTTTGATAATCCCTCCCCAAATGATAGGAGAAGTTTCCAACATCTCATGATAAGTAAGAAGCACAGCTGGAATTCAAGTCCAGGTGTGTCCATCTCTCAAGAATTCAGAGATAGTCTGAGAAGATAGATGGACACAGTGAATGGCTGACATGAAGGAAATTTTTTTTTAAATTCCACCAAACACAGTTTTTATTTTCCTAGATATTTTCATTTAGCCATTCTTAAAAACATGCTTATGTCACTGGATATCTTAACTGCTTCAGGTGACACTGTTCATGTTTGAATTAGGTTTATCCGGTATTATATATACCATGAATGTTTTCTCTTACAATACAATGAAAGCTTGTTTTTATGTACCGTCAAGTCAGAATCGACCCATAAGTAACACTCCAGTGGGTTTTCAGAGGTAGTTAATCACACTGGAGGAGATTGCACATCCTACTTGTCTAATTAACCAATGAGAACAGATCTCATAAAGCATTAATACAGAGTAGTAGATTTTAATTCAAGAAACTTTCTTGATCTTCTCTATACACTTCTATCTACCTGTTCACTTTGCTTTACTATGTCCTTTAAATTGACACCATCCTCAATTTGGTAGCAAGATAACTATAGCAGGTTTTACCATCTTTTCCATACACACATGGAAACATTCACAATTTGAAGACCTTTATCTCATGTCTCTTTATTAAGAATAGTGTAATAACTTACAATGATTGTATTTTACAGCTCATTGGCCAGAATTTGGCCAACTTTTCATTCCTAAATTAGTATCTCTAGAAAAAAGACTAGGATTATTCAAACTTCTAGTTACTATATATTTAATATTCAACTCATTGTTGAGGATGCACTGAGAATCCCTTGAGATACATTGTTAGGAACAATATTGTGAATATCTTACAATATTCATTTAGGAAAGAGTGGCTAGGGTGGGTACTTTTAAGGAAACAATAGGTCCTATTTGCTATTCTGTTTTCTGGGATGAGCATTCTTTCCTACTGCCTTCTATGATTCCCAGCTATGTCCTCTGAAGCCCACCTCTGAGGTGGGACTGAGAAGCTTACGTTTGGTTAGAGTTTCATCACCAGCAATTTACCGTAAGTAACTGGAATTTTAAAGCGATCAGATTTAGGGTCAAGGTAGTACAAAATTCTGTTGAAACTTTAATTGGGTTTTTTATTCCCCTTCAGAAATTGCTTTGAATAAACTAGAAAAATAGCCTTGGATGAGAAGACACCACTTTAATCTATTTCTACGTTACAACTATTTTTTATTCTTGTTGTTAAATTAGTGACATTTTAGATATATTATGGTTATTAGATTCTTTTCAGGTATATGGTTTCTGAAGATATTGTACCTGTAAGTAGCTTGTGAAATTTACAGAACAGATTAGAACCCATTCAACCATTCATACATGTTTCATTTTATGGCCTTTAAAAAAAACCCTGAGAAAAAAGTATACTGCTTTCATTTAAAGAAGAGATTGATAAAAAAGATGCTGAAGATCTAGAAATTTAGGGTTTTCGGTAAAGTATTTTTCTCCACTTCTACTTTCTCTTAATCAAGTTATGGTTTGACTTCTAACAGACTATTGACTATAATTCCACTCCGATGTAGACAGCAGGGACAAAGGTCCATTTTCAAAAAAGATCAATATTTTCTACTTTGTGTTTTGTTTTCAGAGAGGTGATATAATATTATCACGCTTCAATGAAGCTTTAGAGGAATTCTGATATGCCCCCTTGTTTATTGTTAGGTCTCATGGATCAGCCTGTAAGTCTTAGTAGCTTTATGAACAGTTGGGAACCTTGCCCTATCCTGCATCATCCTTATGATCCAGCCTACTATTAAAACCCTCTGTTCATACCTACACATCAGGGAAGATACCATGATCATGAAAACCCTCTGTTTAATACTCTTCTCCAGCACCACAACTCAAAGGCATTGATCCTTCTATCATCCTTAGTTCCCTGATGCATAGCAAGTAATTGCAAAGACCCTGGCCTGGATCAGGTCATGGTTTATATTTAAGAAGGGAATGTGTCAAGGTTGTATTCTCTTCCATACCCATTCAATCTGTAAGCTGAGCAAATTATTTGAGAAGCTGGACCCTGTGAAGAAGGATGTAGCATCAGTATCAGAGAGATACTCATCAATAATCTGCATTATGCAGATGATGCAACCTTACTTGCTTAAAGTGAGCAGGACTTGAGGCACTTACTGCAGAATATTAAAGAATATAGCCTTCAACATTAATTGTATTTCAATGTCAAGAAAACAAAGATTCTTACCATTGGAATAATAGGCAACAACATGATAGATGGAGCAAAGATTGAAACTGTTAACAACTTCATCTTACTTGAATGTACAGTTAAAATCTTTGATATCTGCAGTCAGGGAATAAGGAGGCACTGGGAAAGTCTGTAGTTAGAGATCTCTCCAAATTATTGAGAAGTAATTATGTCAGTTTGTGGACTAAGGTATATCTGATTCAGTCTTTTCGATCACTTGCTATGCATCTGAAAGCTGCATAATGAACAAGGATGATGGAAGAATTGATGCCTTTGAGCTTTAATGTTGGATACCATCACTGAATGTCTATGGGCTACCAAGCAAAAAAAAACCAAACAAACCACAAAACAAATATGACTTGGAGAGGGTGCTACCAGAGTGCTCTTTGGAGTCAAAGACTCTGCTTCACATACTTCAGTTATGTTTCTAGGAGAATCTATTCATTGGAGAGTGAAGTGGTGCTCGTAAAGGTGTAGGGTTAGCAAAAGAAGAGGAAGACCCTCCACCAGGTGAATAGACACAGTGACTACAACAATGGACTCTAGTGTGTCAGGAGGTGTGAGGATTTCACTGGATAAAATATTGTTCAGATCTGTTGCTCATAAGGTCACTATAGATTGTATTTGACTCAACAGTACCTAATAACAAGTTGTTGTTGTTGTTTTGTGCCATCGAATCACCCGCAACTCATAGAAACCCTATGTACAACAGCCCTAAAATCTGCTCTATCCTGGGTAAATCTTACTGTCTCTGACACACTTACCCTCTTTACCCCAGTCACTAAATGAATCCCTCCACCCTCCCAAGCAGGACGTCCCTCTTCAAAGACTGGTCCCTCCTTGCAATATGTCAGACAAACATTTAGAATTCTTGCCTCCAAGGAGCAGCCTGGTTCAACCCTCTCTAGGATGAATCTGTTTATTTTCTTAGCAGTCCATGGTATATTCAATACTTTTCTCCAGGACCACAGTTCAAAAGCATCAATTTTCCTTCTATCATCCTAAGTCATTGTCCAGCTCTCTGATGCATAACAAGTGATTGCAAAGACCATGGTCTATATCAAGCACACCTTAGCCTCCAGTCTAACATCATTGATCATCAGTAAAGAGAACCTAGAAATGTAAATGTTTACCAGTAAAATTAATTCTTTTATTTGTCATTGTTGTTGTTGTTATGTGCCATCAAGTCACTTGTGACTCATAATAGCCCTATGTACAACAGCCCTAAAGCTGATCTATCCTGGGCCCAACTTATTGCCACTGATACACCTGCTCTCACCACACTATTGACTGAATCAATCCATCTCATCAATGGTCTTCCTCTCTTGTGCTGTCCCTCCACCCTCCCAAGCAAGATGTCCCTCTCCAAAGATTGTTCCCTTCTTGCAACGTGCCTACTCAAAGAGTGTCAGAAGAAGCTTCAGAATCTTTGCCTTAAAGGAGCATTACAGTTTAACCCTCTCTAGGACAAAATTCTTTGTTCTCCTAGCCGTCCATGGTATATTCAATACTCTTCCCCAGTACCACAGCTCAAAAGAATCAGTTCTATCATCCCTAGCCATTGTCCAGCTTTCTTATGCATAGCAAGTGATTGCAAAGACTATGGCCTGGATTAGGTGCACCTTAGTCTCCAGACTGACATTGTTGCTCTTCAGTACTTTGGAGAGGTCTCTGTGGAGAAACTGCCACAAGATATGACCTGAGGCTTCTTGCATTTGTGTTGACAATTAAAGCATATTGCTGTTCTTGCCTTTAATGGTGAAAGGAAAATCTCCTTGCTGAACTGAAACCAGAGTGTAGACTAATTGATAAACTGTGCCTTGGTACTGCTCATTTAAAAATTGTGTTTGTATTAGGTGATATTCTTTGCCTTCCTCACTCTTCAACTTACTTCCCTAGGAAGCCCCATTCTCGGTACCACAACTGTGAGTCTGTAAGTCAGCAACAAGGAAATGAACCCCCTTGCTGCTGGTGTGACTCTACAGGTACCATGGGGCTGGGCTGCATGCTCTTTATCTGCTTTCTACTCTGGGATAGTGAGGGCTATGCTATTCTTACAGCCTCTGGCCCTATCAGAAAGACATTCACAGCCTTGTGCCCATATGTCACATTTTCTCTTTAGACAACTACTTACTCCATTTTAAAAAGTCAATCAAGAGATTAAAAATACTTTAGAAGAACAACATTTTAAAAAGAAAAATTCATTATTGTCCTGACTCAGAGACACTACATACAACAAATAGGGTGGTATACAGTCCTGCAAAATATCTACAACTGTTTTTATGTTTGAGTCCATTGTTACAGCTACTGTCTCAGTCCATCTGTCTAAAAATCATCCACTGTTTTGCTGACACTCTGTGAAGCATGACTAATCTCTTTCAGGAATTGGTCTTTTAACATTTATAAAGCAGATAAGGCAAATCATGTTACTCTCATTTCTTTTTTTTTGTTACTCTCATTTCTAATCAACATTTTTACTTCTTCCAAGACAAACGTGTTCATTCTTCATTTTATATTTCATATTCTTCACCAGTAGCATAATATCTCAAAGAACGCATTATGTCTTTTCTTTCATTATTCACTTTCTAGTTTTCATGTGTATATGAAACAGTAAGAGATTGACCATCTTTATCCCAAGGTCGATTCAAACCACATAACTCTCAGAACAATTCCTTACAATCAAGCTACAGGAGCTCTCCATATATTCTATGAAGAGATTAAAAATATGACTTGAGTCAAGGGCATCTTAGTCCTCAGGATGTCAACTTTGTTTTGAAACATTTTAAAGAAGTCTTTTGCTGCATAATTACCCAAGGTTACATGTTGTGTGGTTGATTTCTTCTTGACTTTTGTTTCAATGAGCTGATTACAGCTCGAAGTAAAAGAAAATTCTTGTAACTTCAATCTTTTCTCCATTTGTTTAATATTGGTCTAATTGTGAAGATTTTATTTGTTATGTTTTATCTTGAGATGTTATTCACACTTAACTTTTCCTTTTTATCAGTGAGCATGTCAAGTCTTCCTCACTTTCAGCAAGGTATATTGTGTCATCGGGAAGAAAGTTTATAAAATTATTTTCCCAAAACAACTATGAGATATCATCTCACCCC
>NW_006399886.1:1358678-1363090 GCF_000299155.1 Elephantulus edwardii | reverse complement strand
CTTCAAGCAAACATAGACATATATATCTAAGCTATTAAGAGCTGTAACAGATAAATCATTTAACAAATACAAGAAATTGAAAAACAATTGATTATATCCTTAAGATCAAAACCTAAGGACAAGCATACATACAGATATGATGTGAGCATCAGGGGTTTTCTCAGCAAAGATACAGTACATGCCCCAGAATCCCTGAGAATTAGCAAGTGGGTGTCGGTCTTCCTGGACAAGGTACATCAAGAAGCACAAGTGAAAGAAATGAATAGGCACTTTCAAAAGACAGCTTGAGTAGACAAAACAAAATGTTATAACAGAAATTTCAAAGACTCAAAGTCAGATAATAAAAGGGAAATAACTCATTCAGCATTTCTCAAGCTGAAATAAGTGAAAAACAAACTAAAGCCTCAAGTTGAAATGAAAAGAAACTTTATGGGCAAAATCTTCAATGATCTGGTAAGTGTTTAAAGGAGATGAAAGGAATACACAAGATCACCTTACTAAAAATATTTTGACACGGAAATATTTCTGAAAGTAAAATGATAAAGAGTCAGTGGTAATAAAAGAAGAATTTCAAGCTGTACTGAAGTCACTGGCAAAAAAACAAAACAAAACGTAAGTCCCCAGGAATAGTTGTGAAAATAATTGAAGTGTTTCAAGTAACAGTAAACATTTCCCTTTTACATATTCATTAGTCTTTGCTGAGAAAATTAAAAGACAGTTCTATGGCCAACCACTGGAAGAGATCCATATTTTTACCCATTCCCAAGAAAAGTCATCCAACAGAATATGGCATTTCTCAAACAATATTATTAATACACTTGCTTTGATTCCCGTACAGCCTCTTCTCTGATGCACCACATTGGCTAAGTATTATTTCTGGAGATCATCCAACAACGGCTAGTACAGTATATTGACAGAGAATTGCTAGAAGTTCAAGCTAGGTTTGGTAAAGGCTGTGGCACCAGGAATATAATTGGTGATGCCAGATGAATGTTGGCTACAGATGAAGAGACTACCAGATAAAGAGACTACCAGAAAAATATATTTTTGTGTCTTATTGACTATCTAAAGACATTTGACTGTGTGGATCATGAGAAACTATGATTAACATTGACAAGAATGGGAATCTCAGACTATCTAATCACGTTCAAAAAAACCTATACCTAGACCAAGACGTTATCATCCAAAGAGAGTAGTTTAACACTATTGTTATGTGCCATTGAGTTACCTGTGTCTCATACTGACCCTATGCACAATAGCTCTGAACTCTGTGTTATCCTGGTACAAGTTATTTGAGAAGCTGGACTCCATGACAAAAAATGTGACATCAAGATAGGGGGGAGATCTGTCAACAATTTTCGTTGTGCAGATGACATGATCTTGCTTGCTCAAAGTGAGGAGAATTTTAAATGCTTGCTGCAGAATATAAAAACTACAGCATTCAATATGGATTACATATAACATCAAGAAGAGAAAAATTGCACCACCAGCCCAATAGGCAACATCATGATAAATGAGAAAAAGGTTAAAGTTGTCATTAATTTCATTTTGATTGGATCCACAACCAATATCCTTGTTACCAACAGTCAAGAAATTGAAAGACTTATTGCACTGAGACAGCATTGAGAATGTCTGATGTCAAAGACCTCTTCAAAGTTGAGGAGCAATGATATAACTTTGAAGACTAAAGTGCACCTTATTCAAGCCTTGGTCTTTTGAATCACCTACTATGTATCGGAGATCTGTACAACGAATAAAGAAGAATGGATGCTTTTCAGTTGTATTGTTGAGAAGAGTACTGACTATCCCACAATCTGACAAAAGAATAAAGAGATACATCTTCTTTTTATATTATAATAGTTTATTAGCATTATATAAAGTAAAATAATACATATTATGTATGGTTTTGCTACACTTTATGAATATTAATTATTTACAGAGTTCATATACATTGTTTTTCACATCGTATGTTTGATTGTTAATGCTGGAGATTGGTAAATGAGAGGGGAAAGGGAAAGTTCCAACACATATTGGAGAGGTGTAGTCAAGGCAACCATGGCAAAGCTTCATCTCACATACTTAGGGCATGTTATGAGGAAGGGCTATTCTTTGAAAAGAGAAATTATGTTTGGAAAGGTAGAGGGTAAACAAAGGAGAGGAAAACCCTCAATGAAAAGAATTAACACAGTAACTGCAGCACTGAAATATATCAGAGATTATGAGGGTGGTCAGGATAGGGTCCAGATTAGTTTTTCATAGAATAATTATGAGTCATATTTGACAGCTCATAACAACACCCCTACCACTATATCCAACAAATCATGCTGTTATTATTGCATGATCATGAATTTTAACTTTTTATCAATATATTTGTGCTGTTATGTGACATTGAATCACCAAAGACTCATAATGATCCTATGTACAATAGCTCTGAACCCTGGTCTATCCTGAGCAAGTCTCACTGACTCTGACATGGCTAACCCCCCTGTTCCAATTACCATGTCAATCCTTCTCATATGGGGTCTTCCTCCTCTGTGCTGTCTATCCTTCCAAGCATGATGTCATTCTCCAAGGATTGGTCCTTCCTAGTAACATATCCAAAGTATGTGAGAAAAGAGTTTCAATATAATAAACAAAAATCTCCACTAATAAGTGGAAAATAATATTCACAACATTTGATCAATAACTTTCTAATAATGATATTCAGTCAATTTAAAGGCTAATGGCAAAACTATACTTATTAAAATTTTTATATTAAGGAAATTAAAAAAGTTTTTCAAAATATATTATGATATACTTTTCTGTGCTTTCTCTAAAGAATTCACCAGTCACTTCGGAGCCAAGGATTTTGAAGCTTTGTCTCACATATTTTGAGCATGTTGCTAGGCAAGACCAGTCACTGGAGAAGGACAACATGCTTGGAAGGGGTGAGGATGGGTAGGGAGTGAATCTCAAAGTACCACAAATAAAAACAATTACAGCCTCAACAGTATCAAAAGCACAGAAATCAACAAAAAAGGGCACTAATATTTGTACCATGTGAAATGCAAAACATTGGGGGGGGGAAATAAAAATTTATCAAAATAAAAACAATCACTAGTGCATCAAGATACTTGTAACCTTAAACTCATTTAGGAAAGGTATTCCAATAAAAAGTTAATCATTGCACCAGGTTTCTATGTTCTGGTATAATAAAACCAAACTTGTATGAGTTCAACAGTTGGCTTTTTTTGAATAGTGTTTATTTTGTTCTCATTTGAAAGTTTAGCTAACAAGATTTCTACATGTTTAATTCTAGAACTATACTCATATTTTCATATTTGTTTCTGTAGAGGAACTCCTAGGTCACTCATGTGCAGAAATCTTGTTTTCTCTCAGTAAGAAAAATGCCATTTAAAAGTCACAAAATGAAAAGAGCAGCTAAATTGACAATCTCTTGCTAGAGATAAACCAAGAGGTGTTTAGGCAACAATAGAAAAACAACAAAGATCCCAATTTATACCGTTTTCTTTTCTACAATTGGGACAGCTCTGATGGCGCAATCTACAGTTAATCCCAGTCCAAATGTAAGACCACTTTGATGGTGTTAATCTAACAGAGGCAATTACATGTGCCATATGCAAACTCTAAACTCAAATTTTAACTAAAAATTGCAAAATTTAATATTGTTCTATTAAGTTGACCGAAAACTAGAAAAATATACTCCATAATTTTAACACAGTTTTTCTTTATTCTATATTGATTTATTTACAAAGTTTGAATACGCTGTTTTTCACAAAAGATCCTTCCCATCTCCTTCACCCCCCTGCTGCCCATCCTCAATCCTCTGCGCTTCCATCTCCCCCAAGCCCCCCGTGGATCCTCATACTCATTCTACAGGAATGGTTTTATACAGTATTTTTCCTTTTGGGACTAAGTCAGTTCAACTAAGTTCTCCAATCCCTACCAAGTTAGGTAGTATTTTACAAAATTATTGCTCCTGTGTGCTGTGTAGTATTTCATTGCATGAATGCACCACAACTTTTCAATCCATTCATTTGTAGTTGGTCATCTAGATTCTTTCCATGTTCTTGAGGTGGTAAATAATGCTGTTATGAATATTCATGTAAGTCTGTTTGAGCCTCACTTCTCATTTTCTGGGGTATATTCCAATCAATAATACGCATATTTTAAAAATTACTTAAATTACCCAAATTCTAAAATTCTTCCGTGACCAGTATCTTCAGATCAAAGAAAAATTATTTTTGTTGTGATTTAATTTATCTCAGAATGACAAAGCAAAATATTACAATAAAATGTGCGAGGAGCTAGAGTCAGAAAATCAAAAGGGTTGAACTCGTTCAGCATTTCTTAAGCTCAAGGAACTGAAGAACAAATTCAAACCTCGAGTTGCTATAATCAAGGATGCTTTA
>NW_006399886.1:1354698-1357518 GCF_000299155.1 Elephantulus edwardii | reverse complement strand
TTATGCATCAGGGAGTTGGACAATGACTAGGAAGGATAGAAGGAGAAATGACGCCTTTGAGCTGTGGTGCTGGAGAAGAGTATTGAATGTTCCATGGACTGCCAAGAAAACTAACAGATCCATTCTAGAGAGGGTTAAACCAGGCTACTCCTTGGAGGCAAGGATTCTGGGGCTTCGTCTGACATCCTTTGGACATGCTGTAAGGAGAGAAAGGTCCTTTGAGAGGGACATCATGCTTGGTAGGGTAGAGGGACAGCGCAGGAGGGGAAGACCCTCTATGAGGTGGATTCATTCAGTGACTGAGGTAATCGGGATGGGTGTGTAAGAGGCAACGCGATTGGCACAGGATAGAACAGGGTTTAGGGCTGTTGTACATAGGGTCACTATAAGTTGCAGACGACTAGGCGGCACATAACAAAAACAACAATGCATACTTACTGAACATATACTAAGCATCTGATGAGTTTCGATGAGCTCTGATGGTTTAGTGATAAGATACTGAACTGAAATCACAGATGTATTGTTCTAATTCAGCTGATGCTCGGTGTTAACTCCTCCTGTGCAATTTATTTCCATTGAAAGTATTCTGAAGGGTCAGTTATGACTTGGTTCTACCTTGATGGGACACAACACCACAGCTAAGCACCAAACACTGCACCAGGCAAGAGACAATGAACATTAAACCAGGCAGATAGACTCACTTGCCCTTATAGAGTTTATAATCTAAACTCATTGACCAATTCTAACATTCAAAACTAAGTTCAATCCTTTACATCTTGGCCCTATAGGTTCTGAGATAAATGGACTTTAGGTGGCATTGCTATGTTGTTTTCAGTTTCCTTTCAAAAAGATGTTGTGCTGTTGTTATATGCTGTCGAGTTGCTTGTGACTCATAGCGACCCTATGTACAACAGCACTAACATTTGCTCTTTCCCTTGCCAATCTTATTGTCTCTGACACGCCTATCCCCATTACACAAGTGACTGAATCAATCCATCTTACAAAGAGCCTTCCTCTCCTGTGCCATCCCTCCACCCTCCCAAGCATGACATCCATCTCTAAAGACTGATCCCTCCTTACAAGATGTCCAAAGTATTTCAGACAGAGCTTCAGAATTCTTGCATCCAAGGAGCAGCCTGGCTTCCCCCTCTCCAGGACAAACCTGTTTGTCCATGGTATATTCAAATAGATACAAGTAATTGTAAATATCAATGGTAGAAAACAATATCCAATAAGAATTATTTGTCATAGATTGAACTTTTAAAGGGATGTAAGCTGGAAATTGGGTCTTATGCTAGTTCTTAGACTTTCTAAATTTTTACAAACCTACTTACAGGGGCTCAGAAGTTGCCTTTTCTTGAGTGATCTTGGTTTTTCTTGTGAGTTTAGTTAATAAGTTTTCAAAAGGCTTAATTTCAAGGCTGCACTCATATTTTTATCTTTGCTTCTGTAGCCATATTCCTTCTAAGTCATATATGTGGAAAAATCTTTAGTTTCTCTTAGTTAAAAATAAAAGTCATTTTAAAAGCTACAAATAGGTAACTAAATTACAATTGTCTTTCTAGAGATGAACCAAGAAGTGCTTATGCTTTTTTCCCCCTAAGACATAGTTGGCTGCATTCATGGGCAAAATAAAAAAAGATTCTTTCAATAAACTGGCCTATATAAAATAATAACAAACATGATAAACAAGACCTAATAACAATGGATAAGCCTACAAAATAATGATTTACAAGAAGTAAAAAAGAAAAAGACAATGAGAACAAAATGAAAAATAGAGAGTAAAAAAGGAAGAGCAATGAGATGTAGCACTTCTTACTATAGTCGGCTCCTCTCGCAAGATTAGTGTTTCTCAAGGATATGCACCTCTTTTCAAGAGGCACAGCTAGCCTGGGACCTTACCATCACACTTCTCTAAGATATTACGGTCTGTGTAGCATGGCTGGCCTGGGAGCATCTTCCAGCCACTTCTGTACCAGCATCTGCCCAATGCCGGCATGCTTATACACTGGCTGACAACAGAAACACTGCCTGTCAGGTTGAGGGGGTGGAGTTTCACCACTTAGCTGCTGCCCCTATTGTTTAGTACTAGGAGCACCAATATCACAGGTACTTTTGGGGAAGCACTGCTATCTAGCCACACCACATGGGACCACTTAGGCTCAAATGGAAGGAGCAAGGACAGCTCAAGTCAGGCATAGACACTATTTCTGGAAGGAAATAACAACTTCCTGGTTTGCCATTCAGGTACTTTGGGGGAAACACTGTTGTCTAGGTACAGCAAGTGGCAACCCTTAAGTTTAAGTGGAAAGGAGCAGGGCAGCTTGAGTTGGAAAGAGATGCCATTTTCAGAAGGTAACAACAGGCTTCCTGGTTTTCTACTTAAGTACTTTGGGGGAAACACTGCTTTTGAGCCTGCAGCCACGTGGGCTTCAAGCCAAGAAGAAAGAACACATATATAGGTCTTTCATAAGACATTGTAGTACTTATTGTCACTATATAGTTACAACAACACAACATCTACTAAGAAAACACTCTCATAATGTAAAGAAAGAAGCAATCTGCCACAACCATCATGAAAATACAAGATAACCCTCCTACTAAAAATGTAGACCCAATGAACACCCAGATAAACAGAACCAGAAGAAATACGTTGATGTGACATTATGTGAACAGCTACAAAAGAAGATATAAATTGTTCTTGTTGTTGTTATGTGCCATCGAGTCGCTTGCGACTCATAGCGACCCTATGTACAACAGCCCTAAACTCCGCTCTGTCCTGTGCCAATCGCACCATCTCTGACACTCCCATCCCAATTA
>NW_006399886.1:1353246-1354223 GCF_000299155.1 Elephantulus edwardii | reverse complement strand
TGATTCTCCCCTAAGTACTTCACTGTTGATTGCTGGACCATGTGGGATCCTTTCACCATAAACAGGAGAGACTGAGAGACCTGGCGATTGACTTGAGTGACATACCCAGTTCTCAAGAGGAAAACCAAGTCCTTCTGGTTTTCCATTCAGGTTCTTCTGCATACCCTCCAGCCCTTCCCACCCCACCCCCAGTGCATCTGCGTATATATGCCTGCCTTGACCCCAAATATATCTGCGTTTATGTCTATTTTACATGTATTTGTGCACGTGTGATTGCCCAAACCTCATCTGCAGCAGTGACTTCAGATCAAGAACCAGCTATCGTCTCAGACATGAAAAACTCTACCACAGCAATGCCACAAAAAGAACAGGCTAGCTTACATCCTACAAAAGCCCAAAGCAAAATGTCACTCCCAGAAAGTGATAAAGTGTCAATTAATTTCCTGAAGCCAGAAAGTCTGATGGAACTTATTGGCACAGAATTTAAAAAACAATAATGGAATATTTTCAATTGGTAAAATACAAATTTGAAGAATTAAAGGATACTGCAAGCAAAAACCAGGAGAAGCTTAAAAAAAAACAATAAAAAGCAATACAGATAAAACAAATGAAGCATTAGATACTCTGGAAAAATAAGAAACCACAAGCTAAATTGTGAGGTCCAAAATTTCAGATGCTGTCAACATCATGGAGGAACATGAGATTAGAGTTGAAGAGATGGAACCAGTGAAATAGAAGATAGAATTTTCACCATTGATCTGCTAGAATAAAAAGCAGAATTAAAAAGAAAGAAAAAAGAAGAAAACATAATAATAATGTGGGACATTATCAATTTAAATAATACATGCACAATCGGAATCTCAGAACAGGAAGAAGTAAGTATAGGCACCAAAAGAGTTGTGGAAGAATTACTATAAGACAACTTTCCAGGCATAAAAAAGAATGAGAAAATATATATTCAAGAAGCTAAGAGAACA
>NW_006399886.1:1350873-1351391 GCF_000299155.1 Elephantulus edwardii | reverse complement strand
ATAAACAAAATCCATCAATATACTGTTTACAATTTTCTGGGTGGAGGGTGAGGGAAATTGAAAGAATTTATTTGAATTTGTATTAGAATTTTGTAAATAAACTAGTGAAAAAAGAATGATATTTTACATTTATATACTTCTGAAAGGTAAAAAAATTCACATATATTGTTTCTTATTCTTTCTATAATACCTAGTTATTACACAGAGCAGATGTTATTAATATTACTATTTTTCAAGTAGAAATCATTCATAAACAGGAAAAAACTGAAGAAAGAAACTTACTTGACATACCCATGAATTATGAGAGAAGTATCTGAAACCTCTCATTAGGGACACTTGAATTTTAAAGCTACTTCCTGCTTTGCCTGGAATTTACCCTTCTTTTGTTATATTTAATATCATTGCAATTACACCAGAGCCAGAGATCCCAAGCTGCAGAGAACAATCACTTAAATCTATAATTCCCCTTGCTGCACTTTGCAATCAGGATTTAATAAATACAATAATACAAAATAAAA
>NW_006399886.1:1344136-1350773 GCF_000299155.1 Elephantulus edwardii | reverse complement strand
TAATCTTTGAAAAAATAAATTTCAATGCAAAAACCAACACAAAGGACAAGGCATGCCAGTACATGATGTTTAAAGGATCAATAGAACAAGATATATAAAAATATATATCTATACACCAAGTGAAAAACCTGCAAAATATATAAAACAAACATTAACAAAACTGAAAAAGGAAATAGACAACACTACTATAATAGTTGGAGACTTCAATATACCAGTCTCAAGAAAAAATGAACTGCCAGAAAGAAACTCGTAAAAGATGATGGAGAATTAAACCACACAATAAATCAACTCAATATCACAGATATTTATAAGCTAATACACCACAAAAAAAAGCACACTACACCTTCTTCTCCAATGTTCATGGTACATTCTCCAAAATAGATCATATTTTAGGTCACAAGGCAGGCATCAATAAATTAAAAAACATGGAAATAATACAAACCATCTTCTTAGACCAGAACAGTACAAAATTAGAAATTAATAACATGAGGATAAAGGAGAAAAAAACCCAAAAACATACATTTAGAAGCTGAACAATGCCTTGCTTGAAGAAGAGTGGATAATGGAAGAAATAATGAAATAAAAAAGTATCTTGGAACAAATAACAATGAAAACACAACTTACCAATACCTCTGGAAAACAGCCAAAGCAGTAATCAGTGTTCAATTTATAGCAATAAGCAAACCCAAAAGAAGGCAGGAAAAAAATTACCATTGACTTTAACCCAACATGTCTAACACATTGAAAAACAACAGCAAGAAAGCAGACATCCTCAAAAAACTGAAATTATAAAATTTAGAGCAGAAATAAATGACATGGAAAATAGAAAAATACTTGAAACCATCAACAAAACTAGTAATTGGTTTTTTGAAAAGGTCAATAAAATCGACAAACAACTAGCAAAACTAACAAAGGAAAAACACAAATAATCCATATAAAAGATGAAACGGGCAATGTTACTAAAGAACCAACTAAAATAAAAAGGCTAACAATGAAATATCATGAAAAACTATACTACTCAAACAAATATGAAAACCTAGAGGAAATGGACAGAAACTTAGAAATTCACATTCTACCTAAACTGACACAAACTAAAATTAAAAACCTGAAAAGACCTATTACAAAAGAAAAAAAAATTGAAAAGGTAGTAAAACAGCTTCCAACCAAAAGAGGCCCTGGATCAGGTGGTTTTACAAGTGAATTGTATCAAACAGTCAGAGAAGAATGGTCACAAATTTTATATAAAGTAGTTCAGAAGATAGAAAAATGTGGAATTCACCCAGACTCATCCTATGAAGCAAACACAGCCTTGATACCAAAGCCAGGTGAAGACATCACCAAAATAGAAAACTATAGGCCAATATCTCTCATGAACATGGATACAAAAATCCTGATTAAAATCTCGACCAATAGAATCCAACTACACATAAAAAAAAGTTCATCATGACAGAGTAGGATTTATAACAGGTATTCAAGGATGGCTCAATATAAGAAAAACAATCAATGTAATTCAACACATTAACAAAGCAAAGAGTAAGACTCACATGATGCTATCAATTGACAAAGAAAAGACCTTTGACAAAATACAACACCATTTCCTGTTAATACAATAAACAAAATAGGACTAGAAGGGAATTTCTTCAATGTGGTAAAAAGTATATATGCAAACCTGAGAGCCAATATTGTTCTCAACTGGAGAGAGATTAAAAGCATTCTCTTTGAGAATAAGAACTAGTTAAGGATACCCACTATGACCTCTGCTATTCAATATTGTATTGGAAGACTTAGTAATAGCAATAAGACAAGAGAAGGAAATAAGAGGTATCGCAATTGGCAAAGAGCAGGTAAAATTATCTCTATATACAGAAAATATTATAGTTACTAAGAAAACCCGAAAGACTCAGAAAGAAAACTACTGGACATAGTTGACCAAAATCAGTAAAGTGGAAGGATTCAAGATCAACATACAAAAATCAACTGAATTTCTCTACAGTGACAAAGAGAATACAGAACTGGAGCTAAGAAAACAATACCTTTCACAATAGCTAATCACAAGATTAAATACTTGGGAATAAAACTAATCAGAAGCACAAAAGATCTATTCAAAGAAAATTACAAAACATTCCTACAAGAAATAAAAAGAGACCTAGAGAAATATAAGAATATATCATGCTGACGGATAGAAAGCCTCAATATTTGGAAAAATGACAATCCTACCAAAGGCAATCTACATGTTCAATGCAAGCCCAATACAAATACCAATGCCATTCTTCAATGAGATGGAAAAAAAGAATTTCATTTGGAATGGAAAGAGGCCCTGAATAAGCAAAACACTCCTTAAAAAAGAGAAACAAGGTAGGAGGCATCTCCCTGTTTTCAAATCCTACTATACTACTGTAGTTGTCAAGACAAAATGGTACTAGTACTATGAGAGATACATAGATACATGAAATAGAATTGAGAATCCAGAAATCAGCCTATATACCTATGTTCAACTGATTTATACAAGGAAATAAAATCACTTAAGTGGGGAAACTATAGCCTTTTTAACAAATTGTGTTGGCAAAAATGGAAAACTATCTAGAGAAAACACAAGCAAGATTCACACCTTACTCTATACAAAAACACCCAACTGAAAGTGGATTAAGGACCTAGGACTAAAACCAAACACTATAATCTTCATTAGAGAAAAACGTGGACGAACTCTAGAAGCCCTAAGCCACAACATGGACAATTTTCCAAGCATCCTGAAAAACCTACAACCAGGATAAGATAAAATAGATGAAGTGGAACTTCTAAGAATCAAATCCCTATGCACATCCAAAAACTTCTACAACAGGGTAAATAGGAAAATCACAGATGTGAAAAATATATTTGGTAATGACATGTCTGATAAGGGACTTATAGCTGGAATTTGGAAAATACTTGCGCAACACAACAAAATAAAGATAAACAACCCAACTGAAAAATGGCATAGGACATGAACAGACACTTCACCCAAAAAAGACATTGAGTTGGTGAGCAAACAAATGAAGGAGTGCTCAAAATCCCTAGCTCTAAGAGAGATGCAAATCAAAATAACTATGAGATATCATCTCACAGCAGTAAAAATAGCAAAATTCAACAGAGCAACAAATAACAAATGCTGGCAAGGTTATGGAGAAAATAGAACCCTTAATCACTGTTGATGGAAGTGTAAAATGGTGCAACCACTATAGAAGGCAGTATGACACTTTCTCAAAGCATTGGAAATAGAAATATTGTTTGACCCAGCGATTCCACTACTGGGAATAAGTTGTTGTTTTGGTTGTTGTTGTTGTTATGTGCAGTCCAGTCACTTGTGACTCATAGAGACCCTATGTACAACAGACCTAAAATCTGCTCTGTCCTGGGCCAATCACACTGTCTCTGATACATCCATCCCAATTACCCCAGTCACTGAACCAATCCACCTCATGGAGGGTCTTCCCCTCCTGTGATGTCACTCCATCCTCCCAAGCGTGATGTCCTCCTTACAACATGTCCAAAATATGTCAGACGAAGCAACAGAATCCTTACCTCCAAGGAGCATCCCGGTTTAACCCTCTTAGGATAAATCTCTTTGTTTTCTTAGCAGTCCATGGTACACTCAATACTTTTCTCCAGCACCACAACTCAAAGGCATCAATTCTCCTTTTATCCTCCCTAGGCATTGTTCAGCTCTCTGATGCATAACAAGTGATTACAAAGACCATGGCCTATAAAAAATGCACCTTAGTTTGCAGAGAGATATCATTGTTCTTCAGTACTTTGGAGAGGTCCTTAACAGCAGACTTTCCCATGGCAATATATCTTTTGATTTCCTGGCTGCTGGTGCCTGGAGTGTTGACTGTGGAGCCAAGCAAAGTAAAGCTGTGAACAATCTCAATCTCTTCACCATCCATCCTGATGTTGCCAATTGGTCCTGTGTTGAGAATCTTTGTCTTCATGACATTGAGCCTCAATCCATATTGTAGGCTGCAGTCCTTGACCCTCTGCAGCAAGCACTTCAGGTCCTCCTCAGTTTCAACAAGCAGGGTTGTGTCATCAGCATAAAAAAAATTATTGATAGATCTTCCACCAATCCCAACTCCACATTTCTCCTCATAAAGCCCAGCCTCCCAGATAGTCTGTTCTAAATGCAAGTTGAAAAGGTATGGAGACAGGACACATCCTTGGTGTATGTCCTTTCCAATTTTTAACTATGCAGTGTTCCCTTGCTCTGTTCTGAAAACTGCCTCTTGGTCCAAGTATAAATTTCACATTAGCATAATCAAGTGTTCTGGGATTCCCATTCTTCTCAGAGTTAGCCACAGCTTGTTATTATCCACACAGTCAAATGCTTTTGCATAATCAATGAAACACAGGTAAACATTCCTCTGGTATTCCCTGCTTTCAGCCATGATCCATCTAATATCTTCTACAATATCCCTAGTACCACAACCCCTTCTAAACCCAGCCTGGACTTCCTGGGAATATACCTTAAAGAAACCATAACTGCCATCTAAGCAGATATATGCACTCCCATGATTATTGCTGCTTTGTTCACAACAGCAAAGAGTTGGAAACAACCTAAGTGCCCATCAACAAATGAATGGCTAGAAAAGATATATTCACATAATGGAATAAAATGCTGCACTGAAAAACAAGGAACTCATGAAACATTATTCAAAATGGGTGATCCTAGAGGACATTATGCTGAGTGAAATATCTCAGGCACAAAAGGACAAATATTGCATAGTACCACTGTTGCAAAACAAGACTGACAACAGGGTTGGGGGAAGCTAAGAAGGGATAAATAATCTATATGACATTGAAACAGATAAGATGGAGAACTGTTTAGGAGAAATATATGATTAGGTATTAATGTAATGATAACAGTCCAGAATTAAAGCTGCAGAGAGGAGTGGAGTGTGGTGGGGGGGGATTGTATAGCAGTAAAAGATTTTTTTTTTCCAAGGAGAAATTTCTTCCACCAATCCTGATGCCATATTCCTCTTCATACAGCCCAGCGTCTCGAATGATCTGTTCTGCATACATATTGAAAAGGTATGGACACAGAATACATCCCTGATGAAACCCCTTCTTGATTTTGAACCATGTAATGTCTCCTCGCTCTGTTCTGATGACTGCCTCTTGGTTCAAGTATAGTTTTCGCATTAACACAATCAAATATTCTGGGATTCCCATTCTTCTTAGAGTTAGCCACTGATTGTTGTTATCCGCACAGTCAAAAGCCTTTGCATAGTCAATGAATCACAGATAGACATTCTTCTGGTATTCTTTGCTTTCTGCCAAGATCCATCTAACATTAAGTATAATATTCCTAGTACCACGACCTCTTCTAAATCCAGCCTGCACATCTGGCAGTTCTCTGTTGACATGTTGTCCCAAACGTTTTTGGGTAATTTTCAGCAGAATCTTGCTTGCATGAGATATTAATGATATTATTCGATAATTTCCACACTTTGTTGGGTCACCTTTCTTTGGAATGGGAACAAATATAGATCTTTTCCAGTTAGCGGGCCAGCTGGCTGTTCTCCAGATTTCTTGGCACAACTTAGTGAGCACAACCAGGCCAGTGTCTGTTTGTGGTATGCCGTCAACTCCTGGAGCCTTGTTTTTTGCCAATTCCTTCAGAACAATTTGAGCTTCCTCTTTCTTCACCATCAGCTCTTGCTCATATGTCATTTCATGAAATTCTTCTGTGTCAGCCAATTCCTTCTGATACAGTGACTCTCTGTGTATTCCTTCCATGTTCTCTTGATACTTCCTGGATCATTTAACATTCTACCCAAAGTACCCTTAAGTATTGCCACCCGTGGCTTGAATTTGTTTTTCAGCTCCTTCAGCTTAAGAAATACTGAGCGAGTATGGCCCTTTTGATTTTCTGACTCCAGCTTTCTGCACATTTCATTATAGTGTCTTGCCTTGTCGTCCTGGGCTGCCTTTTGAAATTTTCTTTCAGCTCTTTGATTTCTTGGTTTCTTCCTTTAGCTTTGGCTTCTCGGCACTCTAATGAAATATTCAGAGTTTCATCTAACATCCATTTTTGTCTTTTCTACTTTTTCAGACTTTGTAATGATCTTTTGCATTCTTCATGGACCATTTTCTTGATATGCTGCCAGAGCTCATTTGGTCTACACTCATTGGTGCTCAAGGCCTGAAACCTGTTCCGGAGATGGTTTTGAAATTCGGTGGGATAGACTCAAGATCAAATTTTAGTTCCCGTGGACTTGATTTAATTTTCCTAAACTTCAGCTTGAACTTGTATATGAGTAGTTGGTGGTCTGTCCCACAATCAGCACCTGGATGGATTTTCACTGCTGATATTGAGCTTCTCCACTGAGTCTTTCCACAAATGTAGTCTATTTGACTCCTATGCATGTCATCAGGTGAGATCCATGTGTATAGCCCGTGTTTATCTTTCTCATAAAAGGTATTTGCAATGAATAAATCATTGAATTTGCAGAACTCTATCATTCTATCTCCAGCCTCATTTCGCTCACTGAGCCTATATTTTCCAGCTACTGATCCTTCTTCCCTCTTCCCAACTTTTATGTTACAGTTGCCCATTATTATCAATGCATCTTGATTGCATGTTGATTAACTTCTGACT
>NW_006399886.1:1341419-1343321 GCF_000299155.1 Elephantulus edwardii | reverse complement strand
TTATGCCTTTGTGCTGTGGTGCTGGAGAAGAGTGTTGAATATACCATGGACTGCTAAGAGAACAAAGAGGTTTGTCCTCGAGAAAGTGAAGCCAGAATGCTCCTTGGAGTCAAGGATTCTGAAGCTTCATCTGACATAATTCAGACATGTTGCAAGGAGGGACTGGTCCTTGGAGAGGGACATCATGTTTGGCAGAGTGGAAGGACGATGAAGGAGATGAAGACCTTCGATGAGATGGATCGATTCTGTAACTGGAGCAGTAGGAATAAGTGCGTTTGAGATGGCTAGTTTGGCACAGGACAGAACAGCATTTAGAGCTCTTTTACATAGGGTCACTATGAGTTGCAAGCGGCTCAATGGCACTTAACAACAACAACAAGAAGAAGGAGAAAAATAAATTGAGGGGGACAGGTGGGCAGGTAAAGTTTACAACAATGAACGAATGGAAATACAAAGTCTCTGTAAACTTTTATTTAAAAAAGAGAGAAAGAGCAAGTATTATAGTGACAACGATTCAGCTGAAATATATTCATGAGAAGCAACTTGAAAAGCTATGGAAGAAAATAGAAAATATGGAAAAAATAATTTATAATGTAGACAAAGATGTATAAAAACTTAAGAAAATAATCACAAGACAGGATACAGCCAACACAGTACTGTAGATAAGAGCAAAGTATGAAAATGAAATCCAGAATATTAAGACCAAAATGGTAGAAGGTCCAACATGCTGGTAGAACAAAAAGGCATAATTGAAGAGATAGAACAGAAAATCAGTGAGTTGTTGAGACATAAAAAATAAAGAAAACATTTGAATCAAGTGGGATGACATCAAAAGGAACAATATATGTATGATTGGAATGTCAGGAAATGGCAGTGATAGGAAAATCACTGAGAAAAATATGGGAGAAGTACTAGAAGAAAACTAAGGTATTTTAAAGAACAGAGAAATTCACATTCAAGAAATACAGCAAACACCTAAGAGACTAGACCCAAAAAGAATACCATCAAGATATATCATAGTCAAATTCTTAAAGATAAGGATAGAATTCTAAAAGCAGCTCTAAAAAGTTACCTACAAAGGAGAAAGAATTAGACTAAGTTCTGATTTCTCAGCAGGAATACCATGTGAAAAAGGTGAAAGTAAACAATTGCCAGATAAGGATCCTATACTCAGCAAATCTCTACATCAAACATGAAGGAGAAATTAGATCCTTTGCAAAAAGAAGGAATTTTTGAAAACAAAACCAAAGCTACAAGAAATTTTAAGTGAAGTCCTTTGCACGTAGATACCAAAGGAGAATAGATGGACCATAGTAACCAGAAACAAAACAAAAAGAAACACACAAAAAATGGCCATGGTAAAACCTGGCAGGACAATAATCACACTTACTGTAAATGGACTTAATAAAGCCCATCCATATGTTTCCTACAAGAAACACATTCATAAAAGAAGAGAAAGACTCAAAAGCAAAGTCTTGAAAAAAAAATATACCAAACAAATAGCAACCACAAAAAAGCAGGATTGACAATACTAATAACTGATAAAATAGACTTCAGAATGAAAACCACCATAAAAGATAAGGATATTACATATTGATTGAAGGCACAATAGATCAAGACAACATAACCTTGTTCGACATTTATGTACCAAATTATAGACCTGCAATATACATAAAATAACAGTTAAAAGAATTGAAGAAAGAAATAGTCAGCACCACAACATGTTGTTGTTGTTGTTATGTGTCAAGTCGCTTGCAACTCATAGCCACCCTATGAACAACAGCCCTAAACTCTGCTCTGTCCTGTGCCAATCGCACTGTCTCTGACACTCCCATCCCAATAACCCCATTCACTGAATCAATCGACCTCATAGAGGGCCTTCTTCTCCTGCGCTGTCCCTCC
>NW_006399886.1:1339679-1340594 GCF_000299155.1 Elephantulus edwardii | reverse complement strand
TGCATTAGAATGATCAAGTGTTCTGGGATTCCCATTCTTCTCAGAGTCAGCCATAGTTTGTTATAATCTACACTGTCAAATGCTTTTGCATAGTCAATGAAACACAGATAGACATTCCTCTGGTATTCTCTGCTTTCAGCCAAGATCCATCTAACATCAGCTACAATATCTCCAGTACCACGACCCCTTCTAAACCACAACATACCACTATCATCAAAGGATAGGACAATTCAAAAGAAACTCTACAAAGATGTAGAAAACCTACTTAATCAACCAACTAGGTCTTGTGGATGTATTCAAGGTACTGCACTCAAGTAAAACGCAATACACTTTCTTCTCAAGTGCATATGATACATTCTTAAGAATTAATTGATCACGTATTAGGAAACAAAGCAGCCTCAACAAATTAAAGAACATTGAAATAATACAAAGCATCTTCCTAGAATACAATGCCATAAAGCAAGAAATTAACCTCAGGAGACTAAAGCCTACAAAACCACCCTTGTGGAAAATTAATATCGCTCTGCTATAACATGATTATGTTATAAAAGAAATAATGAGCTAAAAAAAATTTCCTGAAACAAGTGTAAAAGAAAATACAACATACAGAAACCTCTGAGATAGAGCTAAGGCAGTTCTCAGAGGTCATTACAAAGTAAAGACACCCACATAAAAAAGGGAGAAAGAAGAAAAATCAATGATCTAAATGAACACCTTCAGTAAATGGAAAAAGAACAATAATCTAATCCTAAAGCCTCTAGAAGAAAATAAATTATAAGGACAAGAGCTGAAATCAAGGAGATAGAAAATGGAAAAAGATTTGAAACTACCAATAAGACCAGGAGCTGGTTTTTCTAAAGGGTCAATAAAATTGACAAACACTGCCAAACTTAATTGTATATATACATATACATA
>NW_006399886.1:1329003-1339183 GCF_000299155.1 Elephantulus edwardii | reverse complement strand
GCATTGCCATTGGAAAGTCTGCTGTTAGGGACCTCTCCAAAGTACTGAAGAGCAATGGTGTCTCTCTGGAGACTAAGGTGCATCTGATATAGGCTATGGTCTTTGTAATCACTTGTTATGCATCAGAGAGTTGGAGAATGACCAAGGAGGATAGAGGGAGATTTGATGCCTTTGAGCTGTGGTGCTGGAGAAGAGAATTGAGGGTACGTACCATGGACTGCTAGGAAAACAAACAGACTCATCCTGGAAAGGTTTAAACCGGGTGGCTTCTTGGAGGCAAGGATTCTGAGGCTCTATCTAACTTTGGTCATGTTGTAAGGAGAGACCGGTCCTTGCAGAAGTACATCATGCTTGGGAGGGTGGAGGGACAGCGCAAGAGGGGAAGGCCCTCTATGAGGTGGATTGATTCAGTGACTGGGGTTATTGGGATGCGAGTATCAGAGACAGTGCGATTGGCACAGGACAGAGCAGAGTTTAGGGTTGTTGTACATAGGGTCGCTATCAACATCATATATATAAAAGAAGACACAGATAACTCAATTAAGAAATTATATAAGCAACATCACAACAAAATCAGATGAAATTAAATTGATAATGTTGGAATACTATGAAAAGTTATACTTGGATAAATTTGAAAATCTAAAGAAAATGGATACATTTTTTTATGCTCATGCCCTACCCAGATTAACCCAAACAGATGTAGAACACTTAAACAGACCCATCACAAAAGAAGAAATTGAACAGGTCATAAAAATATTTCCTCAAAAGAAAAGTCCTGACTTCCTCATAAGAAAAGTCCTGCATCAGATGGCTTGACAGCTGAATGGTACCAAACAGAGAGGTTTTATCACCAATTCAACTTAATTATTTTAAAAAAATTAAATAGAAGGAACATTCCAAAGTCATTCTATAATGCAAGCATAACTCTAATACCAAAACCCGACAAAGATATTACCAACAAAGAAAATTACAGATCAATATCTTTCGTAAATATCTATACAAAAATCTTTAACAAAATCCTAGTCAATAGAATCCAAAAGCACATGGAAAAAATAATTCATCATGACTAAGTAGGATGATTCAACATATGAAAAGCAGGCAACTTAATTCACTATATTAACAAAGTAAATAACAAGAACCATATGATCTTACCTCTTGATGCAGAAAAGACACTTGACAAAGTCCAACATCACTTTCTGATAAAGACACTGAGCAAAATTCAAAGAGAAGGCAATTTTCTCATCATGGTGAAAAACATATATACAAAACCACGAGCAAAAATCATTCTCAATGGAGGAAGACTAAAAGCATTTTCCTGGTGAATAGGGGGGGGAAAAGATTCTTAATGTCACCACTTCTTTTCAATATGGTATTAGAAGTGCTTTCTAGGTCATATGACAAGAGAAGGAAATAAAAGTCATCCAGATCTGCAAAGATATGGTTAAACTATGACTATATGCAGATTATATGACAGTGTAAACAGAAAACTTCAAGAGCTCAACAAAAAGAATTGTTAGAGCTCATAGGCAATTTAATAGAGTGGCAGCATATAAGATCAATACACAAAAACAAGTGGGACTTTTCTACAGTAACGAAGAGAACTAAGAGAAGGAAACCAAGAAAGCAATACTATTGACAATAGCCAAACACAAATTGAGATACTAGGGAGTGAACCTAACTAGAGGTACAAAGGACCTTTACAAAGAAAACTACAGAACATCTGCAAGACACAATAAAAGACCTAAAAGGTAAAATGTGCCCTGTTCATGGAGAGGAAGACTCAATACTGTGAAAATGATAATCCTACCAAAAGCAATCTGCATTTTCAGTGCAATCTCAATAGAGATATCAAATTTATTTTCAAGTCAAGTTTATCTGGAGAAAAAAGAGACTCCAAATAAGCAAAGCACTTCTGAAAAACAAAATTTAAGTATGAGGAATCGTACTCCCTGTCCTCAAAACCTCAAAACACAGAGGTAGTAACCAAAACAACATAGGACTAGTACAGTAACAGGCACATAGAACAATGGAACAGAATTGAGAACCCAGAAATACCCCAGCTATCTATGGTCAACTGCTATTTGATAAGGAAATCAAACCTATCAAATGGGGAAATGACAACCTCTTCAACAGAGGGGGCTGACAAAACTGGACTGCTACCTGCAGACAGCTGTAACAGGATCCAAATCTCACACCATACACAAAAATCAAATCAAGGTGTATCACAGACCTGGGAGTAAAGTTCAAAACCATAAAGCTTATCTAAGACAAACTTGGATGAAACTTGAACAACCTAGTCTATGGCATAAAAAGAGTGCCAAATACAGCCAGAAAGACACAATAATGAAACGGCAAAATTGGTGGATGGGACCACCTATACATTTTAAGGATTTATCCTTGTGTGCATAAAAAACATTTTTCAACAGAGTGAGAAGAGAAATTACTGACTGGGAAAAACACTTTTCAATACCATTTCAGACAAGGTTTCATATAAAAAAACGGATAGAACTATACAGGGACTCTATAAGGAAAAGACTGATGACCCAATTAATAAATGGGCAAAAGATGTGGAAAGACTTCACAGAGAAAGACATTCTGATGGCCTAAACATACATGAAGAAATGCTCAAAATCACCGACAATAAGAGAGATTCAAATGAAAACCACAATGAGATACCATCTCACTCTAGTAACAGTGGCAAAATGTAACAGGACAGCAAGTAATAAATATTGGAGAGGATGTTGTGAGATAGGAATTTTTATATACTGTTAGTGGCATTATAAAATGTGACAACCACTCTGAAATGCAATTTGGCAATATCTAAAAAAAGCTGAACATAGAAATGCCTTATTACCCAGCTATTCCACTGCTTGGAATATACCCTGAGCTAATAAGAACTGAGACACAGAAATTTGTATACCAATGTTCATAACAACATTATTCACCATCACAAGAACATGGAAACAGGCCAGATGTCCAACCACAATCGAGTGAATTGACAAATTGTGGTACATTCACACGATGAAATACTATGCAGCATGTTGGAGCAATGATTTTGTAAATTACTACCTAACTCGGAAGGAATTGGAGAGCATTATGGTAAGTGAAATAACTCAGTCGCACAAGAACAAACATTGTAAAAAACCATTATCATAGAATGAATATGAGGATCCAAGGGGGATGGAGGACCAGAGGGCTGAGGTGGATGGGTGGTAAGGGGGGAATTAATCATAAGGTTGCAGAACTTTATTAGTGTGGAAAGGGAGGGTAAAGGACATGGAAAAAATCCAGTGTGAAAAACAGTATATATGAACTTTGTAAATAAAGCAGTATAAAATAAAAATAACATTAAAAATGTATTTTTTTAAAAAGGTAGAAATTAGTGTTCTGACATTGAACGACACAGATGCAAAGAGAGAAACATGGACAAGGTATATCACATAAGTATAAAATAAATTCATAGAAGAAAAAATAGCACATTTAAAAAGTCACACTGTCATTCAAAGAACTATTTATGAAAAAGCTTTAAAACTAATGCAGTCAGATACATCAGTGCTTAGAGACATATATTTTCTGTAATATTTTTAAAGCATATTTAAGGGACACATAGATTCTTATTACTGTTAAAGTGTTGTTATTACCTGTGTTGAAACTGTCTTTAATATATATTTGCGTTTTTGTAAAAAAAAAAAAAATACAGACCTAAAAAAAAACAAATACATACATACCTATAGAAGAAAAGAGTTTCTATAATTATATCACTTTAAAGATGTCCTCAGGAATCCTATTAACACTGCTCAAAGGAAATTTTGATGGCTTTTGGTTGTGGTAGAATGTTGGTGGAGTTCAAACACTTGATGGAAGTCAGGAAGCACAGCCTTTCTGTAAAATAAAAATTATTTTAAAAGACTAACAATATTCATTAAAATCATAGAAATAAAATAAAACTGACAGTGTTGTTGTTGTTGTTAGGAGCCGTCGTCGAGTCATAGATGATTCATAGAGACCCTATAAACGAAAGGCCTGAGCACGGTTCATAGAGTTTCCGGAGACAATTCATCTCGGAAGTAGATGCCACTCCTGCTTCCAAACTTGTTTTAGTTGGGAAACTCCACCAAACACTGTCCACCATGGATAACCATCATAACATTTGATACATCAGTGTCACCATGTTCAGCATCACAACAACCACGAGTTAACTCTGTGTAGCAATGCACATACCAGTGCTATACCACCTAGAAAAATGTTTGACAAAAAAACAATTTGAACCAGGCCTGAGTGCCGCAGATTAAAATTACCCACCTTGGGCTTGGTAGCATAACTTTCTCTCCACTAAGCCAATGTGACTCTCTATGTAGCAAGAGAATTATTCTAGAAACTAGAAGCAGTGCTGCTTATGAAATCATACTGAAACAAGAGAGCATTAGAAAGAGTATCTGCACATGAAATCATATAAAACAGGATATCGACTCAAGGTGTTGCATGTAATCACAAAATAAGGTGTTTTTTTTTTTCTCTAGATAAGGGTATCCATAATGGGCAGATAAATTTTGAAAGAGCTTGGTAAAACAAAATATGCAAACTTAATGCATCTAATGCATTAAAATACCTAATGCTAACATATGAAGTAACAAAAAGCACCTAAGGAACTCTAACTTACTGACATCACACCAGAAACAGTTCATACTTGACTCTCTGGCAAGTGTTCAGAGGCTAAACATCACACTGGAGAGGATTGCTCGTTTCCTTTCTGTGGAGCCACTAGTGGATTTGAACCATCAGAGAGAGATTTTCCCTGTGAGTTAGCAGAACAATTCCCCATGGACTATTACCCTAGAACTCTCTCATCTGCACAAGAGAGGTGCAAAAGGTGAAACCAAGAAAAAACATATTCTCTATATCTTTAGATCAAGAGATTTAGCTAAAGAGAGCTCTGGTGGTGTAGTATAGTAAGGAGCTGCACTTCAATCCTGAAGGTACGTGGTTTGAATCCTTCAGTTGCTCCCCTGGAAGAAGGATGGGTAATCTCTTTGTGTGTGATTAACTGCCTTTGAAAACCTACCAGAGGGTCAGCTATGGGTCAGTTTTGACTCAACAATGCACCACAACAATAAATTAATCTTTAAATATATTCCCAAATGTGTAAGAGGGGCCTCTGGTGTTACAGTGGTAAAAAGCTGTGCTACCAACCCAAATGCACATGGTTTTAATCCAACAGTTTCTCCACCAGGGTAAGCTAAGCAATCTTCTCCCATGTGATTTGCTACCTCTGGAAAGTTGTTAGAGGATAGGTTATGAGTAGTTCCTACTCTACTGCACCTATCTAAATTTCAGTGATTCTGTATTATTATTAAATATCATCTAAATTAACATCTCCAGCTATCCTTTGCTCATGTTTTTGTGGTTGACTACAATCTATATATTAATCTATACATTGAATTTTATATTAAATGTATAAGAGATTATTTGAGATTGCAATAAACATTTGTTTTGCCAGCCCCTATCAAGTCATAATTTATTCTTCATTTTTTTTCCTAACTTGTCACATACTCACATGTCATGTTGTTCTTCTTAGGCACCATCAAGTTCACTATAGTGACCCTATAAACAAAATATCTGAACCTTGTCCTATCAAGTGCCATCGTTATACTTCCTAACACACAAGAGCACATTACAGCAGTCATCATGTCAATCCACCTAGTTGAGGGTCTTCCTCTCCTTTGCTGACTCTTCACACATCAAATTATCATGTCTTTCTCCACGGAATAGCCTCTCTTACCCACATGCCCCAACTATGTAAAATGGAAGCTTATCATTCTTGCCTCCAAAGAGCTCTCCAGCTGTATACTCTCCCAGACATAGCTATTTATTCTTTTGGCTGTCCATGGGATGGGCCAGTGCTCTTCTCCAACACTCTAGCTCAAAGGTGTGAATTCTTCTGTCCTCCTTATTCATTGTCCAGTTCTCAGATGCATAGCAAGTGACTGGAAAGATCATGGCCTGAATCAGATGCATTTTAGTCCTCAAACTGATTACATTGTTGTTGTTGATGTTATTAGGTGCTCTCAAGTTGAGTACTACTCATAGGGAATCCAAGAACAAAATATCTGAATCCTGTTCTATCCTGCACCATCCTCACACTCCCCGACACACAAGAGCCTATTGCAGCAGTCACCACTTCAATCTGTCCAGTTGAAGGTCCTCCTTTTCTTTGCTGATCTTCCAGTTCCTAGCATTATGTCCTTCACCAAGGAATAGTCTTTCCTAGCAATATGCTCAAAGTATGTGAGGCAAAGTCTCATCATTCTTGCCTCCAAAGAATACTCAGAACACACTCCAAGATACATGTGTTCATTCTCTTGGCTGTCTATGGGATGTTCAGTGCTCTTCTCCAACACCACAGCTCAAAGGTATCAATTCATTTTCTGTCATTCTTATTCTTTGTCCAACTTTCAGGTGCATAGCAAGTAATTAGTAAGACCATGGCCTGAATCAGATGCACCTTAGTCCTCAAACTGAAAACGTTACTCCACATTAACTTGTAGAGTTCCCTTTCCCAGTTTAATGTATCTCTTTATTTCCTGACTATTGTTACCAAGGGTGTTAATTGTGGATCAAAGCAAGATGGAGCTCTTGACAGTTTCAATCTGTTCTCTACCTATTGTAATGCAGCCTATCAGTCCAATAGAATCTTTTTTTTTAAATATTGAGATACAGTTCATACTGAAGGCTACATTCCTTGATCTTCTGCAATAAGTGCTTCAAGTCCTCTTCACTTTCAGCAAGTAAGGTGTTATCTACTTAATGAGGGTTATTGATGAGTCTCCCTCCAATCCTGATGCTACATTGCTCTTCATAGAGTTCAGTTTTTCTAATAATTTCCTCAGTATAGAGATGGAAAGATGCAGATAGACAATACAACCATGATGCACTCCCTTCTCAATTTTAAAACATGCAGAGTTCCCCTGCTCTGTTCACACATAAAAATAGGGAGGAAATACACAGAGTCACTGTACCATAAAGGATTGATTGACCCTGAAAAATCTCAGGAAGTACCAAATGAGCAGGTGCCAATGGTAATGAGAGGAAGCAAGCTGCATTGAAGACATTGGCAAAAAAATAAGGCCCCAGAAATCCATGGATACCATTTGACTTGATTCTGTTAACAGTTACAGTCTAGGTTGTGCTCACCAGTCACTACCAGGAAATTTGGAGGATAGCCGTCTGGCCAATGGTTTGGAAGAGGTGCATATTTATTCCCATTCCCAAGAAAGATGAGCCAACTGAATGTAAAAACTGTCAAACAATATCATTATTGTCACATGCAAGCAAAATACTGCTGAAGATCATTAAAAAATGACTAGAACAGTATATAGATAGGGAACTACCAGAAATTCAAGAGGCCTTGGCCCCAGGAAAATCACTGCAGATGTCAGATGGATCAAGGCAGAAAGTAAGGAATAATGCAACAATGTCTATTTTTTATTGACTATGCAAAAGTATTTGATTGTGTGAATCATAACAAATTTTAGATGACATTGAGAAGAATGGGAATCTTAGAGCACTTAAGAATGCTTATGCAGGACCTATACCTGGACCAGGGGCCTCACGTGTCATAACTTCGGTAAGATTCATTTCCAAGGACACAGAACTTAGCTTTGTCCTAAATATAGCTTAACCATCTCCTTTGCTTCTGTGGAATTTACTTTTCTTTCCTTCTAAATTATGCCTTATTTCAAAGGGAATTGCTCTACTTCTCTGGTGGTTCAGATCTACCAATAATTCTGGGAGCAAAGGAAAGATGGACAATCTCCTCTCATGCAATTTACATCCAGAAAATGCACTGGAGGATCAGCTATGAGTCCATTACCTTAAATAATCTCCTTCTGAGAAAATATCTTCATGCTGCAAAATTATGTGGCTATTTAAGCCCATTTATTTTAAAATAAATGATGACAAATCTAGCTTGTTATTATACAAATTAAAAATGATAACATGCAACTTTTGTATTTTTCAAAAGTGTTTCTTAATAAATGATTGGTATTCTTTTACAAGAGGTGACATATAATTATATTTCAGATGGTATCTCTGACTCAATGACTGTGACTGTCTTATAATGCATATTGTGAAGGATTGCTATTCTTAAATCAAGCTAATTGAGAGAAAGGACTATTAGGAACCTCTGCCCTGGGAGTGGAAACAAGTGGAGTCAAAGATGAGACTGTTTGACCATTAAGTCTCTGTTGATGTTATTAGGTTCCATGAAGTCGACTGCAACTGATATAAACTTTGCCCTATTAATCATTCAACCCACTGGTCAAACTAAGGGAATAGGTATAATATTAAGATTAACACTTATTGGGCAAAAAACATAATTATACATTTGGGGAACTGAAGAAAGCATCACAAGTCATTACAGACAGATGGACTTAGCTCCCTGAAAACGCAAACCTGAGGTATTGAATCTGCCAACTCTAAGTTTTATGTTTTTAATGTTCTAGAGTAAACCAAGGGTTCCAATTGCTGAATAAGAAAAAAGTATAACATGGAAAGGCAGTTAAACATACTGATACTTAAAACTCACAATAATTAAGGTTGAATTTCTCACAGTAGTCTGGCCATCATAAGCATTCTTAAAAAATATGTTTCCAGACGATTATGATATAGTGGCTGTGAAAGTGAAAAACAATATACTGTTGGTTTTCTCTTTCCCTGATCCTTCTGAATCTCACAATGATCCTCCAATTGCTCTAAAAGAGATAATAGAACTTTCAAAGGGCTTAACTTGGCCCTTAAAGCAAGAGATATTTTTCTTTCTAGTGTTTATTAGTGAAAATTGCAAAATTTCTTTTTGCCAATACAGTAACTTTTCTCCATTTTAAGTGTGTGTTGGGGAAGAGGTGGAAAAACTCTCACAAACCGTAAAACACATAGTACCAATAATAATGGACCAAATGTATAATTTCAAACCTTAATCTTAGAATCTGGCTTCCTTTTCCCTTACCTGCTCTCATTGACAAATGCTAATTGTACCATGTAAAATCTGATTATTATGCCAGACTAAATGCTGTTGAACCAGAGTGGAAGGATAAATAGGTACATATACATACACACACTCTAACCTTTAGTCCCCTGTAGACACTTGGAAGTTGTCAGCAGTAATATAATGATAGTCCTTATTATTAAAATTACTCTTGTGTAGAGAGTGATTTAGGATAAGATGCTGACAGGCATTCAGTATGTTAATAGCACCATAGTCTTATTTTATTATTTGAAAATGAAATTCCTTAGAATACTCCACTGGCTTTCATCAAAAACCCTTTAACCATATCAGTGATACACACTTTCTCACACATTCCAAAGGAATTGCCAATGAATTCTGTTTACATAAAGACCCTACAGATAAATTTTATTGTTCTGTTTGACCAGAATATTTCCTTAGAACCAGGATTATAAAACTGATATAGTCTCAAATTCTCATTTTGAAAAAAAATACAAAATTACATTTTCACCAATTCTCAAGTCCCTTAGCTTGAGAGAGATATTGTAATTAAATGTGGTTAATGTGTGTACATTTCATAAGGTAGTATTAGTGATCTCTAATACTTTAGACCACTGGGGCCTAGTTGTGCTACTAATCCAAAACCAGTTGGTTCTACCAGTTGTTCCATAGGAGAAAGATGAACAATCTCCTCCCATGGGCTATGTGATGTACAGCCCCTGAAAAGCCCACTAGAGCCAATTCTGAGTCAGTTCCAACTTGGTGCAAAGGAATTGAGTGAGTAGTTTTCTTTTAGATTCTAAATGGGATTAGTCCTCTGTCTTCATTTTTTAATCAATTTTAAGGTTTGTGATGCATTCTCTCAGTCTGGAACTAAATTATTTACTCCATTTAAAGCTGATATACTTATTATTGGATTAATTGTTCTCGCTCTGATTTATTCCCCTCTCTTCATAAAATGGTGCTTAGCATATATTTGATTTCATGAATAAATGAGTCAGGTCTTTTTCTGTCATTGTTATTATGTGTCATCAACTCAAAATTAACTGATAGCTGACCTTCCAGCAGGTTTCCAGAGGTAATAAATCACTTGGAAAGAGATTATTCATCTTTTCAACCAAGAACCGCCAGACTGGGTTTAGAGGAGTCATGGTTGTTGTTGTTGTTGTTGTTGTTGTT
>NW_006399886.1:1315868-1327253 GCF_000299155.1 Elephantulus edwardii | reverse complement strand
GGGATGAGGGTGGAGAAAACAGTGCAACAATGAATGAATGAAAACCCAAAATCTCTGTAAATGTTCATTACAACTAATAAAATTTAATAAAAAAAGAAATGATTGTGTATTCTATACTCTTTTTTTCATTGATTATACAAAGGCATTTGACTGTGTGGGTCCCAACTATTTGTGGCTAACCTTGATAAGGACTAGAGTCACACAACACTGAATTGTGCTCATGAGAAACCTATACTTAGACCAGGAAGCAACAGTGATAAGAAAGGAGGGAAACAATGGATGACTTAGCATCAGGAAAGGTGTTCATCAAGAATGCACCATATCTTCATATAATTTAAATTTATATGCAGAACAGATCATTCGAGAGGTTGGATTTTATTATGAGGAATGTGAAATCAGGATTGGAGGAAGACTTATCAACAACCTGTGTTATGTGGATGACACAACCTTGCTTGCCGAAACTGAAGAGGACATGAAGTGTTTGCTGCAGAAAATTAAGAACTATAGCCTTCAATATGGATTGATCCTGAATATTAAGAAAACAAACAAACAAATCTCACCACTGAGTTAATTGGCAACTCATAATAGAAAAGAGGTTGAGATTGTTAACAACTTCAGCTTACCTGGTTCCACAATCAACATTCTTAGCACAAGCAGTCAGGAAATCAACAAATGAATTGCGTTTGGGAAAGTGTGCTGTCAGGGACCTCTCTAGAGTACTGAAGAGCAATGATGTTGGTCCGAAGACTAAGGTGCCTCTGATTCAGGTCTTCATCTTAGTAGTTACCTGCTATGCAACAGAGAGCTGGACAATGACTAAGGATGATAGAAGAAGAATCAATGCATTTGAGTTGTGCTGGAGAAGAGTGTTGAACATACAGTGGACTGCCAGGAGAATAAATAGGTTTGTCTGTTCTGCAAAGGGTGAAAACTAAGCCGTACCCTGGAGGCAAGGATTCTAAAGCTCTGTCTCACATACTTTGGGCATGTGGCCAGGCTGGACCAGTCCATGGTGAAGGACATCATGCTTGGAAGGGTGGAGGGACAGCACAGGAGAGGAAGACCACAGATAAGATGGACTGATACAGTAACTAGGTCAATGGGGATAGGTGTATCAGAGTCAGTGAGACCGGCTCAGGGCAGGGTAGACTTCAGAGCTCTTGTACGTAGGGTCATTAAGAGTTGCAGGCAACTTTACGGCATGTATCAACAACACAATATGAATGTGCAAATACTTAACTGCCTCAGGCATCACAATGCTAAATACTACTTACTCAAACATGAACCCGAGAGCCTTTACAGATTTCAGAAAATGTCTAACAGTCACTCATCTGTCAGTAGAGAGTTTTGTGTTGTGATAATAGAACTTCGGTAGAGCTGCCCATAATGAACTGTTCTGCTTACCAAAAGCCTGAGAATGTGTCGCTGTTGAAATCTACCAGGTGCTATGAGACAAAACGATGGGCAGTCTCTTCAAGTAGGATTTTACAGACTTGGAAAACCAGTATCAGTCTGAAACCACACTGTGGTACTGAGTCAGAAAGTGGATGAGTGATGGATGCTAAGTGCCAGTCAAACTGCCAGATTAAAATATACAAAGGCAGCCATCTACTTGCAAAAATTAACTGATGGAAACAATGATATCACTAGAGTTTGTGTCACACAGTTCAGAAACCCATAGTGACATCCTGGTACACCGCCCTCATTGTGGACTTCCTCCTGTACCATTTCATGTAGAACCCTTTCTAATGCTTATCATTATTTTAATCACAGAATATTACATGATAAATACAATTATCAATTACTTAAATGTAATATTTATTGGTGGTATAGTTCATAGGTGTTGCATTGTTAATCCAAAGGCAGCATCTCTCAGGTGGTCCAACTCTACCATTAGCTCTGTGGGAGAAAGATGAGCAGTCTCCTCCCCTGTGATTTACAGTTTGCAAAAGCCTGCTGGAAAGCCAAGTATCAGTTGGTTCCAACTCACAGCAATGAGTTTGAGGTTTGCATTATATGTGAATATTAACAAAATTATTTTTTGAAGTATTTCTACATTGAATTATAACACCATCAGGAGCTGAATTACTTTTTAAAACCTTTTCTCTTTTCCTTAAAATTGGTTTATTCTCATAAGCTTATTGTAGGTTGTGCAAATTCACAAATACTAATTGCAACAATTCTGTAGTTTAGATACCAGAAAATGTGACAACATTGGTGACTATGAGAACACTGGCAGTGAGGAAACATGAGCAGGTACTTGCAGCTGGAACAAATGAAGCATGTGATTACAGCCATCCTCGTTAGTGGATAACAACAGCAGCTCTAACCCGGGTACATTACAAAAAAGCAAATTAGTAACTGGGGTAATGAGAGTAGGTGAGATTGGCTCAGGACAGAGCAGGGTTCAGAGCTATTGTGCAGAGGGTCACTGTGCATCATAGTAGACTTGATGGCACATAAGAACAATAACATAGAGTTTTAAGCTGATAGGTATACTAATACAATTAAATTTGGCTTATATATTGTTTAATTTTAAGAGTAATGACAATTATATTTCTGTTAAAAATAATAATTTTCTGTTGAAACACTACTCAAAAACTTAGTAGAAAATCATTTTGGGACAATCTCTGAGGTAGTCACTCAGTAAGATCTACAGCCCCCACAATCCCTAGAATGAATACTAAAGAGTTAAAACTTTTGAATCACAAGGGTTCAGTTTCCAGGAAATCAAAGGGATGATGCAGCATTTCATTCCATTATACATGGGGTAGTCAAGTGTAGGGGACTAACAAACCAGTAACCACGAGTTACAGCGTAGAAAACATAGAAAGGCCTCCACTACACTGCATCAAAAAGAAATAGAAACAACTGTTGATAATGAAGTGGAAACAATTTGAGATCAATATAAAAGAAAGGGAACAATTAGATCTGACTGAGAAATTAGCTCATTTGTATATCAGTCTTACATATTCCTTGTTGGTTCTTATTATTTTAGATATGAGTTCACCATCCTTGAAAATAGAAATGTTACAAATAGTAGGTGATGTGTAACTAATAATATCTGAGCCTGTTCTCAGTTGCATTGAGGGCGTGTCATTCATCCTCATATTTGCAAAGCCCAGGACAATGCAGCACGCTCTTGTCTATCTAATCTACAGGCATTCTTGTTAGCCTGGCCAGGAGAAGTAATTAAATATTTGGGTTTTAAAATGCCTCCCCTTCCAGCTCCTAGGCAACCTTCTGTTGGGGATAGATAACCAAGAAGAAAGTACACGCTGGAATCTTTATCTCAGGGCACAGAGACAGTGAAAAATAAACATTAAATGCCAACAAAAGTGGCCATTTCTTGTGTAAATAAACTAAATTGCCTCCCTATTTTCCCATCATCTCATTCTCCCCTGTGCTTCAATTGTTAGTGCAGTATATAAATCAATGATGGGCCTTTTATAGTACAAGATGCTACATCATCTGTGTGTGTTAATCTCAATTTAATGCCACAGAGTTTA
This sequence comes from Elephantulus edwardii, assembly GCF_000299155.1. NCBI lineage: Eukaryota > Metazoa > Chordata > Mammalia > Macroscelidea > Macroscelididae > Elephantulus > Elephantulus edwardii. Next base: position 1,323,744 of record NW_006399886.1, on the reverse strand, counting down.
GATCTGTAAGAAAAAAATTGTATTTATTTGGTATAAAGGACAGTGAATAGTTTATAGAATTTTTAATAGAACAATAAACTGGAGAGTGTGTTTGTTCTACTCTCAGTTACATCCGTGCTATGCCTATTCTACATGAGACCATATGCCTTAAAACTGGTAGTATCAGCAGCTGAAGACAGAGAAATACAACCTAATTTGGAAATGTAACAAAAATGCTGTTTCCTCTCTAAATGATCAAACAAATTTTCTGGTCAATTTTAGCTGCAAGAACATTTTTTGAGTAAAGTTCAATTAATGGCTTAGAATTTATAGCTATGTTGTCTTAAATTAAGCCCACGAGCTTGCTGACACTGAGGAGATGTCTATTTAAGGGTGATAAATGCCTATGATGTGGTGGTATAGTATAGCAATAATCTTGGGAGCAAAGACGTTATAGAAGTATAATAATTTTACTCAGCTGCAAAGCTAAAATTCTGTATTACTGATTTCTCTCTTTTCTCATAATTTTATTTTTTAAATAAATTTTTTCTTTTAATTGTGATTTTTGACAAAAGTTTACAGAAAAGTTAGGTTTTCATTCATTCATTGTTGCATATGTTTACCCCTTTCCCTCTTTCCCCTCCCCCAGTTAATGCTTTTTGTGTTTCTAAATATACATTCACTGTTGCACTATTACCTCCCTGCACCCTCAAGTCCTCTTTGCAATGTACCTCTTTTTCTGAGTTTTTGTCATACATAGAATGTCCAACCATATATTCCTTTTGAACAGTTCTTTCCTTCATCTATTCCAGTGCAGTGTTCATTATTTATTTGTGAAAAGACCACCTCTTCATTTTAACGCCATCTTCATCTGTTTATCTACTGCTGGAAAATACTACAGGATCATTTAGCTGTATTCTGCATTCAGACTTATGCCTTTATAGAGTACAACTTGATTCCTAAAAACACTATAAATTAGAGCGTTTTCCTATGTGAATGGCTGAGGCCTTCTTCACCTTCTAGAGAGCAATAACTTTAATTTCTTTGTTTCTGGGTTTTTACATAGTTGCACTTTATGGCATTTCAATGGAGCTTAAGGGTTAATGGAAAATTTTTAACTCTCAGGAAGTCACACCTGCCAAAGCTATTCATTCCCACTTGTGTGAAGACAAAGGTAAGATTACAAAGACCTGTAGGATCTGGTTTTAAAGTTTGTGAAGTAAGTTCTACAGAGAACAGATCATTAAATTCATCATGTGGCTGCTTTAATAGAGCCCTTGAAGTCAGATGAACTTTGCAAGTTATTCCACCCACAGCTCCTCAGTGGTCTGTAGGGAGTAAATGAGATCATGTATGTGAATTGAATGGTTCACAGCATAGGACAAAGGATATTAAACAAACAAAGGCTTCTCTCTAACTTTCCTGTCCCTTTCACTAGTATGATTTCATAAAAGCACCCATGTTATTTAGGTAATACTATTCTCAGTTTATAAATAAGTTAACAGCAATTCAGAGAGGTTAAAGAAAATCTCCCAGCATCCTAAGTCCATAAACATTAGAACTGGTTTTCACTCAAGCCAGTTTATTTCTCCATGGTACCCTGTGTCAGATAAAACATAACATCATAAATTTTATCAAAAAGTCATCCTCACGCTTTCCACACTACAGAATCTCTCTTACGAAATGGAATTTTACAGACTTGAACTCTAGTTAGTTATATTTGCACCATGAGCTCACATGTCTTATCAAATTTATGAAATAAATTTTAAGACATAAATAAGATTCCATTTTCCAAAAAGAACCTTACAACTTGCAACTGGTTGTTTCATTTCCTGAACAAGTAAATTAAATTATAGTAAGAAATTTAGAGAGATTAAAAAAATGAACATCACCCAAACTAACATTTGCAGATAAGGAAAAAAAAACCAAACCCAACTATTTTTAATACTTTTGTATGTGGCCTTTCGTATTTTTATATGACTCTAAAATTTCCTATTTATTTGTTTATGAAATCCTTTATTGTGTTTGCTATTTCTTTTTTAATACTGTGCTAAGTGTTAATACTATACATTGCCCATGTCATTTAATTTTATTAATTGTACATAAATCTTTTCATCAAATACTTTTAACACCATAAAGTGCTGTTGTTATTGTTGTTGATTGCCTTTGAGTAGAGCACGACTCATAGCAATTCTATGAACAAAAGACTTGATGCATTTCCATAACTATTGCCGTTTCTCCAAGTTTATAGAGTTTCCAGAGGCATGTGGTTTAGAAACTGGATACCACACCTGCTTCCAAACCTATTTTAAAACTGCAAGCTCCACCAAACACTGCCTACACTGGGAAACCATTATGGTATTTGATGCTCCAATGGCACCAAGTTCAGCATCACAGCAAACCCACATTACTTCATACAGCACATTGACCAAGAGTGATGTAGAAAGTAGAATGTTCCTTCAAGTATAACAACACTGGTCTCACTTAGCAGTGGTTAACTGTCGTCAAGTTGAATATGACTCATAGAGACGCACAGAAGACCTGAACTCTGTTCCATAATTAACATAATTTCTATACATTTACAGAATTTATAGTTTCCAGAGGCATCTCGTTTAGGAAGTGAATGTCACTCCTGCTTCCCAATGTGAATCAATCTGGAAGCTCCTCCAAACACTGTACATGATGGGTAACCGTTATGATATCTGACATAACTATGGAACAGTGCTCAGCATCACAACAACTCCAAGTTATTCAGCACAGCAAATAGACAAACAGTTGCTCTATCACTTAAAGTTCATTCTAAAATTAAGGTGCAAGAAGCCAACTCCTAGAATAGAGGCTCCAGGCCAGCCGGTCACGCAACCTCTCACTGAGGGGTTTTGGCAGGCCTGCACTCTTGTGCCTCTGTTCTCATTTTCTCAGGGTATATTCCAAGCAGTGGAATATCTGGGTCATATGGAATTTTGATGTTCGGCTCTCTAAAGAAACTCCAAACTGTCTTACAGAGTGGTTGTACCATTTTACAATCCCACCAACAATGTATTAGAGTTTCTATCTCACCACATCCTCTCCAACATTTATTGCATGCTGTTCTGTTAAACTTTGTCACTGCTAAGGGATTTGCATCTTTTATTGCCAGTGATTTTGAGCAATTCTTAATGTGTCTGTGGGCCATCTGAATATCTTCCTCTGTGAAAAGTCTTCCCATGTCTTTTATTCATTTTGCAATTGGGTTATCAGTCTATTTTTTTTTTTTTTGTGAAGGCCCCTGTAGGATTCTGTACTAGACCCTTGTCTGAAATGATACTGCAAAATGTTTGTTTTTTCCAGTCAGTAGGTTTTCTTTTCACTCTGTTGTAAAATGTTTTTGATGTGAACAGGGATTTAGTCTTTCGGAGGTCCCATTCATCTATTTTATCCTCTTTAGATTGTGTCTTTCTGGCTGTATTTGGCAGTCTCTTTATACCATAGACTACACCGTCTAAGATTGATCTCAGTTTGTCTCTGATGAATGTTATGGTCTTCAGCTTTATTCCCAGATCTCTGACCCACCTTGTGTTGATTTCTGTGTATAGTGTGAGATGTGGATCCTGTTTCAGCTTTTTGTAGGTAGCAGTCCAGTTTTGTCAACACCATTTGTTAAAGATGTTGTCATTTCCCCACTTGATAGATTTTATTTATTTCCTTGTAGAATATAAGTTGATTGATGGGTCCACGTTGGGTTCTCAATTCTGTTCCATTGGTCTATGTGTCTGTAAATGTACCAGTACTATGCTCTCTGGTTACTACCATGGTATAGTAGGTTTTGAGGTCAGGGAGTGCTATGCCTCTCGCTTCATTTTTATTTGTCAGAAATGTTTGCTTATTCAGTCTCTGTCCTCTCCAAATTAACTTGACAATTTCCCTTTCTTTTTTTCTTTTTTTAATTGAGATTTTAATGAAAGTTTAGAGAACTTGGATTTCTATTCATTCACTGTTGTACATTTCCCTCTCTGCCCCATTCCCCTCACCAGTTCGCTTTTTTCTTTGGGGGAAAAAAAACAAACAACAAAACTTTGTTATACAAGTCCCCCTCCCCAGTCCACTTTATTATGCAGCTCTTATTCTGGATGTGCATATATCTGCTTGGGTGGCGGTGATAATTTCTTTAGGGTATATTCCCAGTAGTGGAATTGCTGGGTCAAATGGTATTTCTATTTCCAACTTTTTGAGAAAACACCATCTTGACTGCCTTCCATAGTGGTTGCACCATTTTACACTCCCACCGACAGTGAATAAGAATTCCATTTTCTCCACAACCTCTCCAGCATTTGTTGTTTGCTGTTCTGTTGAATTTTACTATTCTTACTGAGATGAGATGATATCTCATAGTTGTTTTGGACCATTTCCCTTTTGATTACCTTAAAAAATAAATTTGGTATCTGTATTTGGATTGTGTTGAACATGTAGATTGCTTTTGGTAGAACTGTCCTTTTCACAATATTGAGTTTTCCTCTCTATGAACAGGGAACATTTTCCCATTTATTTAGGTCTTTTATTGTGTTTCACAGAAATGTTCTGCAGTTTTATTTGTACAGGTCTTTTCAACACAGCTTTTCTTTTTTTAAATATTTATTTCTTGACTTCTGCTACTGTGAGTGTTGATCATAGATTCAAGTAAAGTGAAATTATTGACAACTTTAGACTTTTCTCCACCTATCCTAATGTTGCCTACTGGTGCAGAGGTGAAGGTTTTGTTTCCTTGATGTTGAAATGTAATTAATAATGAAGGCTATAGCCTTTCACCTGGAGGAAGTGCTTTAGATCATCTTTGCTTCTTTGCTTTTTGTATCATCTGCGTACTATTTTTATGGCACATCCTTCATTATATAGTCCAGATTCTCCAATTATTTGTCCTATATGCAGATCAATTAAGAATGGAGGAAGGATACAACTCAGATGTACACATTTGCTGATTTTAAACCATGCAGTGTTTGCTTGCTCTGTTTGGACAACTGCTTGAAAGTCTAGGTAAAATTTTTATATGATCATAATTGACTGTTTTGGGATTATCATTCTACTCAGTGTTAGCAAAAATTTGTTGTGATTAGCACAGTCAAATGTCTTTGCAAATGGGAAAAAATGAGTAAGTAAACTTCCTTCTATTATTCTTTCCTTTCAGCCAAGAATCTGCAATGCTATGTCTCATGCCATGAACTCTTCTATATCCGGATGAAATTTCTGGCAGTTCCCTGTATATATACATTGTTTCACCCTTTTAAAAAAATCATTGTTTCACGTTTTTCTCCTCTTTCCCTCCTCCAGCCCACCTTGCAAAATATCTCTTCTTCCAGATTGTTGTCATACATATAACACTTAATCATATATTCCTTTTGAATAGTCCTTCCCCTCAACTGTTCTAATTCAGTGTTCATTTTCTATCCACTATTTTTTTCCCATTCTCTTCCCAACTCCTCCATGTGTATCATGTTTTAAAATGGTGGCATTATGCAATAATTGTCCTTTTGTGAGTGAGACATTTCACTAAGCATAATGTTATCCAAGCTCCCTCATGTTATGTAATGTTTTAGAAGTTCATTATTTTTCAGTGCTGTGTAATACTCCATTGTGTAAAAGTGCCATAGTTTTTTTCTATTCTTTTGCTTGTTGATGGGCACTTGAGTTGTTTCCATCTCTTTGCTGTTGTAACTCAGAAATATATATCAGCCATTTTTAAATAGTTTTCATCAATATTTTGCTTGAATATAGTATTGATATCATGTAACAATTTCCACATTTTGTTAAAAATTACTTTTGAGGAGCTCTGGTGGCCTAGTGGAAAGGAGCTGCAACTAAAATCCCAGAGGCACATGGTTCGAATCCACCAGATGCTCTGCCGGGGAAGGAGGGACAATCTCCTCCTGTACCAGTCAGATCTGAGTTGACGGTACACGCACACAAAAATAAAAAAAATAAAAAATAAAAAATAATTATTTTTATTTTTATTGAGAACCGATATGCATCTCTGCCTGTAAGTTAGTCAAGCAGAAGTAGTTGTTTTCTATATTTGTTGGCAAAATCTATTGAACACTTTCAGGGCTGCATATGGTTCCTAAAATTCCTCAATTGATATTCTGTTAATTTCTGGGGGCCTTATGTTTTGCTAATTCTTTCAGTGCACCTTGAACTTATTTCAATACTTCCATTGGTTCTTGATAATTTGCTACTTCCTGAAATTGTTGTGTGTCAATCACTTCTTTTTTGAGACAGTGACTATATTCCATCCAACTTATTTTGATGCTTTCTATATCAGTCAAGATTTTGCTCATACAATCTCTTAGCGTTCTAACTCAAGGCTGAAATTTGTTCTTCAGTTCTTTCAGCTTGAAACATGCCAAATATATTCTTTTCTTTTGGTGTCTAGCTCCAACTCCTTGAACATTTCATTATAGTGCTATACTTTGTCTACTAAAACTACATCTGTTTAGTTCTCTTATCTCAGCATTCCTTGTTCTGGCTTCTTTTTATTCCAAGGTTAAGTTTCAGAATCTCTTGTGACAGCCATATTTTCTTTCTTCCAAGTCTTTGAAATGACTCTTTGTTTTTCATGGCTGATCTCCCTAATTCATTCCATAACTTGTCTGGTCTTCAGTCATTAGTTTTCAATGCTTCAAATATATTATTAAGATACATTAGTAATATATATTCAATTAGGAAACACTCCAAGTCATATTTGGTTCTAGTAGATTTGTTTTTATTTTCTTCACCTTCAATTTGAACTTTTCAAAGAAGTCATTAGTGGTAAGTTACACAGTCTATTCCTGCTTTTTTACTGCTTATACTGACCTTCTCTGATGTAATTTTCCACAGTTATAATATTATTCATGTGTATTCCTTCAGATGAAGTCCACGTGTATAGTCATCATCGATATTTTGTTTAAAAAGTTTTTACAATAAGTAAATAATTCATTTTTCAAGATTCTATCACTTGATATCTACCCTCACTTTATCACCAAGGCCATATTTTCCAACTATTAATTCTTCTTCTTTGTTTCCAAATTTTGTGTTTCAGTCACTATTTATTATTTCCTCTTGATTTCATGTTTGATCAAGATCAGATGGCAAATGTTGATAGAAACTCAATTTATTCATCTGAATTTTGTATTTGGTGGGTGGGTTTTGGTTTTTTTTAAAAAAAGTTTCATTGGTTTGCATAACGTCATTCATATATTTTGGACAAGTTTCAGTGCAGCTTTCAGACTAAGACTAAGAAACAGAGGTGTCCATCCACTTCTGAAATAACAGGCTTTTAAAGACACTATGGAGGATGGAAGAATGTTATTGGATATACTAGAAGCTTAGTCTCTTACGTTGGAAGGTACTAAAAATGCGACTGGGCAAGAAGGGCCTCCTCAAAGTAGAGTTTACCATAAGGAGGCAGATGGAGCAAAGAACCATTATCTTCTCATATGTCAATACTCAAAATAAGCAGAAATAGCTGCAAACATGAATCTAGGGAAATTGTAGTTGTTAAAAATGAAGTAAACGTGTCACAGGACAAATACTGTATAAAACCATTACTGTAGAATGAATATTAGTTTCCAAGGTGTGGGGAGGGTGGAAATAGAGTGGGGGTGAAGGTGGGGTGGGGGTTAGGATGTTAATCATAGGGTTGCACAAGCAATGGCTATCAACACAGTATTATGAATGAGATGAAGTCACTCCTTCTTTGGGGGTGAAGGAATAAAAAGTGGTTTCCTAGTATTCTCCATTTCCAGAGAATGAGCAGGAGATCACAGTCTATGAAAGGTTAAAGATTTGTCACCTTAACATTGCACTATTGTTTTGTTGCTTTTTAAAAATTCCTTTGTGAATTTTTTATTTCTTTTTACATTTACATTATTTTTAAATTGAGTTT
>NW_006399886.1:1283435-1314604 GCF_000299155.1 Elephantulus edwardii | reverse complement strand
ATGCTTGGGAGGGTGGAGGGACGGCGCAGGAGGGGAAGACCCTCTATGAGATGGATTGATTCGGTGACTGGGGTAATCGGGATGGGTGTGTCAGAGGCATTGCGGTTGGCACAGGACAGAGCAGGGTTTAGGGCTGTTGTGCATAGTGTCGCTATGAATCGCAAATGACTTGACGGCACATAACAACAACAAAACCAGCAAAATTTATATACAATATGTTTCACACTATTCTTCATTCACATTACGTTCCATACAATCATTCTCTTTATATTGTTTTTTATTTTTTAATTTTTTTTAATATAAACTGTTTCTTGCTGCTTTACTTACAAAGTTCATGTACATTGTTTTTCACACCGGCGAGATAGGAGCTCTTATTCATTGTTGGTGGTATTGAAAAATGGCACAACCACTCTGGAAGGCAGTTTGGAACATATTCAGAAAGCTGAACATAAAAATTCCATATGACCAGTTATTCCACTGCTTTGAATATACCCCAGGAACGTGAAAACTGAGACAAAAAAGGAGACTAGTATACCAGTGTTCATAGTGTCCTATTCACCATTGCATGAACACGGAAACAACCCAAATATCCAACCACAATTGACTGGATGAGAAATTATGTTACACTCACACAATGGAATACTATACAGTATACAGGGGCAATGAATTTGTAAATCATTCCCTAACTTGGGAGGAACTGGAGAGCATTATTCTAAGTGAACTATTGCTTTTAAACTACATTCCTGAACTCCTCTAGCACTGTTTTTGAGGCAACTCCAACTCATAGCAAAACTTCAAATGTTACCAAGGCTATAAAGCTTTCCAGGAGATTGCCCATATTTCTTCCGTGGAGAACCTGATGAGTGTCACTCATTAACCTTTAATTTAGCAACCCAGCATGTAACATCAAGGTTTCATAAGCAGATTGATATACCCAAGTTTCACCAAACAAAATTACCTAATATTTAAACCCATGACTAGTTTTAAAGAGTTCTTGTGATTCTACTAACACAAAGTACACATTTCTCTGGCATTTCAAATCCATCAATGAGTCCATAGGACTGATTTGCAGTTTCTGGAAGCCCACTGCAGCAAGATGAGCTATGAGTTGGTTTCTATTCAAAAGTAATGACAGTTTTGACCATCAATTTTAAAATTACTTGGAAATTATTAAAATTAAGGAAAGAATTTAGTTTAGCACATTATGCATATTTCAAGTGCTAAAAAGCTACAAAATCTGACAAGAAGTTGCACTCCAAACCCACAGGTGTGTGGTTCGAATCCATCAGATGCTCTGATGGAGAAGGGACAATCTCCTCCTGTACCAGTCAGATATGATTTGAGGGTATACACCAAAAATAAAAAATAATAAAATAAGACATAAAAAAAATTAAAAGCTAGTTGCAACAGTAATGGAGAAGGTAGATGTAGAGTACACATGTGCATTTAGTCACTAAATAGAACTTCTTTTGGTATGCCATGGGATATTCAATACTCTTTATCAATACCACAATCGAAAGGAATTTATTCTACCTTTGTCTTCCACTGTTTTATGTCTATGATGCAAAAGATCATGTATAGCTATGGGAATATATTCATAGGTAAAAGAAAGCTCTGATTTTGTCAATTTGACATGTGAGGTGAATTAACAGGTTATTGCCAACTATGAAAACTTTCTTAAAATTAAAATGTCTGGTGCTATGTTCTAGATTTAATACACAAAATTGTTGGTTTTGAATTTTTTTGTTTTGTTTATCTTTGTTGGGTTTTTGGTTTTTTGTTGGTTTGTTTTTATTTAAGATCAATGAGTTCTATTTTCCTCTGAAGCTAAATAAATCCTCAAATTTATAGTCATATTGTAAAAATTTAAAAAAAATGCAATCTTCCTATTGAAGACTTTGGAATTTTTCTAATGAATTTATTAGTGTATTGCAGATAGGTTTATTCACCTTCTTTCTTGGGTAAAAGGTAATTTTTAATTATCACTGTCCTAATTCAGACAGAGACTATTGACCCTCCCTCGGATAGCTAAATATAAGTCACTTGAATGCATTTGTTACGGAAGTTAGATATGATCACTGCTTTTGTTGCTCTTCCTGTTGTAAAGGATAATCTGCTTTTACTGTTTTCTTTTACAAGAGGCTAATAAAAAGTATAATGCATATCCTAATAGACAATTAGAGACAAGGCCTCTGACTTTACTAGGAAATGTAACAAAAATAGAACTATGAGAAAAAGATGAAAACAAAATAAAAAGCAAAATGTTTTGTGAGGAAATAGCGTCTTCCTTCAAATATAGCCAATGGTGCATGGGACTATGTATATATAATAAAATTTTTCCTAGGAGTAATTTTTTTCCACTGCATAGTCAACTAAATATTTTTTTCTGTTTTGCTTAATGGTTTATAATTAAATACTAAGAAAATTAAGAACAATAATATCTAATGTTTAAAGCAACATTTTCATTTGTAAGTGATCACCTAGACATTCCCCCTTGCCCTCAATCTCTAAAGTGACTGAAAGAAATCCCAAGTATATGAAAAGCATCTGATTTATCAGGAAACGTTACCTTGTTTTAGCCAGTCCTACTTTCTGGGCAACTACATTGGCTAATTTCTATAAGCAGCCTCTCCCATTTTTCAGAAAATGAAGGAAACCCTGGATGGCAAAAGAAGGAAAATCAGGGGTGGGGGAAATGGATAAAGCCTGAAGTTGAGTGGGGAACTGCTGAGGCATGGCTAATCAGAAAGGACACTTCATGCATATTATGGACCCATTGTGATAATAACATTGGAATCAAATTGCCTACCCAAACCACTTGAGGCACTTTGCATCTTTAATTTTTAAAGTTATGAAGACACTTGACACAGAAGGGGGTCAATTATCATGAGTTTGCGTGCAAATACTTACTTAAGCAAGGCAGTGGGTTAGAGTCAATGGGAAAATTTCAGGCGTGCAGCCACGTAATGGGAACTAATTACACTATTCCAGGCCCCCTCTCCACTGGGCTCAGTTTGGCAGTAATGGTCAGGGCTGATTTATTTTGATCCACTTTCAGATCTAAAGTTATGATACATTTATGTATTCACTAAAGAAAACTAGTTCCAATAATGAAACCACCAAAACATGAAAGCAAGGGGGAGTTCTCCAGTTAACTTGTTAAGTGCTCACATGCTTGAGAGGAGCTATTTGGACGCCTTTGGTGATAGAATACATGTCACTGCTCTAGGAAAAAGGTAGTTCCCTGGAAACCTTGAATGTCAATATTTTGAGAGATGAGAATTTAGACTCCCCTCAAACCCACAGGCGAATTGTGGGCAATCTCCTCCCATGAGATTTACTGCCTCTGAAGATTCAGCTATGGACCGGTTCCAAACCGGTTCCAAAACAATAGCACACAACTACTTGTGATAATAAATTGAATGATTTAACTCAAAGGTAATATTTACGTTAATAAAGTTTTTTGGTTTTTTTTCCTGAGTCTAGATGATCAAGACAATGCAATTCCTTACCCCTAGGGCATCGAAGCTCCTTCTAAGATAGCCTGTTGTTTTTCTTGTGTACTGTTGTTTCTGAACTGACTCATAGCTGACCCTCAAATGGGTTTTCAGAAACTGTAAATTGCACAAGAGGAGATTGCTCATCCTTCTCCAGCACAGCAGCTGATAGATCTGAAGGGTATGCCTTCGAGATTGCAGCACAACTTCCTGTCACTAAGCCACCAGAGTTCCAGTATTGTCGAGTGGGCAAAAACATAGCACTGTAAACCAAAGGCAAGCAGTTCAAATTTACCAAATGTTCTGTGGGAGAAAAACGAGCAATCTCTTCTCATGCAATTTACAGCTTCTGAAAACCCACTTAAAGGCTATACGATCACTTTGTTCTGACATAGCAATAAGAGAAGATTAATTCCATATTCTTCATTAGCTTCAAGTGTTGTTGTTAGGTGCTATCAACTCAAATACGACTCATAACAATACTATGTATACCTGTTCTGAAATGTGTCTTATCTTGAGCCATCCTCAACAACTCTAAGACACTAGAGCCCACCACCGTGCCAATCCAACTTGTTGGGAGTCGTCTATTCTTTCACTGACCTATCTTTCAAGCATTATATCCCTTTCCAAGAAATCGTCTCACCTAGATACATGTCCTAAGGATAAAAGACTGAACTATGTCATCCTTGCCTCCAAGCAGCACTCTGGTTGCACCCTTTCCAGGACATACCTGTTGTTCTTTTGGCAGTTCATGGGATATTCAGTATTCTTCTCCAGCACCACTTACAACTTATAGGTATCAATTATTCTTCTGTCATCCTTACTCATTGTCCAGCTCTTTAATTTGTAACAGGTGATTGAGATGATCATGGCCTGAATCAAAGTGCACCTTAGTTTTCAAACTGACACCACTGCTCTTCAGTATTTTAGAAAGGTCCCTGACAGGAGACTTGCTCAATGCAATACATCTCCTAATTTCTTGACTGCTAGTAACAAGGATGTTGATTGTTGATTCAAATAAGATTAAATCGTTGACAGCTTCAATCTTTTCTCCATCTGTCATAAGGTTGACAGTTACACTTGTTTGAAGATCTTTGTCTTCAGTGAAGAAGGCATGGGAAAGCATGGACTTGGTGTTGGTGACAGAAATGAGGCCCAAGATCAATTGTGCTCTCAATGATTTATTCATAGAAAATATAATTTGTTTAAAATGCAAACATACATCAAAAAGCAGTTAAATACTGGTTTGATAACTGAAAGTGTTGGCAGTTTGAACCAACATTAAAGATATATCAAAGATATAAAAAATTGAAAATTCTGTATACAGTCTTTTTGTTGCACACATGATGTAACCATGGATTAGAATAGACTTGAAGACAACTGAATAATTAAACTCAGCTGACTTAGTGGAAAAGACCCTAGTTTTTGGTATTAGTTTCTAAGAGTCAGTGGTAACTCCTGTATATAGAGTAGAATTGTTCCATAAGGCATTGAAAACTGTCCCGTTTTGGAAGTAGCTCACCAATCCTGTCTTCCTGGGCACCTGGACGTTCAAACCTAGGGTTCGAACTGTCACTCTTACAGCTAATAGTTTAGTGTTTAATCATTGGTTTCACTCTGGGACTCCTAGAAAAGGATCTGTTCTTCATTTCTGTTCCATCTCACAAAGTCTTGAAAGACTAACATTATTTCCAGAAAGTAAAGGCTAAGAAAAATTTAAAAAACAACAACAACAACAAAAAAAAAAAACCAACACACACCTGTTCTCGGAGACAGAAATAAAACTTCCCCAAAATAAATTTCATTTCTGAGTTCAGGAAAATAAATTCTTGAAATTAAGTGGGAGTTGTCAGACTAAGGATAAACAACTAGAATAAACAAATCTCCATTCATTGCTCTATTTCCTTGAGGAAAACTTTGATCTTTCTCACTCTAATAATTATGTGAAAATTGTCTGTTTCTTTTATTTTTTTATTTCTTTTTTTCATTTCTTATTTCTTAGCAATTTTTCTACTGAAATATAGTTTAGTACTGGTGAATGAGATACTACTTCTTCTGTGTACTACTGAATGTGCTATTGTGTGCTCAAAAATTAATCCATTACATATTAAAAATGAAACTAGCCCATGCTGTTTCCCTGAGCTCCTTCCAAAAGGCACCACTTTCATAGTAAATAAGTCTTTACTTGTAAACAAAGCTCTAAATCAGCTAGATATGTCTCATGCATTGAGTCACAACTGATTCATAAGTGACCCTCCACTGAATTTCTGAGATGTAAATTGAAAGAAATGTATAAGAATGCATTAAGAGTCTCCTCTCCTTTTTTCTATTTTTAATGAAGTTTTTGTTTTATTTCTTTACGGAACATAAAACAATATGTTAGAATTAGAAAAAAAGAATATGAGCTTATGCTGGATCATTCCTGACACAATACTATATACATTATTCTACACTGGCTTTCTAGAATCCATATAGACTCTGAGGAGGTAGGGTAGAAAAGCTACTGCTTTCTACGCATACATGGGCCAACATGGTTAGTAGGACTAGTAGTTTTTCTTTCTCGCATCCGCTTTGTGGTCGACTTGGGGGTGGGAGGCTGTTAGCAGTGGGATAGGAACTAACAGCATTATATGCTACAAAGACAATTGCCTTAGCAATTTTCCTAAGTCAGAGCCAAAGCAAAGCAAATGAAATACTCCCCCTCGCCTCTCTGCCAGCCAGATGAGAGTAGGGTTGCACAGCAATCTCCACAGGGCAAATTCCATGACAGAAACTGAATTCTGTGGCTAATTGCATGGCGGCATGGGTCTGCCTCAAGTATGGAATTTAAATATTAAATACTACATACATTCTTTTCTTTCCAGGGACTATTAACACAGGTGTGTTTGTTTGATGTCTTTAAAAGAAAATACCTTCTGGCTAAAGAAAGATGCACAGCGTTATTTGGAAATATTTGTATCATATTATGATCTGGCACTTTTAATATCAAGTTTAACAGAACAATGGCCAAAAGCTCCCTCTTAATACCACTCAAATCAATGTTTGTATCCTTCAGCCAAAATATGGACAAAAGCTTACCCTTCAATCTAACCATTCAATGTAAGTGACTTTTTCTGCCCTTTTAAGATGTTATAGATTTCAAAAATGTATCTCTTCACTTCTAGAGATAAGAGAAAATGAAATGGAAAAGTTCAATTGGCAACCAAAGCTTTTAGAGATAACATTTAAACAGGCACTCTTCCCATATCCCATCCCTGAAATATACGTAAATTGTATTCATTGAATTCTAAAGGTTCAAAGCACATATAACCAATGCACATTAAATAAGTAACTACTTGCACTTAACTTTCCTGTTTTTCTTCCAGTGTGGGTTATAATTTTATTGCTTAAATTTCAAACTAAAGAATAAATATTGAAGAGAGCCATTTATTTCATGTTTTTCTATTTCTTAGTACTTTTATGTCTTGAAAATATCCAAGTTTACTTTTTTCTATTTACATTTTCCTAATAATCTATAAAAACAAATTTTTTAAAAATACTGCTCATGTAAACACTAGAGTTGAGCAATCAATAAAGTTTAAAATGTACAAACTTTATTTCATAAAGTTATAAAAATCTTGAAGCCATAACACAATCTTAATGGTCATCTAATAGAGCTTACTTCACTTAATTGGGGGAGAAAACACAAGAAAGAAAAGAAGGAAGAAATTGTTTACTTAGGATCACAAGGCTAGTCAATGAGGAATCAGAATGTCTTCAGGTTTCCCAACTCGAGCTGTTTTGAAAACTAAACACCTGCATTTAGAAAGAAGACAGGCTAACAACTGCATGTAGAAGCACAGAGTTCCCAGGACCTGCTGAGTTACAAAGTGTGAAAAAGGAGGTGTTTTTAAAAGGTGGATTCATCATGTCCTACCAGGGAATAGTGATACAGTAAAATTGGAAAACTGGAATAATGTTTAGTAGATTAACTATTTACCAAGCTGTGAGCAATGTGTTAAAAAAAATCACAAAAATATCACTACAATCATGTCCAGAAGTAACAGCACTGTTACTAGTCTCAGGCCTATCGCCCAACTACAGAGTTCCGCAGAGAGTTGAAGTGATTGTAATGCGGCAAGGCAATCCCAGGCACAGAGTGGGTAGTTTTCATTCTGTTGTACAAAGACTCCTTATAAGTAGAAACTAAGTAGATAGTACTGAATAATACCTCCCTTATTGTTCGTATAACTCTCCTTTTTTCTTCTTCAGTAGGCATCATTTGCAACTTGCAAAATACCTCTTATAAGAAACACAAACTCAGGCTGTACACATGGATTTCACCTGATGGTATGCATAGGAATCAAATCGATTACATCTGTGGAAAGAATTGCTGGAGAAACTCAATTATCAGCTGTGAAAACTAGGCCAGGTGCTGATTGTGCAACAGACCACCAACTACTCATATGCAAGTTCAAGGTGAAGTTGAAGAAAATGAAATCAAATCCATAGGAACCAAAATTTGACCTTAAGTTTGTCCCACTAGAATTTCAAAACCACCACAGGAGCAGGTTTGAGGCCTTTAACACCAATGAGGGAAGACCAAATGAGCTCTAGGACGTTATAAAGAATATCTTCTACAAAGAATACAAAAGGTCATTACAAAAGCAGTTGTTGTTGTTATGTGCCATCAAGTCATTTGTGACTCATAGCGACCCTATGTACAACAGCCCTAAACCCTGCTCTATCCTGTGCCAATCACACTGCCTCTGACACACCCATCCCGATTACCCCAGTCACTGAATCAATCCATCTCATAGAGGGTCTTCCCCTCTTGCGCCGTCTGTCCACTCTCCCAAGCATGATGTCCCTCTCCAAGAACCTGTCCCTCCTTGCAACATACCCAAAGTATGTCAGATGAAGACCCAGAATCCTTGCCTCCAAGGAGTAGCTTGGTCTAACCCTCTCCAGGATGAATCTGTTTGTTTTCTTGGCAGTCCTTGGTACATTCAATACTCTTCTCCGGCACTACAGCTCAGAGGCATCAATTTTTCTGTCCTCCCTAGTCATTGTCCAATTCTCTGATGCATAACAAGTGATTGCAAAGACCATGGCCTGTATCAGGTGCACCTTAGTCTCCAGAGAGACACCGTTGCTCTTGAGTACTTTGGAGAGGTCCCTAACAGCAGACTTTCCCATCGCAATAAGTTTTTTTACTTCCTGGCTGCTGGTGCCAAGAGTGTTGACCGTGGAGCCGAGCAAACTGAAGCTGTGAACACTCTCAAGCTCTTCGCCATTCATCCTGATGAATGGTACAGTGGTGAGAATTTTTGTCTTCTTGACATTGAGCCTCAGTCCATACAGAAGGCTGCAGTCTTTGACCCTCTGCAGCAGTGCATGAGGTCCTCCTCAATTTCAGTAAGGAGAGTTGTATCATCTACAAAAGCAGAGGAGAAAGAAAAGATCAAGATGGATGTCAGAAGGGACTCTGAATATTGCACTAAGAGCACCAAGAAGCCAAAGCAAAGGGAAGAAATTAAGAGGTTAAGAAGGTGAACAGAACATATCAAATGGCAGCTTGGGAAGACAAAGCAAAGTATTACAATAAAATGTGCAAAGAGCTGGAGTCAGAAAATCAAAAGGGCCGAACTTGCTCAACATTTCTTAAGCTGAAGGAATTGAAAAACAAATTCAAGCCACAAACTGCAATATTTACGAATACTTTGGGCAGAATATTAAATTTTCCAAGAAGCATTAAAAGAAGATCGAGTACAGTCACTGTACCAGAATAAATTGTCTGACATAAAAGAATTTCATGAAACAACATATAAGTAAGAGTCTGTGGTGATGAAGGAAGAAGTTCAAGCTGCTCTGATAGAATTGTCAAAAAAAATAGGCTCCAGGAATTGATAATTTACATATTTCAAAAAATAGATGCTGCCCTGGATGTGCTCACTAAATTGTGCTAAGAAATCTGGAGGAAAACGTCCTGGCCAACTCAATGGAAGATGTCTATATTTGTTTCCATTCCAAAGAAAGTTGACCTGACAGAGTACAGAAATTATCTAATAATATCATTAATATTGCATGCAAGCAAGATTCTGCTGAAAATTATCCAAGAACGACTGGAGCAGTACATCAACAGAGAACAGCCAGATGTGCAGGCTGGGTTTAGAAGAGGCCGTGGTACTAAGGATATTATAGCTAATATTAGAAGACATTTGGCTGAAAGAAGAGAGTACCAGAGGAATATCTATCTCTGTTTCATTGACTATGCAAAAATCTCTGACTGTGTGGATCACAATAAACTGTGGCTGACTCTGAGAAGAATGGAAATCCCAGAACATTTGATTGTGCTTATTTGAAACCTATGCTTGGACCAGGAGGCAGTCGTTTGAACAGAGCAAGGTGACACTGCATAGTTCAAAATCAAGAAGGATGTTCACCAGGTGTCTAGTCTGTCTCCATGCCTTTTCAATCTATAGTGCAGACCAGATTATCCAGGACGCTGGACTGTATGAGGAGGAATGTGGCATTAGGATTTCAGGAGGATTCAACAACAACATGCATTATGTAAATAGCATAACCCTGCTTGCTGAAACTGAGGAGGACCTGAAACGTTTCCTGCAGAAGATCAAGGACTGCAGCCTTCAATATGAATTGAAGCTCAACATCAAGAAAACAAAGATTCTCACCACTGGCTGATGGCCAGCATTATGATAGATGGTGAAGAGATTTAGATTGTTAACAGCTTTCGTTTGCTTGGCTCCACAATCCACACTCTTGATACCAGCAGGCAGAAAATCAAGAGATGAATTGCACTGGGAAAGACGGCTGCCAGGGGCCTCTCCAGAGTACAGAAGAGTGATGATGTCAGTCTGGAGACTAAGGTGTGCCTGATCCAGGTCATAGTGTTTGCAATTGCTTGCTATGAGTCAGAGAGCTGGACAATGTACCAAACTAAGAATGAAATTAAGGGAGCACTGATGACCTGTTCTGAAAGGAATTGAACTGCTAACCCACCTTTCCGGTACTTTGAATCTTCCAATAGTTCCTCAATGGACAATCTTCTCCTGCATAATTCACAAATTGAAAAACAAACAAACAAACAAAAAACCCCACCAGAGGGTCAGCCATGAGTTAATTTCAATTTGTTGGCAAGGAGTTCTGAGAATAATGAAAATTTCTTGTTTCAAATTTTAAATTAACCTGTCATTTGCATAGAGTTCCAATTTTCTATCTAAAAATCGTGGTTTTCCCTAACCTTCAGTTACTTCCACCAACAAAAAGTAAATACTAACAGTTTCTTCCTCACAGGCTGTTAAAATCATATGAGATAATCCATGTCAAGTGCTAATCACAGTTCTGTGAATAATAAAAGCGTTTTAAATGTTAACTCTATTATTACTCTTAAGTGGCTGGCAGTGATGGGCTAATGATTTATTATGAAACATGTTAATAGAGGCAGCTAAGAAATCAAGGTGGTTCTCCCAAGAATGATAATGAAAGAGCAATGTTACCCCCTTGATAGCTCTTTGGTGTCAATGAATATGATCATTCATAATAAAAACTTTGTCTTTTTCTCAGAAATGGCATGCATTTGAAGTCAGAAATAAAATTTATCAATACCAAATAAAGTTACATTTTAATAGTGGTATTATTTCTTTGGTACTTCTATTTAATGAGACATCATTGTGTCATGATAGATTAAATATTGTGCTGCTAACAGACAGGTCAGCAGTTTGAATTTACCAGTCACTCAGAGAGAAAGAGATACATTAGTCTCCTGAAAGAGTCATAGCCTTGGAGAAGGGTCGGAATAAATGGGAGTGGTTCACGGTTAAGCATATTTAATGAGTCATATTTGAATATTTCACTTCAGTCTTTAAAAGCTAATAGAATTACAAGAGAGTATAGTTCTATAGGGAGCTCTGGTGGCATAGTGGTAAGAAGCTGCCCTGTCAATCCAAAGTCATGCAGTTTCAATCCACCAGTCGTTCTGTGGGGAAAAGGATGGACAATCTCCTCTGATGTAATTTGTTGTTGTTGTTGTTTTTGTACAACTCAGCAGCACTATAAACAACAGATCTGAAATCTGTCCTATCCTATGCCAGCCTCACCATCTCCAACACACTTAAAATCATTGCTGCAGTCACTGTGTTAATTCATCTCATTGTCTTCCTCTTTCAGTGACTTTCCACTTTTTCAAGCATGATATCTCTCTCCAAGGAATAGTCTCACATAGTAATATAACGAAAATTTCACCATCCTTACCTCCAAAGAACACACTCTCTTTGCATTTTCCAGTATATACCTGTTTGGTTTGTCTTTAGTTTTTGGTTTGGTTTTTCTTTTTACAATCTATGGGATATCCATTGCTTTTCACCAACACCACAACTCAAAGATATTATTTCTTCTGTCATCCTAATTCATTGTCTAGCTCTTAGATGCATAATAAATGATTGAAAAGACTATGGCCTGAACTAGGCACACCTTAGTTTTCAAGCCAACATTATTGCTCCTCAGTAATTTGAAGAGATCTCTTGACAGCAAATCTGCCCAATATATCTTCTCATCTCTTGACCATTGATACCATGAGTATTGACTGTGAATCCACTGTGATGTTGCCTACCAGCCCAGTAACTAGAATTTTTGTCTTCTTAATGTTGAAATGCAATATATATTTAAGGCTGTAATCTTTGATCCTCTGCAGTAAGTGTTCCAAATCCTCCTCATTTTCAGTAAGCAAAGTTGTGTCACCTGCATAATGCAGATTGCTGGGGAGTTGTCCACCAATCCTGATACCACATTCTTCTTCATAGAGAACAGATTCATGAATGATTTGCTCAGATTAGATATGGAATAGTAGAAAGGTTATTTATGTACACTTTTCCCCAATTTTAAACCATGTGGTATTGTTCTGTTTGGACAAAAGCTTCTTTGCCTAGGTATAGGTTTCATATAAAAACAATAAAGTGTTTTGGGATTTTCATTCATCTAATGTTAATCATAGTATATTATGATCCACACTGTTAAATGCTTTTGCATAGTAATAAAACAGAAACAGACATTCTTCTGTTATTCTCAGCGTTCAGCCAGAATCTGTCTGACATCACCAATGGTATCTATCCCTAATGTTATGGCTTCTTCTAACCCCAGCTTGAACTTCTGATAGTTCTCTATCAACATATCATGTTGACAAATACATAAATACATTCCTCTACTTTAAAAAAAATTGAGTTGTATTTAAAAATATGGGCAGTACAGAAGAACAATCTTAAAAATACCTTTTATTCTTCTCTAAGATTTAAAGACAAAGCCATGTTTGTACATTTTAGTAAGTTTGGAATAAGAACAAAGAATATATGAAACGTTGCATAACACAACTTAATCTAGAAGACATTATGTTGAATGAAATAAGTCAGTCAGTAAAGCACAAAAACTGTATAAGACCACTATTATAAAAAGTTGATGATGGGGACCCAAATGGGGAAGAGGTGTGAGGAGAGGACTGAGGATAGTAGGGGCAGAACCAGAGGTTTCACAATTTGGTGGGTGGAGGGAGGAGGTAAAGAAAATTGAAAGGATCCAACAGTGACCTAAAAAGACAGGGTAATGATGGGCTAGGTACAAAGGTGATTTATTTTATAAACCATAATGAATGGGAGTGATTGTATGAAACACAATGTGAATAAAGAATAGTGTGAAACACAAGACATACAAGCTTTGTAAGCAAACAAGTAAAAAATTTAAAAGATCAAAAGGAAAAGATATAATAAAAATTGAAAGACAAAAGTTAAATGCACACTGAATTATTTTAGCATCATTAAAACTGAAGCTAAAGAAAATATGAGACTCTGAAAAGATACTTTGAATATTGCATCAGAATTCTGAGAAGCCAAAGCAAAGGGAAGACATCAAGAGGTGAAAAAGTGAAACTCCATGTCACATACTTCTGGCATGTTGTTAAGAGTGACCGGTTCCTTGAGAAGGACATCATTCTTGGAATGGTAGAGAGTCAGCACTGGAGAGAAGGACCTTGGATGAGATGAATTCATATAGTGACTGTGGTAATGAGGGCATTACCATAATAATGGTGAAGACAGTGAGATTGTCTCAGGATAGGGCAGAGTTCAGAGCTATTGTACAGAGGTTGTTCTGCGTCATAGTTGACTCAACAATACAATACAGGATAAGTGGATGATCAAACATTTTGAGTATTGTAATTAATGTCAACGGGAATCGGTGCATAGATGATTGAATAAAAAATAATATGCTTTTTGTAGGTCTTTTTTAAAATTTTATACTGATTTACTTACAAAGTTTGTATTTTTTGTTGTTATTATGTGCTGTCGAGTCACTTGCAACTCACAGCGACCCTATGCACAACAGCCCTAAACTCTATGTCCTGTGCCAATCTCACTGTCTCTGACACTCCCATCTCAATTATCCCAGTCACTGAATCAATCCACCTCATAGAGGGCCTTCCCCTCCTGTGCTGTTCTTCCACCCTCCCAAGCATGATCTCCTTCTCCAAGGACCGGTCTCTCCTCAAAACGTGTCCAAAGTATGTTACACAGAGCCTCAGAATCCTTGCCTCCAAGGAGCCATCCAGTTTAACCCTTTCCAGGATGAATCTGTTTTCCTAGCAGTCCATGGTATTCTCAATACTCTTCTCCAGCACCACAGCTCAAAGGCATCATTTCTCCTTCTATCCACCAGATCTTTCTCCTTAAATTTTCCTTTAAATTAAAAAAACTTAAAAAAAATTTCCTTTAAATTATAGCAAAACAAAACATAAACAAACAAACAAAAACACCACAAAAAACTCCCACCAAAACAAACCAAAAAACCCCCAAAACCAACAACAGAATCAGGGTTTAATTAAGTTGTTTTACTTCATATTCCTAGATACTAGATTTTATGTCATTCCTGACCCTGTGCCATCTTTTGTATCTTGAACCAAATACTATTCTCAAGTTTGAATGGAGAGCAAGGAAACATTGTATAGTTAAAAATCAGGAAAAGAGTGTGTCAGAGTGTCCTGTCTTCATATCTTTTCAATCTAGGTAAGCAACAGATCATTGAGGAGGCTGGTCTTTATGAGGAGAAATGTTGCATTAAGATTAGAGAAAGACTAATCAACAACCTGCGTTATGCGGATGACACAACCTTGCTTGCTCAAAACAAGGAGGACCTGAAGCATTTGTTACAAAAGGTCGAGGACTGTAGTCTTCAATATGGATTGAAGTTCAACAATAAGAAAACAAGGATTCTTTCCACTGGGCCAATTGGCAGCACCAAGAGAGATGAAGAAGGGCTTAAGATTGTTAATTTCCATTTGCTCAGTTCTGTTATCAACACTCTTGGCACGAGCAGTCAAGTAAATCTGCTGTCAAGGATCTCTCCGAAGTCCTGAAGAGCACTTCGTGCTGAAGAGACACACACAACGACATCAGTCTAGAGACTAAAGTGCACCTGATCCAGGCTGTGGTCTTCACAATTTTTTGCTACACATCAAAGAGCTTGAAAGTGACTAAAGATGATAGAAGAATTGATGCCATTGAATCCTTGAGAACATGACTTTTTCCACCACTGTTTCCTGTTTATTCACATAGTTTAACATTCATTGGGATTGTTGTATATAAAACTATTCATTCCTAGTGATAGATATTCGGGTTATCTCTAGTTTTTCGTATAAATAGTAATGCCCATTGAATATCTTGCTGGTATCTTCTTTTGTGCATGCACAAGATATTCTCTGAAATAAATGAAGAACTGAACCTACACTAATGCATCACTATCAACTAAATTAGATATTACACATTGTTGATCAACATGTTGTATTATTTTATATAACATAATAAACATTAGTTATTTAGGGGCCATTGATTAAATACAACTCATAGCTACTGTATGAACTATGTATCTGAACCCTGTCTTATCCTGTGACATCTTCACATTTCTTTCCCTTGGTAGCGGTAATGAACCACGAACCAGAAAGCCGCGGCACGTGAGCCACCGTGCTCCACCGGTGAGCTACATCTCCAGGCCCCATACTTCTTAACATACTAAAAAACATTGTGGCAGTCACCAAATAAGTCTACCTGGTCAAGGGTCTTCCTCTTTTTTGCTGAAACTCTGCCCTTCCAAACATCATGTCCCCCCACCCCAAGTAACATCCTGGGAGTGTGTGAGGCAAAGCCTCATCATCCTTGCCTCCAAAGAACAATCTGGATGCATTCTTTCCAAGACCTTTGTTCTTTGTGCATAGGATGTTGAGTGCTATTCTCCAACATCACAGCTCAAAGGCAGCAATTCTTCTTCTGTCATCCTTATTTACTGACCAGCTCTCAGATGCATAGCAAGTAACTGGAAAGACCATTGCCTAAATCAGACACACCTTGGTCTTCATACATCTTTAATCCTCAATAATTTGGAGAGGTCCCTAAGTGCAGACTTTGCCAGTGCAAAGTGTCTCCTTATTTCCTGACTGCTGTTATCAAGGGTGTTAATTGTGGATACAAGTAAAATGAAGTTGTTGACAGTTTCTTCTCTGTCCATCATAATAAACTAGAACTGCCTTTCTTTTCCCAATTATCACCTGAATATGGTTTTGATGAAATATATAAATGTAATCAATTGTGAAAGAAATAACACAGCTTGGATTTATTTGAAAGCCATAGTTAAAAATAAATTTTAAATTTATACCTTTTACAGTAGATTAATATTATGAATTTGAAGAAACTTAATAAACTTTGCCATTGAACTTACTTTTCTATCTATCATGAATGTTACTATAAAATAACAAATAGAAGTGCAGCAATGAATGAATGGAAATCCAAAATCTCTGTAAATGTTCATTAAAATAAAAAATTTTTTAAAAAGGCAAAAAAAAATAAATAAAATACAAGCACATTCTCTTTTCTTCAAAGCAGATAGTGTTTGTCAAGTCCCAAAGCAAACATTTAGTAGCATATCTCTTAGTACATTAAGTAAAAAATTTCTAGTTAATTTACATTGCTGAAACTAGACAGAGATCCTATGAACATTTTTGCCCTATCTTATGCATTTTCTGCAATACTCAAGCCCACTGTTGCAGTCGTTGTGTGAATCCATCTTGTTGAGGGTTATCTTCTCTTTAGCTAACCCTTTATTTTTCCAAACACAATGCCTTTTTCCAAAGGCTAGCCCCTCCTGACAACATGCTCAAAGTATGTTAGAGGAAGTTTCAACTTCATGGCCTCTAAGAAATGCCCTGACTGCACTTCCTCCAACACAGATTTGTTTCTTTTTTTTGGTAGTCTAGGCCGTTCAATACTTTTTGCCAACATTACTGATCAAATGCACCAGTTCTTTAGTCTTTCTTATAATTGGCAAACTTTCAGATACAGAGGAAGCAACTATCAATGGTATTGTGCTCAACAAGTTTTGTCAAGAAATCTGAAGGGAAACTACCGCACAAGATATCTATATTTGTTCCCATTCCAAAGAAAGGTGATTCAACAGAGTGTAGAAATTATCGAACAATATCATTGATATCACATGCAAGCAAGATTCTGCCAAAAACTATCCAAAAATGACTTGGAACAGCACATCAACAAAGAACTGCCTGAAGTACAGACTGGATTTAGAAGAGGCTGTGGAACTAGGGATATTATAGCTAATAATGTCAAATGGATCGTGGCTGAAAGCAGAAAGTACCAGAGGAATGTCTATCTGTGTTTCATTGACTGTGCAAAGGCATTTGACTGTGTGGCTCACAACAAACTATGGCTGACTCTGAAAAGAATAGGAATCCCAGAACACTTGATTGTGCTTATGTGAAACCTATACCTGGACCAGGAGGTCAGAACACAGCAAGGAAACACTGCATGGTTCAAAATTGGGAAGGGTGTGCATCTATCTCCATATTTTTTTAATCTATATGTGAAACAGATTATCTGGGAGGCTGGACTCTATGAGGAAAAGTGTGCCACCAGGATTGAAGGTAAACTCATCAACAATCTGTGTTATGCAGATGACTTGCTGAAACTCAGGAGGACCTGAAGCACTTGATGCAGAAAGTCAAGGACTGCAGCCTTCAATATTGATTGAAGCTCAACATTAAGAAAATAAAGATTCTTATTACTGAGCCAATTGGCAGCATTATGATAGATGGTGAAGACAGAGATTCTTAACAGCTTCAGTTTGTTTGACTCTACAACCAACATCCTTAGTACCAGCAGCCAGTAAATTAAAAGACGAATTGCATTGGGAAAGTCTGCTGTCAGAGACCTCTTCAAAGTACTGAAGAGCAACGATATTAGTCTGGAGAATAAGATGTGCCTGATACACGCCATGGTCTTTCCAATTACTTGCTATGCACAGAGAGCTAGACAATGACTAGGGATGATAGGAGAGTTGATATCTTTGAGCTTTGGTGCTGGAGAAGAGTATTGAATATACCATAGACTGTTAAGAGAACAAACAAGTTTGTCCTGGAGATGGTGAAGCCAGGTTGTTCTTTGGAGGCAAGAATTATAAAGCTCCGTCTGACATACTTTGGACATGTTCAAAGCAGGATCAGTCCTTGAAGAGGGACATTGTGCTTGGGAGGGTGGTGGGACAGCATAGGAGAAGAAGACCCCAATGAGATGGATTGATTCAGTCACTGGGGTAATGTGGGTAGGTGTGTTGGAGACAATAAGATTGTCATGGATAGATCAGGGTTTAGGGCTGTTGTACATAGGGTTGCTATGAGTCACAGGCAATTTGACGGCCCATAACAACTGGAGATGATATCACATTGTTGTTTTGGTTTGTATCTCTCTTATTATCAGTTATTTAGAGCATTTCTTCATATTTCTGTTGGCCATTTGAATATCTACCTCTGTGAAAATTTTTCCATGTCTTTTGTCCATGTAGTAATTGGGTTATTGTAGTTTTTCTTGTGGAGGCCAAAACGTTTATAATTGAGCCTCTTGTCTGAGATATTATTGATAAATGTTTGCTCCTAGTGTCAGTAGATTTTCTTTTCAACGTGTTGGAAAATGTTTTTGTTGCTCACAAGGAATTAACCTTTAGGTGGTCCCATTCATCAATTTTATCCTCTCCAAATTGAACACTTTTGGCTCTTTATACTATAGACTAGGCCATCAAGGCTTGATCCCAGTTTGTTCTCTGATGAGCTTTATGGTTTTGGGCTTTACTTTCAAGTCTCTGATCCAACTTGAGTTGATTTTTGTGTATGGTGCGAATTGTGGATCCTTTTTCAGCTTTGTGCAGGTAATAGTCCAGAACCGTTTGTTGAAGAGATTGTCATTTCCCCTTTTGATAGGTTTTATATCCTTGTTGAATATCACTTGACCATAGATAGCTGGGTTTATTTTTGAGTTCTCAATTCTGTTCCATTGGTCTATGTGCCTGTCATTGGATAAGGATCTTGCTGCTTTGGTTACTACCCCTGTATAGTAGGTTTTGAAGTCAGGGAGTGCTATACCTCCCACTTGATTTTTGTTTCTCTGAAGTGTTTTACTTCTTTGAAGTCTCTTTCCTCTCCAATTAAATGTGACAATTTCCCTTTCAATTTCCTTGAAAACGAATTTGTTTTCTGTATTGGGATTGCACTGTATACATAGATTTCTTTTGGTAGAATTGTCATTTTCACAACATAGAATCTTCCTATCCAGGAACAGGGTTAATTTTTCCATTTCTTTATGTGTTTTACTGTGTCTTGCAGAAATGATTTGGAATTTTCTTGTGAAGGTCTTTTATATTTCTAGTTAGGTTCACCCCCAAGTATCTCAAATGTGGTTGGTTGTTGTAAATTGTGTTGCTTTTTTATTTTCCTTCTCTGAGTTCTCTTTGCTACTGTAGAGAAATCCCTCTGATTTTTGGATATTAATCTTATATCCTGCTACTCTACTAAATTGGTCTACTAACTTGTTGTTGAGTCTTTGGGGTTTTCTATGATATCATCTTCATACAGTGATATTTTAACCATCTCTTTGCCAATCTGGATGCGTGTTATTTTCTTCTCTTGTTGTGTTGCCCTAGCAAGCACTTTCAGTACAATATTGAATAGAAGTGGTGACAGTGGACATCTTTTTCTGGTCTCTGTTTGCAAGGAAAATGTTTTTATTCTTTCTCCATTGAGAATGAAATTGGCTCTTGATTTTGCATGTATATTTTTCACTATGTTGAGGAAATTCCTTTCTATTCAAATTTTGCTGAGTGTCTTAATAAGGAAAGGGTATTGTATTTTGTCAAATGCCTTTTTGGCATCAATTGCTAAGATTATATGGTTCTTCTTGTTTATTTTTTTAATATAGTGAATTATGTTCATTGTTTTTCTGATGTTCCAACCCTTCTTCTAATATGTCTTTATTTGGGTACCAAGAAATCTGGAGGGCAACTATCTGGCCAAAAGACTGAAAGAGATTCATATTCATTCTGATTTCCAAAAAAAGGTGATTTAATAGAAAATGGAAATAATTGAACAATGTCATTAAAATCACGTGCAAGTGAAATCTTGCTGAAGATTATCTACAAAGGTTAGCTCAGTACATTGACATAAAAATAACAGAAATATAAACTAGATTAGAAGAGGCTATGGAAACAGGTTTAACATTGCTTATGTCAGAAGAGCCATGAGTAAAAGCAGAGAGTACCAGGATGATGTCTATTTATATTTTATTGGTTGTGCAAAGGCATTTGACTGTGTAGGTCACAGCAATTAATAAGTAACATTGAGATTAATGAGAATCCCAGAACAACTCATAGTGCTTATGTGAAACCTATACCAAGACCAAGGAAGCTATAATCAGAACAGATCAAGGATGTACTTGGATTTTGTAAATAAACTAGTATTTTTAAAAAAGGAACAGATGAAAGGAAAACTGATAATTCAAAATTAAGAAAGGTGTACATCAAGGATGTATCCTTTCTCCATAACTTTTCAATCTGTATGTGTAACAGATTATTCAGTAAGTTGGATTTCAAGTAGAAGAATAAGGAATCAGGAGTGAAAAAAGACTCATCAACAACATGCATTACGAAGATGGCACACAAACTTTTTTGCTGAAGTGAGCAGAGCTTCAAACAGTTGCTACAGAAGATTAAGGAGGAGAGCCTTCAATATGGTTTAACCTCAACATAAAAAAAATCCTCACAACTGGGACAATATGCAATATCATGATAGCTGGAGAAAGAATTAAAATTGTCAACTATTTCATTTTACTTGGATCCACAATCAACAACTTTGGCTCTAGTAGTCAAGAAAACAAAATACTAGTTGCATTGGAAAATTCTGCTGTCAAGAACCTCTCCAAAAATGCTAAAAAGCAATGATGTCAGTGTAAATATAAGGGTGCTCCTGATCCATGTCATGGTATTTTTAATTGCTTGACATACATCTGAAAGTTGTATAATGAAGAAGAATGACAGAGGAAGAATCAATACCTTTGAATTGTGGTTCTGGGGAAGATACTAACTATCCCCATGAACTACCAAGAGAACAAACAGATCTGTCCTGGAGAAAACAAAACCAGAGTGCTCCTTGGAGACAAAGATGGTGGAATTCCATCACACACAGTTAGAGAATGTTGTAAGGAGGGTATAGTTCATGGAGAAGAACATCATTCTCTGAAGGATTGTGTCTTAGCCCAAGATATGGAGACTTTTGATAAAACGGATTGATACAATGACTACAGCAGATTGGGTAAGGCTCAAATCTGTTGTTCATAGTGTCACTATGAGTCATAGTCAACTCAATGACTTATAGTAACAACATTCACCAACATAAGAAACTGGACTGTGGGAAGAGGAATTTGGCATTAAGATTAGAAGAAGACTCGTCCACAATCTTGCTTGCCGTAAATGAAAAAAAGAACTGAAGCACTGAAGAGGATTACAAACCTCAATCTTTAATATTAATTATACTTCAATATCAATAAAACAAAAATACTTACTAAACCAAGAGATAACATTATAACAGATGGGGGAAATTGAAGTTGTCAACAATTGCATTTCACTTGGAGCCTCAAGCAGCACTCATGGTAACAAGTATTCAACATATAATACAAAAACTCCTTCACAAAAATGTCAACCTTCTCAATATGCTAAACTTATCCAATCTGGATCAATTGTTCTGTTAATCTTCTTTACCTACCTACACTCTAGTTGTATCTGTTACCAATTCATTTCTGTCTAGTCACCAAATAAACAACTTTTCTTCTTCTAAATTATTCTTGAATGAAAATAAAAAGCTTTATATTATCTTTCTTTTGTGAAATAGCCATGGTGGCATAGTCCATTATGTGTTGGTCTGTTACTATAATATCTGTGGTTTGAATGTACCAGCTACTCTTCAGGAAAAAAAAGATTGGCAATCTCCTCTTATAAAGATTTTTTGCTACAGAGACCAATGAAAGGTCACTATAAATTGGCATCAACTGGATGGTAGGGCTTTCTTATTGCAGCTGTGATAACATAATCAGAAACCTACTCAATTTAGATGTTATACACAAAGCTGCTAGAGTGTGGTATATTACATGATGCTGTGGTATATAAAAGGGCAATAATTTGAATCTGTAAACTGCTCTAAAGGAGAAAAATGGGCCCTATGTTCCGTAAAGATTTACAACACCCTGATAGCTATTGAATTTCTTGAAATATTTCTGTAGCTTTACTTAAGTTACTACTTCCTCAAAAGATTTGATTTAGTAAATGATGGAATTATTGTCTAAGTTGACATCATTCTTTTCTCAGATATCTATTAGGCACTGTGTACAAGAGACTGAGAGCTTCATAGATTCTAGCACTGAACAAGACAAAGCTGTTTCATGCCATAACAAAGTGAAGGAAAAACAAAAACCAATTGCAAATAATGGCTTTTCATATAGAAGGCTTCCTAGTATAAAATAAATTGATACGTCCTCCTAGGTAGACAGATCTTATGCCAAAGTATCTTTAAATTATAATTATAAACTAAAGCTTCATTACATTTGGATCTGACTTCTGTGGCTTGTTGTCACATACATAACACTCTCTTCCTATAATCTTAATTTTCCTGGACAGAGTGCGTATTTTCTTACACACCATATTTGATGGCATACAACTCCTATATATAACTAATTAGCTTAAAGATAATTTACACTATTTAAAATTTATGCCTCAATTAAAATAGGTGTTTATTTTTAAGTAAACAGGTTGGATTTTTTTTTCTTTTACACTACTGGGGTGCCACTAATTTTATTATTCTTTAAAACTTTAAGAGTTCAAGGACAGAGGGAAGGTATGTTTTTCTCTCTAGTTCTCTGAAGACAGAACAGAAGCATGCAACTTTTAAGTATCTGATTCAAAGTCATATAATGAGTCCTGATTAAAATCACTACCAGAAATCAGAGGGTTTTGTTCATTGAGTTCAACAATGGTCATTCATCTTCCCTTGGACATTTTGCATGACTAATAATAGTTCAAGTTTAAGAATAATTTCAGTAGCCATAATTTCTGTATTCATTCTACATTAAAGCATTTGATCTTCTATTTATGAATTCAGCATATTTTCCCTGAACTAGATGTAGTTCAGTGTTTTATTATAGGAAATTTTTTTTCTGTAGGCTGTCAGGAAACAGTTACTCAATTTTAGTAAGCTATAACAATGGTTCTTATCCAAAAAGCTGTTACAAGTAATGAAAATGAAATCAATTTACTGGCTCCATTCCCAGATTAAATACTGCTTTTTGAATAAATAAAATAATATATGGAATCTAAAAGGGAAATGGCCAATTTTTATATTATTAGGGAACTACCGCTTTCAATACGGTTGGATTATATCTCAGTATGAAGGGGAAGGGAGGAATCCTCACAATTGCGTCAATAAGCAATATCATGGTAAATTGAGAAAATTTTTGTCAAGGAGTTCATTTCATTTGTATCACATAACAATATCCATCGACGTAGCAGTTAAGAAACCAAACAATGGAAAGATTACTAGTAAATGCTTATGGAGGGTCAAAGGGGGAAGTTGGAAGCAGAAAGTTGATGGTCGGAAGGAGGAAAATCACTGGTTTGCACAATTTGTTGCATAGAGGGAGGGGCTAAAAGAAATGGGAAAGATCGGTAGGGACCTGAAAAGATAAGGTAATGATGAGCATAGTTCAACGGTGATTACTTTTCTAAAACACAATATACAGAAAGAAAACCTAATGACTGGGGTAAAGCATTTGCCAATACTATCTCAGACAAGTGTCTCATAACAAACATTTACAGAATCCATTTTTTTAAATAAAAATGTTTACAGACTCCTACAGGGCCACAACAAGAAAAGACTCAATTACAAAATGGGAAAAAGACATGGAAAGACTTATCACAGAGGAAGACATTTGAATGGTTAACAGACTTATGATGAAATGCTCAAAATCACTGGCAATAAGAAAGATGTTAATCAAAATCACCAGGTAACATACCATCTTACTCCAGTAGCAGTGGCAATGATTAATAGGACAGCAAGCAATAGATGTTGGAGAGGATGTGGAGAGATAGGAACTCTCACACAGTTGGTGGGATTTAGAAAATGGTCCAACCACTCTGTAAGGCAGTTTAGCATTTCCTCCAAAAGCAGAACATAGAAATTTTATATGACCCAGTTATTCCACTCCAAGGAATATACCCCAAGGAAATTAGAACTGAGACACAAATGGAGATTTGTACATCAATGTTCAAAGCAGCATTATTCACAATCATAAGAACATGGAAGCAGTTCCAATGTCCAGCCACAATCACATAGATTGAGAAAGTTTAATACATTCACACGATGGAATACTATGCAGCACTCAGGATCAATGATTTAAAAAACTACTACGTAATTTGGGAGAGACTGGAGGGGATTATGCTAAGTGAATTATCTCAAAAATAAATACTGTATAGGACCATATTGTAAAAACAGAAGGATAACTAGTAAAAAATGTATGCGAATCCAAGGGGAGAAGTTTTGGAAACAGAAGGGTGAAAGTGAGCAGGGGGAACATCATACGGTTGCACAATTTGGTGGGTGGAAGCAGGTGGATTAAAGGGAATGGGGAAAAAAAGCAGTGAGAATCTGGAAAGACAGGGAATGATGGGTATAGTTCAATGGTAATTGATTTTATAAAACATAGTAAATGAGAATGATTGCATGAAACAGTATAAATGAAGAATAGTGTACAATACAATGTATAGGAACTTTATGTAAACCAATATAAAATTAAAAAATAAAAAGACTGGGTGATAATAGGCATAAATCAATGATAATTAATTATATATAACTATGAATAATTGTATAAAATACAATGTATATAAATGTAATATAATGTACATGAATGCATAATTTTTTAAAAGAAACCAAACACTGTATTACACTAGGAAAATCTACTAAAAATACCCCTTGAAAGTGTTTAAAAGAGCAAATGTGGTTTTCAGGAATAAGGTACATTTGATGCAAGCCAGGGTCTTTCCAATTGCACATAAAAACTGCACAATGAATAAAGAAGATCAATTAAGATTTATTTGAATAAAATTTCTGTCAAAGAACATCTGTCAAATTTCTCTTGGAAGAAGTAAAGCAAGAATGCTTCTTAGAATTAAAGTTAGATAGACTTTGTCTAACACAGTTTGGACATATTATTAGATAGGACTAGTCTCTGAATTGTGGTGAACTAGTGAGTAATGACTATTTCTTGAACTATCAAATGAACAAGGAAGCGTGTTTTGGAGGAAGTACAACCAAGATAGTATATTTTTTTTTGGGGGGGGGGATTGTTATCAGAAAGAGCCAGGTCTTGGAGAAATATATTATGATGGGCAAAAAAGGCAGAGGGTCAGTAAAAGAAAGGAAGATCTCCCCAAGATGAATTGACACAGTGATTATAAAAATGAATTTTAGCATATCAGATTGTAAAGATGGTGCACTATAGGGTAAGATTCAGATCTGTTGTTCATAAGGTCCATATGAGTCCTAGTCAACTTAACAGTCAACTTGACAACAGGTTCTGGAGAAGGATATCCTGCTAGGTGAAGTTTATATTGTTGTTATGATGTGCCTTTGAGTTCACTACAACTCGCAGCATGTAGATTAACAACAGAATTTGTTCTGTCCTGTGATAGTCTCATGATCTGACACATTTGAATCCACTCTTACTTTTATGACTTTTGTCATCAGCAAAACAAAGAAGATCCTCAAGGATTAAGGGAATGGATGCAAAAATACCCTCAAATTTAGGAATGATTGTTAGTGTGGTACAAGTCCTGGCAGTGTTTCTGCTGTGCATAGGGTATATATATAAATTGGAATTGACTCAATGGTGCAAAATGAAAATGACTCACTTTTAACCTTTAGGTAGGTATTCAGTGGTTATGGTATAAGATTGAGACATCTTAGAATGTGGTGGTATTTGCAAGTAGAAAAGATAGGTAGCAATAGGTAGATTTTTACAGCAATAAAAACATCAAATCAAATTATTATTGTCCATAAATAATTTTTAAATATTCTAAATAATTATACTATTACATAAAGATATAACAAGTTAATTTTTTTCTCATTTAGATTTCTCTGAAAATCACTTACAAAGTAAATATGTCCACCCAGAAACTCATTCACAAAATCTTTGCCAATTATCAGCTTTGCTTTGTCAGGGAAGGAGCTACCAATATTTGGACTAAGTGTTCTCTGTTGTTCTCTTTGTAATTATTGCTAAAAGTTTAAATACAGCTAAACTACTAGTTTACTTTTTTTATCATGAAGAGGAAGCACGATTGGCAATGATTCATTCCATTAACAACAACATGATAAAAGGGTAACAAATTTAGATGAGAAAGGACTCCTACTTTTCACATTACTAATTTTATAGAAATTGATAGAATTAGAAAAAGATGGCCAATGTAAAAAATGTAATATAAATATAATTATATTTCAAGTGAAGAGAGGGAAACCAAGAAAGTAATGTTATTTACAATGTCCAACCACAAATTGAGATACTTGAGAGTGAATCTAACTAGAGATATAAAATACCTTTACAAAGAAAACTACAAACCATTTCTGCAAGACACTATAAAACACCTAACGAAATGGAAAAATATACCCTGTTCATGGATAGGAATACTCAAAGTTGTGAAAATTAAATCCTACCAAAAGCAAACTACACGTTCAATGCAATCCCAATACAGAAAACAATTCATTCTCAAGGAGATCAAAAATGAAGTGGGAGGTATATAGCACTCCCTGACCTCAAAACCTACTTACTACACAGTGGTAGCAACCAAAACAGCAAGAGGCACATAGACCAATGGAACAGAATTGAGAACCCAGAAATGGACCCAGTTATCTATGGTCAATTGATATTTAACAAGAAAATAATATCTACCAAATGATGGCCTCTTCAACAAACGGTGCTGGTAAAACTGGGCTGCTACCTGCAGAAAGCTTAAATAGAATCTACATCTCACACAGTACACAAAATTCAATGCAAGGTGGATCAGGCACCTGGGAGTTAAATCCAAAACCAAAAAGCTCATCAGAGAACAAACTGACCTAGTCTACGGTATAAAGAGAATGTTAAATGCAGCCAGAGTGCTCAATCTGGAGAGGATAAAATTGATGAATGGGACCGCCTAAAGTTTAAATCCCTGTCAGCATAAAAAAGATTTTCCAACAGAGTGAAAAGAAAATCTACTGACTGGGAAAAAACACTTGGCAATACCATTTCAGACAAGGGTCTCATAAGCAAAAGTTTATAGAATCCTTCAGCGCCTCCACAAGAAAGAGTGATCACACAATTACAAAATGGGCAAAAAACATGAAAAGAATTTCCATAGAGGAAGATGGGCAACAGACACTGAAGAAATGCTCTAAATGGCAATAAAGGAGATGCAAATCAAAACCCTATGAGATACCATCTTACCTCAATAGCAGTAGCAAAGTTTAACAGGATAGCAAGTAATAAATATTGGAGAGGATATGGAGAGATAGGAACTCTTATACACTGCTGGTGAGATTGTACAATGATATAACTACTCTGCCACGCAGTTTGGCACTTCCTCAAAAAGCTGAACATAGAACTTCCATATGACCCAGTGATTCCACTGCTTGAATTATACCCTGAGATAATAAAAACTGAAGCACAAATAGAGACTTATACACCATTGCAAGAACATAGAAACAACCCAATTGTCTAAGTACAATCGAATGGATTGAGAAATTATCATACATTCACATGATGGGATCCTACACAGCACACAGGAGCAATTATTTCATAAATTAGTACCTGACTTGGGAGGGACTAGAGAGCATTATGCTAAGTGAATTAACTCAGTCCCATAAGGACAAATGCTGTGTAAGATCATTATTGTAGAACAAGTAAGAGGATCCAAGGGGCAGGGAAAGCAGAGGGTGAGGATGGGTGAGCACTGTAGATGAGTGGGGGCAGGTGAACGAAATGGGAAAGATCTGGTGTGAAAAACAATGTATACAAACTTCATAAATAAACCAGTATAAAATTTGAACGAGAGTGTGAGAGGAAGGAAGAAAGGTAGGAAGGTAAGAAGGAGAGAGAGAGAGAGAGAGAAGATAAACATGACATGTCTTTTTCCTGATTTTAAACCATTCCGTGTTCCCTTACTCTGTTCATACAACAGATTCTTGGACTAAGTACAAATTTTGTATTAGCATGATTAGATATCTATTCATGGATTCCCATACTTCTCAATGTTATCCATTATTTGTTATGATCCACACAGTCAAATGTCCTTGCACAGTCAATAAAACACAGATATTTTTCTGGTATCCTCTGCCTTCAGTCAGGATCCATCTAACATCAGCAATGATATCCCTGGTGCCACATTCTCTTTTAAACCCAGCATGAACTTCTGGCAGTTTCTGTCAATGGATGATCTTCAGTAGCATTTTTCTTGCATATGATATGAATTATATTGCTCAAAAACTTTCACATTCTGTTTAAACACCTTTCTCGGCAACGGAACATATGTATCTTTACCAGTCAGTTGGCCAAGAAGCTATTCTCCAACTTTTCTGACATAAATTTGTGTACAAAACCAGAGCTGCATCTATTAGTTGTAACATGGTAATTAGTAGCACATCTATTCCTGGGGCCTTGTTTTTTGCCAGTACCCTCGGTGCAGTTTGAACTTCTTCCTTCATTATCATTGGGTCTTTTTAATATGGTCCTTCTTGAAACTTTTCAGTGATGCTTCCTAGATCATTCAAGATTTTGCTCATTGTGACTCTCATTATTGCAACTAGAGTCTTTTTGTTTAAAGTATTTTTTTAACTTGAAATGTAAAATTATTTCTTCCCTTTTTACTCTTCAGCTCCAGTTCTTTACACATTCCATTGTAATACTTTGTGTTGTCTCCTCAAGTTGCCTCACATACTTTGGACATGTTGCTAGGAGGTGCTGTTAATTGGAGAAAGACATGATGCTGGAAAAGGTGGAGGGTCAGCAAGAGAGACAAAGACCCTCAACCAGGTGGATTGATACGGTGACTGCTGCAATGGGCGCTTGTGTGTCAGGGAGTGAGAGAATGGTGCAAGATAGAACAGAATTCAGACCTTTTGCTCATAGGGTCACTGCAAGTCGTGCTCGACTCAATGGCACCTAACAACAACAATGGAATGTCTTCAAACTGTCACTGTCATACATCTGGTATATTGAGACCATCCTACACCCTTCCAGCTCCTGACCTGCCATAGCAAATCCATCACTACTATTGACAGTCGTGTGTGTGTGTTCAGAATTATCTTCTGAATACATGCATTTCTCTTAATTTTCAACTTTTCTAACTTACTGTTGTTGCTGTTATTGTTATGTGTCATTGAGTGATCTGCGACTCATAGCAAACCTGTCTGTCCTGAGCCAATCTCATTATCTCTGGCAGACCTATTCTCATTGTTCCAGTCACTGAGTCAATCCATCTCATCTTGGGTATTCCTCCTCTGTGGTGTCCCTACATCCTTCCAAACATAATGTCCCTTTCCAAGGTTTGGTCCCTCATCACCACATCCCCAAAGTATGTGAGATGCAGGTCAAAATTCTTGCCTCCATGGAGCAACCTTGTTTCATCCTCTCCAGGACAGAGATGATGTTTTTTGTCCTGGCAGTCTAAAGTATGTTCAGCACTCTTTTCCAGCACAACAACTCAAAGACATCAAACCTTCTTCTGTCATTATTAATTATTGTCTAGCTCTCTGATGCGTACCAAGTGATTGCTAAGAGCATGGCCTGCATCAGGTGCATCTTAGTCTCCAGAATTACATCATTGCTATTCAGTACTCTAGAGAGGTCTCTGACATGCAGACTTTCCCAATGTAATCTGTCTTTTGATTTCCTAACTGCTGGTGCCAAGAGTGCTGATTGTGCAACCAAGCAAGCTGAGGTTATCAATAATTTTAATCTCTTTTTTTTCCATTATGAAGCTGCGAATTGGCCCAGTGGTGAAAA
Organism: Elephantulus edwardii; assembly: GCF_000299155.1. Lineage (NCBI taxonomy): Eukaryota > Metazoa > Chordata > Mammalia > Macroscelidea > Macroscelididae > Elephantulus > Elephantulus edwardii. The sequence goes on along the minus strand of NW_006399886.1, from coordinate 1,284,654 downwards.
TCTTTGTTTTCTTGATAGTGAGCTTCAATCCATATTGAGACTACAGTCCTTGTCCTTTTGTAGCAAAGGCTTCTTGTCCTTTTCCGTTTCAGCAAGCAATATTATGCCATCTGCATAATACAAGTTGTTGATGAACTCTTCCTCCAATCCTAATGCCACATTCCTCCTCATAAAATTCAGCCTTCAGAATGATCTTTTCTGCATTTAGATTGAAAAGCTATGGAGATAGGATGCATACCTGAAGCACTATTAAAAGCCACCATTTTGGATTCTTGAAATATTAATTTAACTGTTTACTACCGTATTAATTATTATAAGCCCTCTCCAAACTTTTCCTGACATGACAGCCACATCGAGGGATTTTTTAAAAATGTCTCCATGATTATATTATGTTCCTTCTTTAAGTGAAAAATGGCTTCAAGATGCTAGTAATCTAGCTTCTAAGGTACTCCTCTAGCCAAATCACACATAATGTTGCATTGCTCGCTTTCTCTCTATTCAAACAGCATTGGTGTGATTCTTTCAGCCCTACATTCTCTCTGTTTCTTCACAAGAGTTTTTGTGCATGTTCTTTCATATGATTAGAATTTTCTAATCTCTCTTCTTTCCCTAATCAAATCTTGTCCTTTCTTCAGATCACAATTCCCTTTTTCTTTCTCAAGAAAGCTTTCACTGTCATCTTGCCAAAGCCAAATTGCCTACTTATGTGTTTATAGAAGCAAGTACTTGTCTCTTGTTTGTTTCCTTTATTGTGGAAATATGCGGATAATATTTGATGAGAGTGTTAACAGAAGGGTCAGCAGTTCAAATCCACCAGATACACTGAAAGAAAATTGCTGAGTTGGAATTGACTTGATTGTAGTGCATGTATACTCTGAAAGGGCAGAAAGAGGCTACCATTATATTCCAAAGTTGAACCTAAAAAAATATTGTTAATCACAAATTAATAAGAAATGACTACAATAACTGTTGTTAGGTACTGTCAGGTTACTTGTGACTCATAGCTAGCTTATGCACAATATGTCTGAGCCCTGCTCTATCCTGAGACAATCTTGTTGTCTCTGACACACCTACCCTATTACTTCATTTATTTTGTCAATCTATCTCGTCTGGGATCTGTCTCTTCTGCCCTGTTCCTCCACCCTTCCAAGCACAATATCGTTTTTCAAAGACTGGCCCCTCCTGGCTACATGACCAAAGGATGTGAGATGGAGTCTTT
>NW_006399886.1:1279294-1282730 GCF_000299155.1 Elephantulus edwardii | reverse complement strand
CTGCAACTACAATCCCAGAGGTGCACGGTTCGAAACCACCAGATGCTCTGCCAGGGAAGGAGGGGCAATCTCCTCCTGTACCAGTCAGATCTGATTTGAAGGTACACTCACACAAAAATAATAAAAGAAAAAAAAAGATGGGAAGAATATACTGAGTCATTGTATCGAAAGGAATTGGCAGACACAGAAGAATTTAATTAAACAACATATGAGCAGGAGCCTATAGTGATGAAGGAAGAAGTTCAAGCTGCTTTGAAGGAAATAGCAAAAAATGAGGCCCCAGGAATAGATGGTTTACCAATAGACATATTTCAGGGAACAGATGATGCTGCCCTGGATGTGCTCACCAAGTTGTGCCAAGAAATCTGGAGAACAACCACTTGGCCAACTGACTGGAAGAGATCTGTATTTGTTCCCATCCCAAAGAAAGGTGACCCAACAGAGTGTGGAAACTATAGAACAATATCATTGATTTCACGTGCAAGCAAGATTCTGCTAAAGGTTATCCAAAAACGACTAGAACAGCACATCAGCAGAGAACTGCCAGAAGGCCAGGCTGGGTTTAGAAGGGGTTGTTGTACTAGGGATATTGTAGCTAATGTTAGATGGATCTTGGCTGAAAGCAGGGAGTACCAGAGGAATGTCTATCTGTGCTTCATTGAGTATGGCTTTTGACTGTGGACCATAACAACTGTGGCTGACTCTGAGAAGAATGGGAATTCTAGAACACTCGGTCGTGCTAATGCGAAACCTATACTGGGACCAAGAGGCAGTCGTCAGAACAGAGCAGGGTAACACTGCATGGTTCAAAATTGGGAAGAGTGTACGCCAGGGTTGTGTCCTGTCTCCGTTCCTTTTCAGTCAGTATGCAGGACAGATTATCCAGGAGGCTGGGCTCTATGAGGAGAAATGAGGCATCAGGATTGGTGGAAGATCTATCAACAATCTGCGTTATGCAAATGGCACAAGCCTGCTTGTTCATTTTTGATACATAGAAGTTACATGAAACAATTCTGGCAGTTTCTGTTCTCTGGGTTGGTTTTGTTTTGTTGGTGGTTTTTTTATATGTAGTGGAATGGTAATGGGCACCTATGGTGGACAGTGTTGGCTAGAGCTTCCCAACTAAATCAAGCCTGGAAGCAGGAATGGCATCCACTTCCAAAATGGTTTGCCTCCGGAAACTCTATGTATGCACAGTGCTCCGGCTGTTCGTTCATAGGGTCCCTATGAGTCGTCTAGACTCGACGGCATCAAACAACAATGACAACACAGTGGAGACAACTGTCATTTTATTTTAATAAAATTATTTAAATAATATATAACTCTATCCTTCTTACTATGTGTTAGTTACATCAATTTTCTTTTTTAATTTGTGTTTCAAACCTTTTACTTACTATTTTCAAGGTTATGATTGCAATTCTCTGTTAGTTCCTCACCTTTGACTAGTGGATTTTTTTTTCTTTTTGAATAAAAGAATCAACAAAAGGAATGAAAGAAAGGATGAGTTCAGAATAAATTCTCCGATAATTTTATTTAAAAAGTAGACCTTTTCTGTTTCTAGTTACTTCGGTTCGATGCTTTGGGTTTTTATAAAACAATTCCATTATCTGTATTTATTTTGTTTTACATATGTGTTTCTTTGTGATCATCACAAATTACCAGAATTCCCAGCTCAGAGAAGATTCTGATACAAAGTAACTATTCTAATAAACATTAATAAACAAAATTAGCAAATTAATTAAGAAGTTTAATTAGAAAAGTTATTCTTTTCTATCCACTACCCATCAGCTTGTTGTACTGTTATAATTTGCGTGTTGTGGTGATACCAAAAACTTTGTCATCAATATTTCAAATAACAGCAGCATTATCAATAAAGGATGAGTTTCAGCTAAATTCTCAGACTGAGACAGACTAGAAAAAAAAGGAGGGGGGCTACTTATCTACTTCTGAAATTAATTCAGTGAAAAAACTTCAGAAGACAACAGAATATTATAACTGTATAGTGCTGAAAGATGGACTCTTAAGGTTGTAAAACGTACAAAAGACAGAGTAGCCATCTTAATAGACTCCAGTATACCAACAATTGTGAAGGCGATGCAGGACCAGACGTATTTAATTCTCTTCTACATTGGGGAAGGAAGTCACGAAAATTAAGGTGAACTCAATGGCAACTAACAACATTATATTTATTTGTTTGTCTCAACATCTGCAGTTACAAAAATAGAACTATAAAATGACAAGTATTTTTCCCTGAGCTATTGAAAATGGAGAATAAACTTTCAGATACTAAATTAACTAAGCAAAGAATAAGAAAAGCCAATAAAGCTACATAATGATGAAAACCTATACTATGGTCTCCTGCTTGTCTACCTGGAAAGGGACTAAAAATAATGTAGAATTGACTGTGTAGCAAATAATGTCTTGACTCTTTCAGGATTTTTTACCTTCTTTGATACTCTCAACATGTTACAGTGTGTGAGTGTGTGTGTGTGTGTGTGTGTGTGTGTGTGTGTGTAAGGAGGTCTGATGACCTACTGGTAAAAATCTGTGCTGTAATCCTAAAGGCAGGCAATGCAAATCCATCCACTGCCACGGGAGAAGGGAGAGCAATCTTGTCCTATGCAGTTTCAGCCTCTGAAAACTTGATGGTATACAGCAGCAACAAAAATATATATTTAGTCATCTAAAATTCTGAGCTCATAAAGATGTTAATTTATCTAAGATTTCATAAATAAATTATATCATTTAAATGAGAAATCAGGTTTGATGACTATATTATTTCTACAATACTATATTATCTTCTGTCTTTTGTTTTCTGTTCAAATAAGGTTAATCTATTGTTATTAGATATCATCAGATGGACTCTAACTCATAGCAACTTAGCATGTGAGAGATCAAAACCTTGCCAGATCAAATCTAAGAATGAAGGAATAGCTTTTCTATGAATATGGTGCTGAAAATGAAGACGGAAGCTGCTGCACCTCCCAAAATTAAACCCAAAACAAAGGGCATCCATAGACACAGAAAATAAAGATCCACATGTGACTTACCTTCAGGCAGAGATGCTGAAACTCTGAAGGCAGCCCAAACACCCCTGGAAGAATGCCTCCAGGAGAAAAAAAGCTTGACCTCTATGCCATCATCAAGTTTTCCCTGGCCATTGAGTCAGCCATGAAGAAGATAGACAACATGGACATCAAGGATAACAATCATCAAATTAAAGAAGCTGTAAAGAAGTTCTATGACATTGATGTGGCCAAGGTCTAGGTCAATACTTTGATTAGGCTTGATGGAGAGAAGGCCTGTGTTTGACTTGCTCCTGATTATGATGTTTTGGATGTTGCCAACAAACTCTGGATCATCTAAACTGAGTACAGCTAAATATATATACTGTCTCTCTCTCTCTCTCTCTCTCTCTCTCTCTCTCTCTCTCTCT
>NW_006399886.1:1264757-1279194 GCF_000299155.1 Elephantulus edwardii | reverse complement strand
CACACACACACACACACACACACACACACATGAATGAAGGTATAGATGTAGAAAAGACTATAAGAACACTATTTTAATTTCCTAAATGATCATCAAGAAATGAGAAGAGACCTGACGGAATAATTATTGGCACTAAATTGAGCTACTTTATAAAGTAATAGAATGCATCAGTAGTAATATGAGATTAAAAATTGTAATCTGGACTTAGTCCAGTGATCCTGTTTCAATAGCTCACTGGGATGTACTAGAAACTAAAGACAAACCCTTTAAGAATAAGGTGAATAAATAGGGTAAGCAACAATGAAAAGACGATTTTTGCATTGAGTACAAGTGAACCAAATTAGTACAGAATGCATTAATTAAATAACAAAGGAATATTGATATTAGACTTCTTATATGTTGCTGTTGTTACTGTAATATACTGTAGTGTCAAAACTGACTTGTAGATGACTCTCTAGTTAACCCAGGAGTAATAATCACATGGGAGAAAATTGCTCATCTTTCTTCCATGGAGAATTAAACCATGGCTTTTAGGTCGGCAGCACAATTCCTTACCATTAGTCTACCAGAACACTCTTCTTTTAGTTGTCGTTTTTATGTATCATTGAGTCAGAACTGACCCATAGCTGACTCTTCAGTGGGTTTTCAGAGCAGTAATCACACAACTGGAACAGCATATAAACAGAGAACTGTCAGATGTGCAGGCTGGGTTTAGAAGAAGCCATGGTTCTAGGGATATTATAACTTGTGTTAAATAGGTATTGGCTGAAAGCAGAGAGTAAAAGAGGAATGTCTATCTGTGTTTCATTGACCATGCAAAAGCTTTTGATTGTGAGGATCACGACAAATCGTGACTAACTCTGAGAATTCCAGAACATTTGATTGTGCTTATACAAACTCTATACTCGGACTAGGAGGTAGTAGTCAGAACAGAGCAGGAAAACACTGGCTCAAAATTGGAAGGGTGTACACCAGTGATGTGTCCTATCTCCAAACCTTTTGAATCTATGCGGAACAGATTATCCAGGAGGCTGGGCTGTATAAGGAGAAATATGGCATCAGGATTGGAGGAAGACTCATCAACAATCTGCGTTATGTAGAAGACACAATCCTGCTTGCTGAAACTGAGGAGGACCTGAAGCACTGGCTGCATAAGGTCATGGACTGCAGCCTTAAATATGGATTGAAAGAGCAACATCAAGAAAACAAAGATTCTTATTGCCGGGCCAGTTGGTAGTATCATGATATGAAGAGATTGAGATTGTTAATACTTCAGTTTGCTTGAGTCCACAATCAACAATCTTGGTACCAGCAGACAAGAAATCAAGACAAATTACATTGATGTCAGGGACCTCCTCGAAGTACTGAAGAAAAATGAATGTCAGTCTGGAGACTAAGGTAATTCTGATTCAGACCATAGTCTTTAAATTATTTGCTATGTATCAGAGAGCTGGACAATGACTAGGGATGATAGAAGGAGAATCAATGCCCTTGAGCTGTGGTGCTGAAGAAGAGTATTGAACATACCATGGATTGCCAGGAGAACAAACAGGTTTGTCCTAAAGAGGGTGAAGTCAGGCTGTTCCTTGGAAGCAAAGATTCAGAGGTTTTGTCTGACATACTTCAGGTATGTTTCAAGGAGGGACCAATCCTTGCCAAGGGACATCATGCTTGGAAGGGGGGAGGGATAGTGCAAGAGAAGAAGGAATACCCTGAGATGGATTGATTTAGTGACTAGGGTAATGAGGATAGGTGTATCAGAGAGAGTAAGGTTGGCACAAGATAGAGCCAGTTTCAGGGCTGTTGTACATAGAGTCACTATGAGTCACAAGTGACTCAAGGCACTTAACAACAACAATCACATGAGAGGAAATTTTCCATCCTTCTCCCGCGGAGTAACTGTTGTTGTTAGGTGCTGATGAATCAAATCTGACTCATAGTGAGCTTACAGAAAACAGATCTGAACTCTGTTCTATCCTGTGCAATCCTCATCATGTCCTACACAGTTGAGCCCATTGCTGCAGTCTCTGCATTAATCCATCTCCTAAGAGAGGGACATTGTGCTTGAAAAGGTAGGTTATCTACCTTTCCAAGCATAAAAATTCTCTCTTAGGAATAGCCTTTCCTAACAACATGCCCAAAGGTCCTCTGGTGGCCTAGTGGTAAGACTCTGTGCTGTAATCCCAAAGGCAAATGGTTTGAATACACCAGATACTCTGTGGAAGAAGGATGGGCGATCTCCTCCCGTACGATATACTCTCTCTGAATACCCACTGTAGAGTCAGCTATGGACAGGTTCTAACTTGATGGCCTACAATAACAACAACAATATGTCCAAACTATATAATAAGATGAAGCCTCATTTTCCTTGCCTCCAAAGATCTCTCTGGCTTCACATTTTACAAAACATATCTGTTGATTGTTTTGACAGTCCATGGGAAAGCCAGACCTCATTTGATCACAAGAACAAGGGTGGCTAACCCATGGTTTCTTTATTTTGCATTTTTTATTGTCAGATATTCACAGGTGGGTCTAATTCCTCCACTCTGATCCTAAATACTGATTCAGATTTGTCCAAAAATATTTTGTTCATAGACAAACCAAGAAGTTGCTAAATGTTAAGGGAAAGGTAATACATGATAATGGGTTGTTAGATACTATAATTTCTTGATCTTTGATAATAAAACAAAACGCCTATGAATGATTGTGTAAGAAACCAAAATTATTTGTAAACTCTCACTCAGATTAAAAGAAAAATTAATTTTTAAAAGGTGCTTACAAAATAGAAACTACAGTAAAAACAAATAAATTTGAAGAAAAAATTTAGCATGAAAGATCAGAATTTCGTAGAAATTTCTATATGTATTATTTTATACCCAGAGTACCCTAATATCTTCAGTGCATAAGACCTTAATCTACACCAATTACAAATAGCTTCTGCCTAGTCATTATCAATATGTTTGGATTGTCATAGTATTGTGCTTTTGAATCTGAAGTCCTTCCTTAGGCTCAGTTCTCTGGAAAATAAAAAGCAGTTAAGTGTATACATGAGTATAGAGAGAGATATATTTACTTTTGAGGAAATAAATTACACAGTTGTGAAGGCGGGTAAGCTCCAAATTTGTAAGCATGTTGCTGACTCACAGAGTTGCAAGAGCTGCAAAGTCCAAAATCTGCAAGTGAGATAGAAGGCTGCTGGTTCATGTCCCAAAAGTCAGAGAGCAGAGGATGGCAGGGTGAATGTAGCATCAAATGCAGAACTGAGAAAGACCAAGTTTTGTCAACATCCATATAACTTGCGTACATCTCTCTAAGAAAATTCACATTTCTACAGATTGGCTCCTCACATCGGATAACAAAACAGAGTGTGTTTACACACTATGTGCAAAATGACTGAGAATTTTGGGCCAGCCAAATTGACACATAAAATAAACCATCACATTACTTGTACATAAATCCATGGGGATCAAGCTATCTGGGTAGTTTCTCAATATTCATATACAAGTGTCTTGGGCCAAGAATTATTTTTCTCAAAAATAATTATTGTTCATATAAGTGACTACATGGTGAGCAACTCAAGAATCACATCTAATAAAAATGCTTTATACCAAATAGGGCCTAACTGAACTAGTTTGATCTTTTTTATTGATATATTTGAAATTGAGGTATTAAGGCAAGTTTATAATTGTTCAGGAAACTGGATAAAGAAATGATGGAATAGAAAACAAAAGAAGAACCGGGATAAATGGAATTGTCTATGATCATTCTTCTCAGAATGGGTAGGACAGTACTCTGACTTTATCCCTTGCCCAATACCTATTATCTTTGTAATAAAATAAAATTATGTGTCCCTTCCTTTCATAGCCTCCCATTTTGTGATAAAGTATTTATTGTATTAAGAAGATAGGATTAGAGTAGGATACAAACTCTACCCGCCTGTGTTACTGCTACTGTACTGTTGAGTACTGTCAAGTCTCAACAGACCCAAAGCTGAACCTCCAGTGGGTTTTCAGAGGCAGTAAATCACAAGGGAGGGACAGTTAAAATCAGATAAGATGGAGTGGTACAGCAGATCAAACATGTGGGACATTGTTGACCTCTTCCTTTAAGTAATGAGTCTGACACTAACCTTTTCAGAACAGATTGTAACAGCTTAAGTCTAAAAAATGGAATTATTATTATTCATATAAACATATCTTTTTTTCTCTCAAGAACATTTTACACTCTTATTTTTCTAGCTAATTCTTTGAGGTTATGCGTACTTTAACAGTGAAAGAAAGCCTTCTTCCACCTAAACTCCCCTTCTTCCAAAATTGTTTAGAAATGGTATTGTCATTTGATGTCAACTAGATTTTGAGTCATGGTGACCCCCATCTTACAGAGAAGAACTTTCCTACTGGATCTTCTGGGCTATCATTTTTCAAAAAGGAGATTCAGACCACCAATTTTTTTTCTTTTCTTTTTTAAATTTTTATTATTAATTTTAATTAAAGTTTAGAGAGACTTTGGATTTCCACTCACTCATTTTTGCACTTTTCTCCCTGCCCACTCCTCCCCTCCCCAATTCGTTCTTTTCTTTGAAAAGTACAAGAAAAATTCTTTCATTTCAAAAATCTCTCCACCCAAGTCCAGTCCCCTATGCAGCCTTCATTCTGGACTCCCGTCATGAGAATAATACCTAATCATATATCCCTTTTGAACAGTTCTCGCCCTCATCTGTTTCAATGCAGCATATATAATTTATCCCATCTTTCTCAGTCTCCCTACCAACCCCAATGTCAGTCCCATTTTACAACAGTTTCACTATTCAGTATTTGTCCTTTTGTGACTGAGATATTTCACTCAGCATAATATCCTCCAGGGTCACCCATTTTGAATAATATTTCATTAGTTCCTTTTTTTCAATGCAGCATAATACTCCATTGTGTGAATATACCACAGCTTCTCTATCCATTTCAGTTTCATTTGGAATGGAAAGAGGCCCCAAATAAGCAAAGCACTCCTTAAAAAGAGAAACAAGGCTGGGCATCTCACTGCCTGATTTCAAATCCTACTACACTGCCATGGTGGTCAAGACAGCCTGGTACTGGTACAAAGATAGACACACAGATCAATGGAATAGAATTGAGAATCCAAAAATCAGCCATCTACCTATGGTCAAATGATTTTTGACAAGGAATGAAATCAGTAAAGTGGAGAAACTATAGCCTTTTTAACAAATGTTGTTGGCAAAATTGGAAAACTATCTGCAGAAAACTCAAGCAAACCACCAACTTTTAACTTAACCTCCAAGTTCTTAGCCATTTCACCACTTCAGCTTAACCAAAGATGTGAAAGTTATTCATTCTCTTACGAAGCCAAGCTTAAGGAATCTCCTATCTGGCCCTTCCATTACTGATACATGAGATTTCTCACTTTCAACATTGTGTGAAGGAATTCTGGTGGCATAATATGTTACTTATTGACCTACTAACAAAAAGATCAGCAGTTCAAATCCACCAGATATTTTGTGAAACAAAGATGGACAGCTTTTTAGTATTACTTTTGATCATCATAAAGGTATTTATCTGCCATGATAGTCTACGCTTGGTGATATGGCTAATTCTCTTAGGACCTGCTTGCACATTTTAGAAAATATTTCCGGTATGAGAATAATAAGGATAGATTGTAGGCTCCTCCTGCTACATCCACAAACTGTTTCAGAGCCAGAAAAGCTCTGTCTCCCTTTCCACACACATAGTCAGTTTCTTGTACTCTCTATAAAGAACTTACCAGAGTATAAGAAATTTTCTGTTAAATACTTATTGTCCATCTTGCTGTTAGGCCTTGCTGAGGAGCATTCAGATTCACTTGGCTATGTTTTCTATATTAGGTGTTTTAATAAGGATTTTTTTTTTCATGTGTACTGACCAGTTCCATTCTAAACAGGAATGCTACTGACATACTGAATAAAAATGTGTCTCTTAATCAAAAGATCAGAGGTTTGAATCCACCGGCTGCTTTATAGATGAAAGATCAGTCTGTTTCTATAAAGATTTACAGTCTTGGAAACCTTATAGTCAGTTCATTTCTGTTCTTATGGTTGCCATGAGCTGGAGACTTAAAAGACCCAAATATCATCACTAAGGAGAGACTTTTATCTACCATTATTTCTTATGTGCAGGAATTTCCAAGAACATCAATATTGATAAATAAAGCTTCTATCACATGCTAATCTAAAGTATCAGCTAACTGCTAACCATATCTGCCCATGCGGGTCTACTGAGATGTCTTTTCACATGGACTTTTAATCTCCATCTAAGACAAACAAAGAAGTAGCATTTTAAGTAGCTTTTTCCATCGGTGCACCATTTAATCTCTATTTTTACTAACACCATATTTATGCATCCATAAAAGGTATACTTTTAAGTCAAAACTTTCTAGTATCTAAGCTCCTTAGCAGGAACAAATGAAACACTAGCAATTACTGTTGTTATGTGTCACTGAGTCAACTGCAACTCATAACAACCCTATGCACAATAATAGCTCTGAACCCTGCCCTATACTGAATCAGTCTCACTGTCTCTGACAAACCTCTATTACCCCAGTTACTATGTCATTCCATCTCATCCAAGGTCTCCTTCTGCAGTGCTGTCCCTCCACCCTTCCAACCATGATGTCTTTTCCAAGGACTGGTCCCTCCTGACAACATGCTCAAAGTATGGAAGACAGAGCTTCAAAATCCTTGCTTCAAACGAATATCTTGGTTTTACCCTCACTAGTACAGACCTGTTTGTTCTCTTGGCAGTCCATGTTCAATGCTCTTCTCCAGCACCACAACTCTAAAGCACCTATGTTTCTTTTGTCACCCTTTGTCATTGTCTAAATGTCTGACATATAGCAAGTAATGGAGAAGACTATGACCCGAATCAGGCTCACCTAAGTCTCTGGGCTGACATTGTTGCTCTGTAGCACTCTGAAGAGGTCCCTGATAGCAGATTTTCCCAATGCAATTCATCTTTTTATTTCTTGCTTACTGGTGCCGAGAGTGTTGATTGTAGACACAAACAAGCTGAAAATATCTACAATTTCAATCACTTTTCCAAATATCACAATGTTGCCAGTTGCTCCAGTGGTGAGAATCTTTGTGGGGTTTTGTGTGTGTGTGTGTGTGTGTGTGTGTGTGTTTTGTTTCTTCCAGGATTGCATTAATAGTTAAAAAGGTCATTTCTAGATCCATCTTGAAATACAACGTTGTGAGCAATAGGATAATATCCATACAAATAAAAGAAAGTCTGGTTAATACAACTATCATTCAAATATATGTACCAACAACCAGAGCCAAAGAGAAGGAAATAGATTATTTCTACGAACTTTTTCAGTCATAAATCATGCAATAAAGATATTAATAATAATGGGTACCTGGAATGCAAAAGCTGGGAACAGGGAAGAATGATCTGTTCCATTATCACCACCTGGCCTAATTTTTACTTATGCTATTGAGCGTGAAGTCCATGTGTGTAGGCACCATTTATATTTCTTATAAAAGGTATTTGCAATGAAAAAATTATTGATTGTTCAAAATTCTATCAGTCTATATTTAGTCTCATTTCTGTCACTAAGTCCATGTCTTGCAACTACTGATCCTTTTTCCCTCTTCCTAACCCTTGCATCCGAATGTTTGTTTTCTTGAGGTGGAGTTTAAATTCATATGAAACACCAGCAGTAAAAGGCATTCGTTACTAATACTACAACCTGTGAAATAATTAAAAATAACATCATACACCATTTATGGATAAAAACTTTATTATTAGAGAGTGGTTATGAGATTGCATCATTTTCTTTTCCTGGTTACAATTCTTAAATTATTCATTAAAACAGCTCTGAAGGTACAATGGTTAAGTGTTCAGCTGCTAACCAAAAGTTTGGCAGTTCAAATTCAATAGCCTTTCTGCAGGAGAAAAGACTTGGAGATGTCCATTATAAAGAAGTCGGTCTAAGAAGCCTCAGGGGGCAAGTCCATTCTGCCATACTGAGTCGCTGTGAGATAGAATTGACACAACGTGCAAAGAACATACTTACTAATTTATTACTCTGCCTCAGAATCATTTTTAGGTTTGTTAACCTTTCTTACTCTATTGTACATGAAGCATTACCAGTCAGTAAAAGTACAGCTCTACATCTTCATATATAAATCTGCTTTAAAAATAGTGCTACTGTCCTTAATGATCTTACTAATATTGTAAAAGTACAAATACAGTATGTATAAAAGAAATGGGATGTTTGGAGTTCTAACTACCAGATGATGTCATAGTAATAAAATGAAGAGTCTCACTAATAGTTTTGAATGCATGTTTTTTTCCAATAATCTTGAATCACTAGCATTAAAAAAAAAAAGACTAATGCTCCATATTTTGGTATAAATGTTTTATAAATGTAAATAAAAACCCTATTAAATGTAGTATTATATCTATAATAAATAAATACACAATATTAAATTGAATTATAACAAATAGTACTTATTAAATTGAATTATAAGAAATATTACTCAGGATATGACTAAGTATTTGCAAGAGTGGCTGTAACATGTTAAAAAAGATAAAACTAATCTCTCTGGAAAGTTGAAAGTGCTCCCATTACAAAGCAACAATACACACCACTAGATACTGAATAAGGTTCAACATATATAAGAAAACCTTCAAATCTCATTACAGTTGGCCTAATAAATCCGAGGAATGCCCTCATAAGTATGGGTACTATAACTAAAATAATCTTAAATACAATAATTCCCTGATTTTCTTTGCACTTAGAGTGCATGTATGCTTTCTTTTGTGTTTTCCAGCCAGTATTAATTTACACTACTGAGCAGAGAAGACCTAGAGTGTGAACTTGAAGAAGATTTGGATAATGCAAATCTTACAGAAAGAAGAGTTTATCTGTCATTTGAATGAACTTTAAAGACATTGTTATAGGAAGTAGAATTATCACTACTATTAATTGTGCCCACATATTAAAAGGACCCTAGAAAATGACCTCTTCTAAAACAGAAAATGCATGTAGAAAATATGTTTTAATCTTCTTTCTGTACTTAGATAAATGTCAAGTGTATCTATCACCTCAATTAACCACAGGGGGAAAAGCTGTCAAAATATATTTTTTTTGACAAGGCATTTATATTGAAACTAGCTGAGGGAGAAGCAGGCCATTGCCTTAGAAAAAGACAAGTGTCACAGAGGTCTGAGGCGCATGAGGAGATTTCCATGTGCAAAGTGCTGATTAGTACCATGGTGAATGTAGGCTAACACGTTCACAGTCTATTGACTGAGCTGTAGGAAAATGGACTTTGTGTCTGGTTGACTTTGGAGTAGAGATTCTTTTTAAAAGTAAGCTTTTAATTTATAACAACACCAGGCAAAATGACAATGATCTGAAGAAATGAAAGCATTGTATCTTAAAGAATCAGGTAGACTATTTCAAAGGTGAGAGATGTTTACTATAACCATTCATTTTGCCTTTGTTACCTTGATACAATCAAATTATGGATCAGCTTTTCTGAAGTCCTCGAATGTGACTCACAGACTCACTTGATTTCTCTCTGTCTGTAAGACAGAGTGGAATTCTCACATTGATTTTCTCAAGCTATTATCTTTGTGGAAGCAGACTACTATGTCTTTCTCCTCTAGATCAGCTATTCCAACCATTGATTGATCCTTTATTTAACAGATAACACTTTCAGGGTTCTTTGCTGTGAAGTTTCACAAACTATTAACACTAACATGTCACACATTCCATGTAGAATTTCCAAGTATGAAACTACAAAACTTGGAAACTATAAAAAATGAAATGTTGACCTAGTGGTAAGAAGTCCCACTGCAATCCCAAATGCATGTAATTTGGATCCACTAGCTACTCCACAGAAGAAGAATGAGCAGTCTCTTCCAGTGAGACTTAAAGCCTCTGAAAACGCACTGGAGGATCAGCTATGAGTTGGTTCCAACTTGACAGCACATAACAACAACAACAACAAGTATGAGATTGGCCATTTTGAATCAATCATATGATCATCTATGATAAGAATGATGAATTAAAGATGAATAATAACACATTCAACACAAAAAAAAATTTCAAAATCTAGAGTGTTGAGAATAAAATTATTATATCCATATACATAGAAGGAAATCTTCTTAATAAAAACATTATTCAAATGCATGACAAGCTACTAAAGTTAAATGTACCAGTCCTTAGAGAGGGACATCATTCTTGGGAGAATGGAGGGACAGCTCAAGAGGGGAAGGCCCTTGATGAGATGGATAGATTCAGTGACTGGGGTAATGGGATAATGTGGATAGGTGTGTCAGAGACAATAAGATTGGCACAGGACAGAGCAAGGTTTAGGGCTGCGGTACATAGGGTCAGTATGAGTTGCAGATGACTTGATGGCACATAAGAACAACAACAACTAAGCCAAAGATCAAGAAATTAAGAATTTATACCAAATTCCATAATCTGAAATTGGCCAATCATATAATTAAGATGTATTGATAATTACTGGTGAGTGGAATTCAAACATGAAAACAAAAAAGAAGATCAGTAGTTGGAAGACATGACCTTGGTGATAATAATACTTGCAAATGCATTATAGAATTCTGTATATCCAAAGACTTACTCATTGCAAATAACTTTTTAAAAAACACATAAATGATGATCACACACGTGGATCTTGCCAGATGACATACATAAGAAATCAAATTCACTCAAACGTAAACTCAAACAAAGGAGTTCTAGTGCGGTTTGTAAAGTGTCACCATGCTTAAACTCTGGTGATTCAAATCTATGAGTAGTTTTGCATAATCCTCCTGTTAAGATTTACAACCTTGATAACTCAATGGATAGCTACTATGAGGACAAATGTGGCAAAAGTAACCTTGAGTTGCTTTTGTTGCAGTCTCAGTCTGCACACGTAGAAAGAGATAATATTATGGTTCAGAAGTTGGCCAAAAGCTGACGGTGGAGTAGACCATCAATATATTATATCATTCTTCAGTATAAGTTCAAGTTGAAATGGAAAATTATTTTATAAATGTATGCTAGCCAAAATACTACCTTGAATGCATTATATTTTTTAAAAAAATTATTAGTCTTTGTGTGTGTATCATCAAATCAGATCTGACTGGTATTGAAGGAGATTTCCCCTCTTTCTCCAGCAGAGAATCTGGTGGATTTGAACTACAGACCTCTGGGATTGCAGTGAAGTTTCTTGCCACTAGGCCACCAGAGTTCCTTAACCTTGAATACATTCTTTTTGTTGTTGTTAATTTTAATGAAAGTTTACAGAGACTTAGGGTATTAATTTTTGCATTTTTCTCCCTGCCTACCCCCCTAATTAACCCTCTCCTTGAAAATAAAAAGAAAAACTCTTTCATTGTTATGAAATCCTTCCCCCCAAGTCCACTCAACTATGCAGGCTTCACTTTGGATTTCTGTAATGACAAGAATACCCATTCATATATCTCTTTTAAACAGTTCTCTCCCTCATCTGTTTGAATGCAATATACATCATTCCTTCCCTCCTTTTCTGTCTTCCCTCAACCCTGATGTCAGTCCTGTTTTACAACTGTGACCCTATGCAGTATTTTTCGTTTTGTTACTGATACATTTCACTCAGTGGAATGTACTCCAGGGTCATCCATTTTGCATAATACTTAATGAGTTCCTTGTTTTTCAATGCTGCATAGTATTCCATTGTGTGAATATACCACAGCTTCTCTATCTATTCTTTTGAGAATGGGCACTTGGGTTATTTCCAGCTCTTTGCTATTATTGCAAACAAAGCCACAATAAATATGGGTATGCATAACTTGAATACATTCTTAAAAATAAATTTTCTTTTTTTCTCTCCCTTTTTGTGCTGACAGCATGCTGTAAGGTTTGGACTCACCCTTGCCTTTCCGAGGGTCCTCTTCCCTATTCTTTCCTTCTCAATTTAACTCTTTTGTATGGCCCACCTTTCAGTAGCCATGCCTTTCTCATTATTTAAAGGAAAATTTATGGTGTATTGAACTTTAATAACTGCAGAAAAAATAAGTTAGGATGACATCAAGGATATATGATACATGAAGAAAGGAGAACATAATTTAAAAGGCAGGAAAGAAAGTTAAAAGGAGATGTCAGGAGAGATTATGAAATTTGCTCTAGAATGTAAAGCAGATAAAAGAAAAGAAATAAATTTGTAAGTAAAAGGAGAGAACAAAATGTTTTAAAGTTTACTCAAGAAGACAAGAGCAAATATTAATAAAATACACAAAGATGTGGACTTAGGAAGCAAAAATGAAGAATAATCTTAACCTGGAAAAAAATTACAAACCTCTAGATAAAATATTGAAGACAAAATGTTGAATTACTCAGGAAACTTCAAAACGCAGAAAAGAATTGGTCAATGTTCAATTGTTTCAGGATGTTGCATATGATCAAGAACCAATGGTACTGAAGGACAACGTCCAAGCCACACTGAGGGCATTGATGAAAAACAAAGCTCCAGAAATTCATGAAATACCAACAGAGATGGATATTTCAATAAATGGATTCACTTCTAGAGCTTCTTGATTAGAAGACAGCTACATATGTAAACAACTTAAAGAAATTCATATTTGGGCCCATTCCAAAGAAAGGCAATTTAATGGAATATGTACATTATCAAATCATATCAATAATATAACGTATAATTAAAATCTTGCTAGAGATGAAACTAAAAATGGCAGGAACCGTTTATTATGCATCTCAGAGCTGGACAATGAGTAAGGAAGACAATTCTTAAAAAAGAAGAATTGATGCCTTTAAACTGTGGTGTTGGAGAAGAGTACTGAATATTCCATGGACCACAAAAAAACAACAAACAAACAGATATTTCTTGGAGAAGGTGCAGCCGAAGTGTTCCATGGAAGCAAAAAATGATAAAACTTTGTGTCTCTTACTTTTGGCATGGTACCAGAAGAGGCTAATTTCTTGAAGATGGACATAAGTCCTGTAAATGTGGTCAGAGAAAGAGAGGAAGACATTCAACCAGGTAGATTGACACAGTGACTACAGCAATTGACTTGAGGGTGTCAAATATTATGAGGATGACACAAGATAGGACAGGGTTCACATCTGTAGTTCATAGGATCACTATAAGTCATGCTCAACAAAACAGCACCTAACAACTAAATGCATTGTCAAGGACATCATTAAAGTGCAAAAGAGAAGGCAAGCTCAGGTGGCCTAGTGGCAAGAAACTGCATTGCAGTTTGAATTGCGCAGTTCAAAGCCACCAGATGCTCTGCTGAAGAAGGAGGAACAATTGCCTCCTGTACCAGCAGATCAGATTTGACGGTACACACATAAAAATAATAAAAATTTCCAGATGCTCTGCTGGAGAAGGAGGGACAATCTCCTCCTGTACCAGTCAGATTCAATTTGATGGTATATGCACAAATAATAAAAATAAAATTTAAAAAAAAAACAACATTAAGTGCAAGAGAGAAATTATATCAGTTTAAGGTGTAACTGACCCAAGCCATGCTGAGTTGTTTCATAATACTTGCTATACTTCAGAGAACTAGACAATGAATAAGGATGACAGAAGAATAATAGATGCCTTTGTGTTGTAGTGCTAGAGAAGAATATTGAACATACAATGGACTGCCAAGGGACCAGGGCTCTCCTGCAGAGGATGAAACCAAGTTGCTCCTTGGGGGCAAGGATTTTTACATACTTTCAACATTTTGCCAGAAGGGCCCAGTCCTTGGAGAAAGAGGTCATTCTTGAAAGGATCAAGGGACAATGCAGGAATGTACTGAC
Source organism: Elephantulus edwardii (assembly GCF_000299155.1). Lineage (NCBI taxonomy): Eukaryota > Metazoa > Chordata > Mammalia > Macroscelidea > Macroscelididae > Elephantulus > Elephantulus edwardii. Next base: position 1,265,379 of record NW_006399886.1, on the reverse strand, counting down.
TCAGTTACTAGGGTAAAGGGAGTAAGTGTGTAGAAGACAGTAAGAATGGCTCAGGATAGACTGAGTTCAGAGCTATTGTAAATAGGGTCACTATGAGTCACAAGAGACTTGATATCACATAACAACAATAATATGCATCTGAATAAAGATGACAAAGAAAAAAGAGGTTAGTGCAAGGTAGGACAAGTTTCTAATCTTTTGTTTATAGGGTCCCTATAAGTTGTAGTCAACTCGATGGTAGCTAACACAACAAAGATTAAAAGAGAGAAATTTAATATCAAGTTACAGGAGGAATCTGTTAAAATGTCTAGATTTAGACTTCATAAATGAAATAATGAATATAATTTTTACACATTCAAAAGGACAAAGGAATGAGTCTTAAAGATAAGAAAATATTATGTATAAAGGTTAAAAAGAGAGAAGGAATAGGAAATATTAACAAAGGAAAAATGATGTACTCTCATAGGTCGTTGTTGTTGTTGTTATGTGCCGTCGAGTCATCTGCGACTCATAGCGACCCTAAGTACAACAGCCCTAAACTCCACTCTGTCCTGTGCCAATCGCACTGTCTCTGACACTCCCATCCCAATTATCCCAGTCGCTGAATCAATCCACCTCATAG
>NW_006399886.1:1257873-1261497 GCF_000299155.1 Elephantulus edwardii | reverse complement strand
TCCCTTCACATCTATCTCCCTTTCACCAGCCCTCCATCTAATAACTTATATATGAAGCTTCCATGGCTTCTGTGATTTCAAACACATCAGCTGATGGTAGTTCCTCATGTTGGGATCAGTGTCTCTGAAGTTTAGTCGTAATGTTTCCCGGTCAAAGGTGATGCATCCTGTGGAATTGGTGTGTAGGCCCTCGGGCCGGAACAGATGTTGCGGGCTTTTGGGCAGAAAGGTAATCAAAGACGCCAAAAGCCCGCGACATCCATTCTGGCAGAAAGATCAGAGGAGAGGCAAGGCATCTGACTAGCTGAAGTTGGGCACCTCACAGGACAGCCATCAGACCCTGCAGACCCATCCCATTTTCTCAGGTAATCGAAGATGCCAAAAGCCCGCGACATCCGTTCCAGCAGAAAGGTCAGAGGAGAGGCTAGACATCTGACTAGCTGAAGTTGGGCACCTCACAGGACAGCTGTACTCTCATATACCACATAATTATTAATTTGTGTTTACCAACAAGAGAATAAAAGATAGCTGTCATGTAGTCCACAGGTAGTTGTGCCATAAACTCAAAGGCTGCTCCTCTGGCAGTGTGATTCCACCATCAACTCTCAGAGAAAAAGAGGGACAATCTCTTCCCAGGTGATTTACAGCCTCAGAAAACTGTTGGAGCTATGAGTCAGTTCTTAAACCATGACAATGAGGTTCTATGTGTGTTCTGGGGTTGGTTTCTTTTTTTTCATTTTTCTTTTTTTTAATGGGTGACTGGTAAATAAAATTACTAGTTTATTTTTGAATACATGAATATAAATCCGAATGCCAAAAATATCTAAACATTCTCACGATTTTAACACTTTTGTAGACAAATATGACTTGAAGTATCCTAGACAAGATAATTTTCATTAGCATAGCAATATTATTTTACTGATTTTGTGTATTGTAGGGAACTATGATAGCCTGGTGATAAGGAGCTGCACATATTAAGGTGTGCAGTTCAAATCCGTCAGTTTCTCCCATTAAATTTACTGCCTTTGAAAATCCATTGGAGAGTCTGAGCTCTGAGTTGGTGCCAACTTAACAGTACACAACAACAACATGTACCCATTTTATGGTTGTTAAAAAATGCACTACTTGCACATAAAACCTTTTATTGATTTGACTGTTTAGAATAAGGCTAAATTATTTTCAGTGGAAAAATTGTGAATTATGTCAAATTTGTATTTGGTCATTGAGTAGACAATAAAGAGTCCATATTTTGAGCTGACAGGCTATGTAATTACATTATTAAAATCATAAAATATAAACTTTAAGCTTAAAGTGCTTCTCTCTGGGCATTTTGCTAACCTTTTCTGTGTTTCTCATCTATGAAATGGAGATATTAAGAAGGTCAATGTAAAAAAATTTGTAAGGACTCAGGAGCACTGCTAACATAAGGAATTGTACTGCTAAACAGAATGTTAGCAGTTCAAATTCACCAGCTGTTTCTACAGGAGAAAAACGGGCAATCTTCTCTCCTTAAGGCTTCCAGTTTATTTCTAATAAAGAGTCCCTTTAAGTCAGAACCAACTCTTCAGCAGTGAATTTGGGTGGATTTTATTACTGTAGTTGATAGAAAGATAGATATAGAGATAGGTAATACATTATCATATATAATATACATATGATTATAATATAATTTGTAACACTATCAGATATGTCTTTTAAGAAAATTTATTTAGCCACAGAAAGCAATGTAGATGAGTGGAAGAGAAGTTGTAACCTGAAAAAAAACCCCAAAATGTTGGAATGCAAATGCACTCATTCAAAGGATGTAAGTATTGAGTGCCTGAACAAGCAATGTAGAGAAGTAGACAAGTGTTGAAATGAAGGTAGAAATAAACAGGGCTTGGGAAGTAATTTAATATGGAAATGAAGGAGGTGTAGAAATCAAAGTAAATAATGAAGTTCCTAAGTCTAGGTAGAAGGGCACCAAGACATAGTGAGAAGCAGATGTTTGGAAAGGATAAAAATGGGTTTCATTTCAGTAATATTGACTTTGAGGTTATGGCTAGAACTTCAGATCAATTTACTCCAAAGCCAATGGAAATAAGAATCTGGAGTTTTATAGACACATCAAATTGCAAGTTTATAAGTCATTAGCGCAATTGGTAGCCTTTAAAGCCATCACACCAAATGAAGTTACTATGGGAAATGTCATGGGAAGGAAAGTCTCCTAATACAAACTTCATAGGCAAGAGGAAGAAAATGAGTCATTTTGTGAGACTGATGTAGAAAACTCACAGATGTGGGTAAAAAATCAGAAGAACATGGTATCATAAAAGCAAGAATATAAAAGTTACAAAAGGATTGGGAGAAATTATTTGATGTAATGATGAGGAATTATCAGTATACTTGGAACAAAAGCTGAAATAGCGTGGAGAGCCAAGAAACCAGACATGACCATCTTGTGAGAGTAAAGGTCAAATGTTTCAACTCTTACTCTAAGTTTGTCCACAAGGGAATAAGAGAAAGTTAGTTTAAGGAAATGTTATGAACTACAAAAAAGGTTTAGTATTGTTTTTGGGGTTGAGAGTGAGCTTTTTTGTCATAAAAAATTATTTTTTCTCATTAAAAAATCATGAATTGAAACTAAAACAGAGAACAACTCAGATTTATATTTATAAACTACTGAAATTCTAAAAAGGTCAAGGAAATACCAGGAGAACTTGTCTTCAAAAGGTGAAATTATATTTTAGGAGAAAAAAATTCTGGAAATTGATATAAAATTCAAAACATAAATTAGGGACTTTATATAACCAAAATAAAAATGCTTCAATAGCTGCTAATTTATTTAATAAAGTTGCCAATAATCTGTAATGTGCCAAATTTGTGGTGTTCTAAGGCTGAAGAAGAAGAAATTAACAAGAAAATAAAACAAAGTGAACTCTCCTAACATATGGTATTCTACTGTGTGAATCATAATAAATTATGGATTGTTTTGAGAAGAATCAGAATTCCAGAATATTTAATTGTATTCATGTAGAACTTTGACAAAGACCAAGAAATGGTCGTCTGAATAGAACAAGGGTATTTGTATGATTTAAAATCAAGAAAGGTGAGTTATTAGTGTTCATTCTTTCACCATACCTATTTAATCTGTACGTTGAGCAAATAATCTGAGAATTGGAACCACATAAAGAAAAACACATGATATCAGGCTTAGAAGAGGCCTTATTAGCAATCTGCATTATAAAATGAAGATTTATGGCTAAAGCTCAAAGACTATTGTCTTCAATATAGATTACATCTTCAGACACACACACACACACACACCAAAGCCCCCACAACTAAACCAATAAACAAAAACAATTACAAGTAGAGAAAAGATTAATGTTATCAAGGGTTTCATTTTACGTGGATTCTCAATCAGCACTGATGAAAGTTGTTATTGTTGTTGTTATGTGCCGTCGATCGCCTGCAACTCACAGCCACCCTATGTACAACAGCCCTAGCCGCCGCTCTGTCCTGTGCCAATCGCACCGTCTCTGACACTCCCATCCCAATTATCCCAGTCGCTGAATCAATCCACCTCATAGAGGGCCTTCCTCTCCTGCGCTGTCCCTCCACCCTTCCAAGCATGATGTCCCTCTC